>NC_140228.1:18848553-19448553 GCF_951802725.1 Rutilus rutilus
TTGCAGTGTAACATTCTTGCTCATGTTCAAGAAATCTGTTAAATGACGTTAGAACTTTATTCAGGAAATTCCTAATAAACTTTACTAAAGCAAGATGCATTTTTTTTTAAGAATGTAGAAAAATAGATGCTTTATTCAAACAGTTTAATAACTTTTTAATGTATTTAATTACAGTGAGTAACAACACAAATCAAACGCAAATAAGCACGCAAAACAAAGGAACAGAGAAATAAGGTGGATGCACCATTGTTTGAAACTGCTAGAGAAGTCATATCAGTATGTCAGGTGCTTCAACAAACAAGACTTCTGTATAGGATGCACTTAATTTTCTCACTAATGAAAATTCTGCGAAAATACTGAGAAGTGCACATGCAAAACCAAAATGGGCGTTTACCAATCAGTGGCCAATTTCAAACTACAATACATTTTTTTCAACCATTTTTCAATAGACTCTAAAATCATGAAGGCCCACCCCTAAACCAAGCCCCCAGTGGATTAGAGCAAATCGGGTAAAGCGGTTGAAAATGCCCATTGTGGTTTGAAACGCCCCACTGATTGAGAAACACCCACTAGTGTTCTGCAGAGATACATGCCTGAATGATCTTGTGCTCATCAACTACTAATCACTGTTAGTTCAATGTCACTGTCTCCACCCATGTGTGCTGTTGGCTTTCATCAAAATTTCAATGCTGATCCAACACACTTTAAACATTGAAATGTCAATCTCAACCAAAATTATGGTTTGGATCAAAACTCAACATTGTATCAATGTCACCATGCTATCTGGGATTACTAACAATAGGATAAAAAATGTCCATATTTTTTTTCCACTAAATGACCTTTTATTATCTATGGAAAGCACACTTTCTTTCTCCCGCTCTCTCTCTCTTTCTCTCTCTCTCTCTCTCTGCACGCACACACACAATACAAACACACACTCTCAGAGAAACTTGTTGTCAGCACTGCTGCCCCGCGATTTACTTTTTTGTTCAATAAAAATAAAGCTATGACGTTTTTCAGTGGCGAGGTCGCTGTTTTTGAGGCAGCTAAATGTCAGTAGAGACACTGCTGCCAAACACTGTTAGAGACGCACAGATTCGGGTAATTCACACATGCTTAATCATTTAATCAATCTCTCTCTCTCTCTCTCTCTCTCTCTCTCTCTCTTTCTCTCTCTCTCTCTCTCTCTCTCTCTCTCTCTCTCTCTCTTTCGCACACATACATGCAAATCATTGGCTCAAGCCTACGTTACTACCTCAAACATTATGTTATTGAATTAGTAATGGAGGCTTGGAATCAGACTTGTTAACACTGGGAAAGCGTGCCCTTTCGTTGGAAAGGAATATGCTGCGAAAGCCACATCCTGCCCGTAGGGAGGGATACATGTGGAGGATACACATATGGACTGGGTGTTACCGGGCAGTACAACATATGAGATGTCACTGAGGTGGCTCCAACCTATAACAGGGGGAGACACACCGGTCAGTGACAGCAGAGGGGGTTCTGCCAAGGGAAAGACACAGGCTCACCGGGGAGCCGTACCGTGGAAGAATACACATATGGGATCACGCCGTAGGGAATCACAACATTTGGGCCCAGCCTAGCACAGGTTCCACCAGTGAGTGCTAGGCCTGGCATGGGACACTCCACCACGTCCGTTGCCGAAGGGTGTGGAGGAACTCGACAGGGTTTGGCTAAGAGGAACTCTACTGGAACAAGAATGGCGCACGTATCTGGTACATAGGAGGGGAATGGCGCAGCAAGCCGCCACTTCGAACCGGGCTTACAGTGTAACTGGCTTCATGTGAAGGGAGCAGACGGGAAGCAATCGGCTCGACACATAGGTTATTTTTCTAGCGAATGTGTTTGGTGTCGCCCAACCCGCAGCTCTACAAACATCGGTCAGTGAGGCACCCTGTGCCAACGCCCGGGGAGAAGCTACACTCTCATTTTAGAGGAGTGGGCTCGCAACCCAGGGGGGCATGGTGCGTCTTGGGATTGATACGCCAAGAAAATGGCATCCACTATCTTTTTGTTTTTCAGTGGGCTAACCTCTGCTTGGAGACAGCCTTTCCCTTCTGCTGGTCTCCGTAACAGACAAAGAGCTGGACTGAGGTCTTGAGGCTTTGCGTTCTGTCCACGTTAACCGAAGGAGCCAGGGCTGGGTCTGCCTCCTCTGGGGCAGCGCTTACAGGTTCACCACCTGGTCCCTTTTAAGGGGAGAGGTAGGAACCTTGGGCACATATCCAGGCTGGGGTCTCAGGATAACGTGAGAGTTAGCCAGCACGAATTCCAGGCATGATTCGTCGACCGGAAATTTGTGCAAGTCTCCCACCCTCTTGATAGAGGCCAAGCAAGCAGGAGAACTGTTTTTAAAGACAGGACTTTCAACTCAGCTGCCTGCAGGGCTCAAAAGGAGGTCTCTGCAGTGTGGTAGCACCAGAGATAAGTCCCAAGAGGGTATAGAGGGGGCGCAAGGCGGATTCAGTCTCCTCGCTCCCCTCAGGAACCTGACGATCAAGTCATGCTTTCCCATGGATTTCCATCCGTTGCATCATGATGTGCGCAAATATAGCAACATACACTTTGAGGGTGGAGAGAGACAGCCCTCGCTCCAACTCTTCGTGCAGGAAAGAAAGCATAGAGTGATCGAACACCTTCGGGGGGTCTTCTCGGAAGAGAGAATTTGCCAAGAGAAGAACACCATTCAATGAAAAGGTTCCACTTCAGGGCATAAGCAAGCCTCATCGAGGGTGCTGTCGCAGAAGTGATGGTATCTACTACAACCTGTTTGTGGTAGATCACCTAGAACCTCCGCCTCCTGTCCTTTCGGGACCAGACATGGAGATTCCAGAGGTCTGGACGCGGGTGCCAATGGCGCCTCGTCCTTGAGAATGTCTCAGAGGAATGGGTCAGGGAGGGCTGTCGAGAGGAGCATACGCTCGAGAGAACTAGGTCCGGTTGGACCAGTAAGGGGCAACTAGCAAGACCTACTCCTTCTCCTCCCCGACTTAGCACAGTGCTGTGCAAAAAGGCTCACTGGGGAAACGCATCTTTGCGGCAGCCCCGAGGCCAGCTGTGTGCCTGTGTCTCTGTGCCGAGGGTTCTCTGCTCGGTCAGGGAGTAAACAACTGGCAATGGGACGAGTCTAGAGAGGCAAACAGATGTAACTGTGCGGCCCCGAAGTGGTCCCAGAACAGCTGGACCGCCTGGGGATGGAGTCTCCATTCTCCCTGGGCCACAGGCTGTCGTGAGGCCTCATTGAGCAGGCCGGAAAATTAAGTGGAATGAAGAGATCTCAGAAGCTTCTGACTCCATAGGAGTAGGTGGCGGGCGAGTTACGACATGTGAGGGAAGCGTAGCGCAATGGTCGCCATGTTGACTGTACAGACCAATACATACTTGCTGAGCAGCAGCATTTTGAGGTGTCTCAAAGCAAGGTGTACTGCTAGCAACTCGAGGTATTTGATGCCAATGCAGTCGGAGGCCCACCTAGACCCCTGTTACTGCATGCCCGTTGTACGTTGCCCCTCAGCCGGTGTTGGTGGACACTTGTTCTAGGGGCGGCTGGCCCAGAGAAACAAAAGGTCTGATCACGGGCTGAGGGTATGGCGGCAGGCCAGGGTGATTGGCACACGGAGCGTGCTGCTCTGCCTACTAGGGTGGGGCGTGGTAATGGGGACTCCACCTTCGCAGACGAAGGCGAGTCTCGATCTCAACACCGCGATAGTCATGTTCTCGCAATGAGGAACATGAACTATCCACAAGAGCTGTTCAGCATGCTGTAATCCCAAACACGTGATGCAACTAATGTGACCGTCAGAGGGGGACAGGGAACAGCCGCATCCAGAAACGCACGGGTGGAATGACATTTTGAAAAAGATGCACCCGTGTTGCACTTTCAGGAAATGAAAAACTCTCAGTTTTGTGCAGCCTGTATCAGTGAAGAACTCACTTTCTTCGCCCTCAACCAGCTGTCAGACAAACAAACATAAAAAGGAATGCTGTTAAGACAGCAGTTGAGAGCTCAGAAAGCTCACAACCACCGCTGCACTCGTCGCTGTAGAACCACCAGCACCAGGAGAGATTTCCAGAAGAAGCACCGACACACTTGCTCGTTGAATGAATCAACACTCTTCAGAGACACCTTCATGAAGACCGATCGGCTCCGAAGCAAAAGACAAGTGGTGCGTGCATCCACTTCCGTATTTATACCCGCGCTGCGGGGCGGAGTGTGGATGCAAAGCTTGCACGCCAATGTGTGCATTGGCTCGTTTTATCAATACTCGAAGATGACAGGCTCCCTAAGCGTGATCCCAATCAGTCGACACGTCGACTACGTTGAACGTGAGCGGCTGAAATGGAACAGAATATGTAAGTGTCATTTCAATTCTTCCTTTAATAAAAATCAATATTCCATATCATACTTTATCAACTTTATCACCTATATCAGACATGTGGCTTTTGGATCATCATCAGAAAGCTTATATTCACCCCATTCTCAACTCATAGTCCAGGTTGTTCAACTTCCAACTATAAAACAACAAAAGATTAGAAGCTTTATATAACACATACAGTATGAAACATCAAAAGGTTAGAAACTTTATATAACAACTACAAAACAACAAACGTATGCTGTATAATGATGATGGCAAATAATGGCCATGTAGTGATGGTAAATTTCTTGCACATATAATTCAAATGGTGCCTCAGAAATCGTTGTAATTTAACAAAGTGTTGGATTAACAAGAGTGAAAATTTCAAACATTCACTCTGCAAAACAATCCCATTTATCCTTTAAAAGACACATTGTCTTGCTATTTTAACCATGTTAAACCCACTTTACTTCCCAGTGGTTCGTCTCTTCCTCTGAACAATAGCCGTCTTTCATTCTGTCCTCCGTAATGCGCCGTCCTTCCATGTAATCGCTGATATAAAGTGAAGAGTCACACACAAATGCTTTTCTCCTTACAGCCGAACAAGCTTTCAATGCTGAATTCACACCTAAAAGCAAACCGACGGCCCACAGGCTTCCAGGGTCAGCAGCAATTCATTTAGATTTCCATAGGGTCAATAGAAAGGAATCCATGCCAGGGTTATTTCGCATCAATATTTCATTTCTTTGCTGCAGCAGATAACAATAATGAGCCGTCTCTAAGAGAGAAAGCACATTCTCTGCTGAAAGGCTTTTGAAAGTAAACTCTGAAGTTTGTGACGGCTTCTCTTGTCCATGAAGTCTTTGAAAGCTTGACTGGCTGGCAAATTGAAGAGCGGTAAATAAATAAATATTAATCATAAAGAAGCACACACAACATAAATTATTAACATTAGGCTGAGAACTGATGTTGAAGATGTTTGCACTGTCCTTTCTTCCCTTCCTGCTCTTCTTTTTAAAAGTAGCAGATGTATTTTTTTTTGTATTCTTTTGTTTTGTGTCCCATTTCATCATATTTGCCATTAGCTCTGTAATGAACGTGCAGAGATGTGCTATTTTTGCAACCATAGACTTCAGCATTCAGACAGAAGCTTTTCAAAAACTTTGTCAAGTGGGAAGACATGGAGAGAGTACATCAGCTCCATTTTTGAACCAATTACAGGGATATTTTGTCAAATAAGCCAGTTTTCTAGTTTCTTCATGTGACTTGGGCACTGAAAGGAAGTGTAGTAGATGTGCTTGGAGTCCAAAAGTCTGAAACCAGAATAATTAGCATTTATAATGTACTTTTTAAATTACAAACAATGTTATCAGCATAACAAATTGAGTGGGTAGAATTGAAAAATGAACATGAATCCTAGAATGTCTTATTTGTTGTGTTTGATTTAATGACAGCAGAACTCAAGTAGCATGAACTCCACAAGTTTGTGTCAAACCTCATGATCATGATCAACATTATTAATCCTAGATGCCTTCTGTTTATTCCCAGGTGTAGATTAGATTTAGAAACTTAGATCATAATGACTCACCTTTACCAAAGCATTGCTTTTTGACCAAAACTACATTGGGTTGCAAAAGTAAAGGCACCCTACACATTCTCATGGTAGTTCATTACTATTTTACGATGTGGTAAATTAGTGGCATCTGTGGCGAATTTGTACAATGCTTGCTTAAGGCTTGCTCACACTAAAAGATTTTTAAAATCTTGTAAGATTTTAATGAATCTAAAAATTGGATGAAGGTTTGGTTTGGTTTGGATGAACCTCGCTTTCTGATTGGGTATCGTTTCGTTCCAAGTGACAATCTACAGAGTACGTGCACATTTTTGTTCAGGGTCATGTATCTATTCTGCGGAAAATGAGTATTGGAAGCGTTTCAGATATTTAAGTATTGATATGTATCAACAAAAAAAAAATTGACAACACTAGATTGCACTTTGTTTTTTATTTCAGATGCATTTTTAAAATAATTTTTTGATCATATTTACCAGGGGTGCCATTAATTCTGACCACAACTGTATATTATATATAAAATTCAACCTACAAAATCCAGACAGGTTGGCGAGTGTTAATGTCAAACCCTGATTACGACTATGATTATTTCAGTACTTCCACAAAATGCAATGAGATACAAGTCTACAAGGAGACGGAAGTGACGGAACTTTTAAAATGGCATCCGCGAAACAACAAGCAGCTGTATGGGTCCGGTGGACAACAGAGATGGAGGTGCTGGCATGATAATCTTAAAGGGATAGTTCACCCAAAAATGATAATTACCGCATGATTTACTCACTCTCAAGCCATCCTAGGTGTATATGACATTCTTATTTCAGACGAATACAATCGGAGTTATATTAAAAAATATCCTGGCTCTTCCAAGCTTTATAATGGCAGTGAATGGCTGTTTCTGTTTTGAAGTCCATAAAAGTGCATCCATCCATCATAAAAGTGTTTCACACGGCTCCGGGGGGGTTAATAAAGGCCTTCTGAAGTGAAGCAATGTGTTCGTGTAAGAAAAATATCCATATTTATAACTTTATCGACTAAAATAATTAGCTTCCTGCAGACGGCCTACGCAAGTCGACTTGCATATGATGTATGATGTTCTAATTCGTGATTTGTTTTGCTCTATCCTCTGCGCTTCCGCGTTCATCAATACGCCAAATTGATGCATACGGCCATCTGTCGGAAGCTAGTTATTTAAGTCAATGAAGTTTTAAATATGAATATTTTTCCTACACAAACTCGTTCACGGTAGAGAAAGCTATATACAAAAGTAACGGTGAACTCTTAAATGTAAACACAGCTTTTGTGTCTTTATCAGCTTTTCCATATCTATATACTGGTCCTGAAAATTATCACAAATACTTACCGCTTGCTCGATTTCTGTAAATCCTTTTTTATGAATGAATGAGTCTCTCTACCCGTTGCTTTGTAGTTTTCTACGTCAACAGCTGCACTTGCACCACCTGCAGGTGAGGTCGACTAACAGCTATGGAGATTATCAATTGGCAATCTACTGATATTCCTGCCATTCCCGGATGTCAAATGTTGAATTTTCTGTCGAATTTGAACCACTGAATTTTTGGAAGCGAATTTGTAAAGCGAAATAAAATGGACCGAAAATTGCCTGTCGAATATTATAGGTTGTATTTTTAATGAATATTTTGGAAGTGAAATCTAAAAGGTGAATATGGATTACTGCATTTTTAATAATGAAAATGTGTGTGAAATGTTTTGAATTGAAATATTAATAGCTTAACAACCATGTTGCATTTCAGCCCATAAAAATGCAAGCCCTAAAAATACAATGTATGCAAGCAGGGTTAATGCAATGCATCTTTTTTTTCCAAGTAGTGCAGTTCAATAAGCTTTTTTGTTTCAAAAATATCCATAGATGTTATCAGATTTCAAAGTCGATTAAGATTTTAAAAACTAGTGGTGGGGGTTAGGGGTGGAACTTTATTCAATTTTCTTTCTAAAACTGAGGGTTTTCGTACGTTCAGCAAATCAAATCATAATTAAAAACTTGGCCACTTGTAAAATAGTTCAATTTTCTTATGTTATCGGGTTGGCCTGGTCACATTTACCTTCCAATGATGAAATTCCGCTGGCGACATGTTGATGGATAATAGGTGTCATCATTTTCCCTCGCAGATATCACGTCAGGGTTTAATGCTGCGTTCCAGGCAACCTGTAACCCGTGTTTTTCCAACCTTATACCCGTGAAAGTGCACTGGAACGGCAGTCAAACCCGTGACTTCCCACCCGTGAACTCGTACTAGATCGATGTACTCCCAGTTACGAGCTCTGGCGTCACATAGCCCGCGAAACCATACAAAACAACAATGGCAGCCCCTACGGATGCAGTGTTTCTGCATGCGGTACACGATGAGATACACTTTAGGACAATATAACTTTGCAGTCAAATTAATAATAATATAATAATAATGATAATAATACACACACGATTATGTATTACAATGTTATGTGTCTGAAACAATAAGTATGTCGTGAAAGTGTATTGCCGCATGGAAATGTTAAGGTGACGTAAACCTGAACTTGACAGGTAGTTTGGCGTGACTGGCCTGGAACGCTACAAAGTCGTGAGTCGTGGTTTGAAGTCGTGATTTACGTGCTCAAAAACCTGCCTGGAACGCAGCATAAGTTTGCTGAGCTTTTACATGCATCGATTAATTTTTGGCACACATTTGCCTCATTGGCCACTTGGAAGATGCTTAGTTTGACATTTGTGACCTTTGTGCTTCATACATATTGTACAATGTACTATGGACCTTCTTCTCCAACAAAAAATGTCTCATGGCCCTGCCACATGACATACGAATTTCATTTTAAAATTATGAATTTTCCAACAATTCTTGTTAGAATACTTGTTTCTGATTGGTTAAATGCAGTATTCTATCAAATAGTTGTATAATGACAACAATACGTTGTCCCAGGCACATAACTGTTGTTAATTAAATTAATTAAATATTAATTTAAATTAAATTTTCACATCTATTTATTGTTTGATATCATTAGTGTGATAACTAAGACAATGTACAGTTAGCCAGTCATCTTCAGAACAAACCTTGAGCTAAAGCTGAATGGAAAAAAATCCTGACTAAAGCAATACAGATACCAACTAAATACAAATAACTTCTATGTAGTCTAATTTTGCCAAAACATTTTATGAAGCAATCGTATGACTGCAAGGTCTATTTTCTGGCTATAAATTGTAAGAACTTTAGCACAAGATGAGGTAGATGAATGCATCAATGCTTGTTTTCACTCTGCTTTCCTAAATGTCTTCTTATCTATTATGAAAAACAGAAGTGTGTCTTGTGAACCAACTTCTCTTAAAAGCACAAGTCTCCATAATGCAGCGTATCTGGATCGATTTGTTCAGGGCAGTGAAAGCAATAATTATCCTCACGCTAGACTTCACGCTGCTTTTCAAAAGCAGAATCCTTTCATATTTACGGCTTGCTTCAATGGAACACGTTTCTGCTCAACTTCCAAGTGTCAGAAATTGCCCTGAGAGAGAAAGAGAGAAGGAAGACAAGAGGGGAGAAAACATTATGAAATGTCAGCAGCTCAAATGGATTACTGTTCAATATCAGTCAAGACACTCTGAAAAGGAAAGTGAGAGAGAATATTCGGCTGTGGGTGAATGTGCGCGCGTGTTTGCTTGATGCCGATGCTTTTTAAATTGTTCTTTGTTTTTCCATCAGCGGCGAGGTGCTCTCTTGGCTTATCTCCTCAGCAGTGGACGTGTGGCGGGACGATGTTCTAGGAAAATGAACTGTCGCCGTATCCCTTGAACGCGTCTACCTCGCACACTCCGAGGCGCATACACAAATATATGGCCACTCAGGCATCTCTGCTGTTTGTGCACACCTTGTTGCCTCCGGAGGGGCAATTACCGATGCTCACAGCCTGTCTGAGGTGTCAGTGGATGGGCTCCCATTCCAATCCTCTCCCTCTGTCCATCTCTCTCTCCATTATCAGCAGGGTAAATAATGCCCCTTGCCTCTGATGCTGATGGAGATGTGACTGGGACAACAGATCCAATTGCCCTCCGCTCCATTTATCTTTAGCGGCGTTTTAGCGTTCAGTAAGTTGGAGGTGAGACCAACAACAAACCTGCATGGCCTCTGGGATGCAATGCTACTATACATAATATTCTAGTTAATTGTTACCTGTCATTTTTTTGTCTGGAAATACATGCTCGTTCTTGTGATTTAATATGCACAGTGATTCAATTCAGTTCATTCTCATTCATGTTACAAAAAATATATTTTTATTTATGGGTTTTAAGCCTCATTCTTGTCATTAATGATTAAAACTCAAGTACACTATTAAGCAGTCACTTAAAATACATGAATGAAACTTTTTTTTGTTTTTTCCTATGTTAAGTACAGTATAGACCCGATATAGTCCGGCTATGAGTAACCCACTTCTAGTCAAAATAATCTTGAATTTGGTTACAAGTTGTTTTTGCCAAAATAACTTGCGAGATGTATGATATTCCATCATGTAAGCAAAGTCAACAGTGATTACAAGGTGTTTGGTTTTCATTTCTTTTACATGTTCTATGCGTAGCCTATGTGTCTATTCTTGGGCTATGGTTTAGACATCTATTACATTTTCACTGACAGGCCAAATTTTGCCTTGTTTTAGCCTAGACATCGGAGATGTGTTTGGATGGCTATTAGACGTCTTTTAAATGCACCATTGCTTACTGGGTGGTTTACCACAGCAAAATCGAAAACTTTTTAGATTACCCTATGCTTAACTACCTGCCTATCCCAGGATAGGATTCACGGATAGGTAAGGCTGCCGGTCCCGACGCCATCTGTGGGCGTACACTCCATTATTGTGCTGAGCAGCTCAGTGAGGCTTTTACAGTTATCTTTCAAAAATGTGCTGATAGTGGGGATATACCTGATCTATGGAAAACATCAATAGTAATACCCATCCCAAAAATAAAATTTCCTAAAGACCTTAATGAATTTAGACCAATTGCATTAACTTCCCTGGTCATGAAATGTTTTGAGAATATCTTGAAGGACATAATCATCCCCCTAACGGTAGACAAATTAGATCCACTACAGTTCGCATATCAAGCGGGCAAGGGTGTAGAGGATGCAAAGCTTTTTATCCTTGACAAGGTGTATAAACATCTTGAGAAACCTGCATCACATGTAAGAATTTTATTTGCTGACTTTAGTTCAGCTTTTAATAAAATGCAGCCTCACATTCTGGTCGAACGATTAGCCTCATATTTTAAGTTACCTGAGCAGATTCTATTACTCATCTTAAACTTTTTAACAAATAGAAGGCAGCAGGTCTATGTAAATGGAAATATGTCATCTGTTATCGTATCAAACACAGGCTCTCCTCAGGGCTGTGTGCTGTCCCCCCTTCTTTTCATATTATATACTGACAACTGCAGGTCATCTTGGGAGAACAGTTACTTAGTGAAGTTTTCAGATGACACAGCCCTGCTGTCCCTTTTACAGGGCAATCAACCGGATCATAGCAGTGCCCTTGAGGAGTTTGTTAGATGGTGCGACGATAGTCTTCTTGACTTAAATGTGTCAAAGACTAAAGAATTGATTATAGATTTTAGGAAGGTTAGTGACGAACCAAAACTGAGTTTAATACACAATGAAGGTGTTCAGGTGGTACAAACATATAAGTATTTGGGCACAGTATTTGACTCACAATTGAAATTCAGAGAGAACATTGATAGCATTATTAAGCGAGCAAACCAAAGAATATATCTACTGAGGAAGTTGAACTCCTTTGGGGTTTGTAAAAGAATCTTATGTACATTCTATCAGGCATTCATTGAGAGTCTATTAACCTTTTCTTTCTTGGGTTGGTTTAATAGTTTAGCGGTGAAAGACAAAAAGAGTTTGAGTGACATTGTTAAAGTATGCTCAAAAATCACTGGTACCCAATTAAATGATCTTGGTTCTCTCTGGAAAAAAAGAGTGGTCCAAAAAGCCGATAGAATACTGTGCCAACCAGACCATGTGCTTAGGAATGAATTTGTTCTCATGCAGTCAGGTCGGCGGTATTATGTGCCAATACGGAAAACGAATCGCTATGCAAACTCATTCATTCCCTCTGCTATAAGATTTTTAAATGATAACTCATAACTACACAAAAGGTTCTTGTATTACACCGCTGTTCTGTCACTGGCAGGTGAATGTGTGTGTTGTGTTGTGTTGTGTGTGTGTGTCAGGGTATTATCGTTTTGTATACATTTTTTTTTTTTTTTTTTTTTTTTTTTTTTTTTTTTTTTTTTTTTTTTTTTTTTTTTTTATATATTTATTGTGTGCTAATAATCTTAATTTAACCCTTATTGGATGGGTTGGCTGTAGAACTGAATTGCCCCCTTGGGGACTAATAAAGATATTTGAATCTTGAATCTTGAATCTTGAAATAGAGGACTTTTTTCCGACAGTCAAGGACAATGTAGTTGACCACTGACACAACGATTGTCATGATTCCCACCACTTTGTTTATGCTAATTAAAGTCACAATGTTGCGAATGCTGTGAGTATTGACATCTTTTCTTCCATATTGTGACGTACAGAACTTTCCAGTGAAACAGATTATTGAAAAGAAAATATGTGGAGCGGGGACTTAGTTTCATCCACTGGTTGTTGATTGGATGGATGCAGATCTGAATGTGAACTGAGTTGATTGGACTAAATAATTTAAGTCACCTTTCCGGTGATGAATGTCTGACTTAAATTATTCAGTCCATTCAGATCTGCTATAGAGTTGTGATGTTTGACTAACAATAATGAGATGCATACAATTTCTCTAAATTGATTTTGCTGACTTTAAATACAACTTTATGTAAATGCCCGCAAAATGTAGTTTTCACGTTGAATTGTTTAAGACATTGGATTCACTGTCAACTTGTCTTTTTCTGTTCTACAAGAGACAAGTGAGTGTCAAAATGAGCTGGAAACCCTCTGCCGCAAGAGACAGGTTGAGGGTAGAGGCTTTAAGAAGCCCGTTCAGGAGGGTCCACTCATTAGTGGTCAGCTGCACATTGAACATTCGGACTCTCCTGTCCCCTCCTCTCCAGCCCCTGATGAAACCCTTTTCACCCACTCAGGGAAAGAAAATGGCTGCAGGAGGAGGAGAACATCTTAGAGGTGCATTGCACAGAGAGTCCTGGATGTCAACAGGCCCATAATGATACCTGATAGCCCCTGGAAAACACTCCTCTCTCTTTCCCTCGTTCCTTCTTTCTTTTAATTTCCCTCTTTTCCGTTTCCTAGAGCCCTTCTCGGTCCTACATGCCTCAGATGCGATGCACTTGAAAGCGTAATTAGAGGTAAAACAGTAACTGTATCTCCATCATCCTTACACGTAACCATCTCACAGTCCTTTGTTTTGTAAACCTCTCTCCTCAAAATTCTCCTTTTCTCCCTGACTTTTTGAAAAGCTGCTCAAAAGGAGGTGGGGGGAGTGAGAGGGTGAAAAGTGGGAGCAAGAGAGAAAGAGAAAACGCAAGAGAGTTCCCTCTGTGAGTCGCCAAGGTGCTCTCTAGTCCATTGTGCAGTGTGCTGTCAGGTTAAATTAGGGAGTACAGGCTCTGTGAGTGTAAAAAAATCAATACTTGATGGAAGATTGCTCCCCGGAAAATCTGTTTTGATTCCAGGATTAATTCTTGACCAAAGGCTCCGCTGAAATGACATGCCATTAGGGCCGAAAATGAACACATTCGGCAGTGGAAATTGGATGGAAATGTGTCAGGTGATTGCCCCGGCTGCTTGTTTTGCTCTCCTGGAGAGCGAGAGAGGAAGGGAGAGCGTGCGAGGGGGGAAAAGTGCGGCGCTGGAGGAAGGTGTGGCGGCAGAAAGCCTCGGATCCGCAGGCCCCTCGGAATCCATTTTCAGGCCTTCGACGCTGCCCTCCGGAGTATTCTCTGGGCCATTGTTGTCCGGCTCCTGCAAATGCACTCTGTGCAAGGTGAAATGCATTTGTCCACGGGCTGCATCTCTCCTGTGTGTTCCCTTAAAGCGCAAGATGAAGAATAGCCCATCTTAAAATAAAGCAGGGACCTCTTTTCTTTGTCTCTGTGGTGCGGAGGAAAGAAAGGAAAAATGCAATATTGATGAGTGTAATGTGTTTGTCATCACTTGTAGCGTAAAAAACAAGACCCTGCCCGCTATAATGTGGTTAAAGGCATTATAAAGTGTTAGAACTGGTGTTAAAATTCTAAAAAGTAATCAATATAAATTCAGTTTACATTTATTTTGATGTATTTTAATGTGTAATTTTTTTTGTGTGTAATCTATAATTAAAAAAATATTTATACATGTTTAAAAACATATTAATGCTTATTAAGAACTGCATCTAAATAGTTGAATACCTTCTAATGCATTCTATACTCATTTCCTAATTATTTCACCTCAAATACAGGTAGGCTATAATAAGTGAGTACATTTTCAGTTCTGCAATTCTACTATATAGCCTATATATATGATTGATATAAGTTTTATTAAGAAATTATTTGTTCATTTATAAGTGTTTTAAATATGTTCCATATTTTGAAGGTACTATGTAACTGTGTTTGTTCAAAATGAACAAAATTTAAATACTCAATTGTCAATGCATCATCATAGCCTATAGTTCTTCCAAAACATGTTTTCTGTCTTACCCTGATAAATGGTAAGCCTATTATAAATTGTGTAGGCTAGCTACATCACTCACCCTTGCATATTAAGGATTTGAAATGTTGTAAAAGCAACGCAGACATTTTTTATTACCCAACAGATACATTGTCATATGTAGCTCTCTAACGGGGTTCGTTGTAAAGCATTTAATTGGGAAGGGTCATTTCATTGTGGTTGCTGTAGCACTGTGCTGGAATTTATTTTCAAGGAAGTAGCCTACCATGTTTATTAATGGGTATACAGCAACATCTTCAGCTTGTCAGCTTGAGATCCTTTCCACAAACCGGTCGTAAGCCTAGTAGTAGGCTAAGCCTACTAGTGAATATGAGCAGCAGGAAATGTGTCTCTCTTTTTAGTTATGAGAAATAACCACATTCATCCGCAGATTTCGCACAGTCACGCAGAGCCGAAGCACAACCAAAGTAATGTTCTTCCGCAAAATGCGTGCAGTTTTGTTTTTTAACCGCTAGAGGGCCAAAGGTTACATAGTGAAACTTTAAACATTACCTAAATAGTACAAATAACGCATTCAAAATTACCAAAATAAAATATGCTAATTTCACTTGATACTTACAGGTAGCTTATATGAGTGAATATGCTTTCAGCTCTGAAAGGCTGTGAGTAGCATAAAAATAAAAATAAATTTTTCAAAATCCAAATTTTCTTATGTAGAAATTATTTATAAATATTTTGAAATGTTTAATATTCTAAATTCATAATTACATTACTGTATCTAAATAGGCCTAGTTGACTGCATTCAAATCAAACTACGTAAAATAGGCCTTTTGTAATTATTTCGCTAGATGCTTACAGTGATGAGTGAGTGCACTTTCAGTTCTAGTAAGTCTAGTAAGCTGAAACTTGCTTAGCTGTTTAACTTTTCCATTGAGTCTAAGCAGTAACATCACTGTATGGTGTTTTTTTTAATTAAATTTCACCATGGATTCCTGAGGGTTCCCAGCGCCTGTGATGAATTTGGATTTTCCACTCTGATATCTGCACTGAACAAAGTGCTAACGGTGAGGAAAAGAACCCTAAATGGATACATTTCTACCCACTGGGCAATAGAGGATGATTCTCTTCTCATAAACTCTCACCTGCTGCGCCACTTCACTGTCTGAACCATCACACGAGCTCGTAAGAATTATGAGACATAATTTATAACCAGGACCACTATTCACAGTTACACAAGGCACTTTGAGGATGACAGCTGTCTCATGTAGAGCTTATTTTAAAAGTTGCATACCTGAAAAGTAGCCCTGTCCTGAAATAACCATAAAGATAAATGAGGTGTTTTAATTAGCATAATTGTAAAGGTCACAGTTCTGTTGAGGTAGATTAATCCTCTTCACATTACAGTACGGCTCTATTTAGCACATGTAACATAATACTTCAAAGAGTTGGACTAGCCAAATTAATTAGACTCCTCATTAAACATGGCACTTTTTGAGAGATAAAGTCTTGTTTCTTAAAAGTGTATTGACAGTTTAATTCAATGTATCTTATAAGGCTGTCAGTTCCCTCCTTTAATTTGACTACTTGTCCCAGCAGAGTACGGGTAGGTAAAACAATCACTGTCAGCTCCTGTAATTTAAAATGAAGAGTTAAAAATTTGTATTTGTGTCGTTGAGCAATGACATTAGCGACACTAAATATGTTTTCACTTTCGATTAATTCATTGCAAACACAGACACAGTTTAATATGAATCTAGCGCCATCTAGCGGTCATACAGGACACATACTGGGCTCAATGCAACACTTTTTTATTTACTTTGAATTTATTTAACTTTTTGTGTGCACTATTAATATTTCATTTTGGTAATATTATTCATATTAACGTTTCATTTTATAATTCATATTTCACTTCTTTTTTTTTTTTAGATTGCAACATTGCGTTGATTTTCCAACCTCTTGGAACAGTTTATGTCATGCCAGTAAAAACAGCAAATTTGATATCGGAAGGACAAATAGAATATTCTAACTACTGTAAGTAAAATAGTAGGCTAATATAGTAGTGGTAATAATAATAATAATACAATTAATTAAAATAGTTTTCCATTAATTAATTAAATTAAATTAAATTAATCAATTAAATTAAATAAAAATAAAAAATACATCACAGGCTCCTTTTCATACTATTCATAATATAATAAAACAAAATCCAAATTTTTTGCAGGTATTAAAATGTCAATATGCACACTGTTTAACTACAACATTGTTATACAATAGTGACAACATTTGTTAAAGATTTGTAAGTACATTGCTTAGTTGTTCTTAAAGTCAATTGTTTTATTTGTGATAACACAATGAAACATGCTGAACTTTGTGGACATAATACAAATGATGAATTATGAAATTATGAACACATGCAAAAACAGGAGAGATCCAATGAAAATTTAATAACAGATAACTTGCCTAGTAAAATGAAACTTGTAGCTGTAGTTTTTGTCAGAGAAATGCCTTCCTCGTATACGTTTAAGTATAAAATGGTTCTTTTCCTAATTACTTATTTCATGTATTTGATGTAGAGGTGAAACCCGACCAATAAATGTGCTTGGCAAAAAAAAAATTTCATTTTTTTTACCCAAAATATTATCAGTAAAACTTAAAAAAATTTATTTTACTTTGATTTATACTCATACTCATGTAACTATTTCATTTTTGAATCTCAGGTAAATTATATATATAAAATATCATAGACTGTAAAAAAAATATATATATACACTCACCTAAAGGATTATTAGGAACACCTGTTCAATTTCTCATTAATGCAATTATCTAATCAACCAATCACATGGCAGTTGCTTCAATGCATTTAGGGGTGTGGTCCTGGTCAAGACAATCTCCTGAACTCCAAACTGAATGTCAGAATGGGAAAGAAAGGTGATTTAAGCAATTTTGAGCGTGGCATGGTTGTTGGTGCCAGACGGGCCGGTCTGAGTATTTCACAATCTGCTCAGTTACTGTGATTTTCACGCACAACCATTTCTAGGGTTTACAAAGAATGGTGTGAAAAGGGAAAAACATCCAGTATGCGGCAGTCCTGTGGGCGAAAATGCCTTGTTGATGCTAGAGGACAGAGGAGAATGGGCCGACTGATTCAAGCTGATAGAAGAGCAACTTTGACTGAAATAACCACTCGTTACAACCGAGGTATGCAGCAAAGCATTTGTGAAGCCACACCACGCACAACCTTGAGGCGGATGGGCTACAACAGCAGAAGACCCCACCGGGTACCACTCATCTCCACTACAAAAAGGAAAAAGAGGCTACAATTTGCACAAGCTCACCAAAATTGGACAGTTGAAGACTGGAAAAATGTTGCCTGGTCTGATGAGTCTCGATTTCTGTTGAGACATTCAGATGGTATAGAATTTGGCGTAAACAGAATGAGAACATGGATCCATCATGCCTTGTTACCAGAGGCGGACAGAGTACACAGCTTCATTACTTGAGTAAAAGTACAGATACCCCTTGCTAAATTTGACTCAAGTACAAGTAAAAGTACTACAGTCAGATGTCTACTTAAGTAAAAGTACTGAAGTACTTGTTTTTAAAAGTACTTGAGTATCAAGAGTACAAGAGTACATTTTCTAAATATTGCATTACTACTGCCACAGTGCTTACATTGGTAAACACAGCAAACACTTGAAGCGAAAACTATCATTAACTTGTTCAGAAAATTGAAATAGTCTGGCGAGGTGGACCAGCTGGACCAGCAGGCGGCGATATGACGTGTGAATGCGACCAGAAGCGACCAGAAGAAGAAAACAGCTTCATATGCATTCTGATGACGTCAGTCACATGACCACGTGGATGTGAGAATGGTTTATGAATCCTGTCAGAGAGGCCGAAACGAGCATATTTTACCGATTGGACACCTTTAACGTTGAGTTCACACTCAGTGAGATTAACTGTCGCGATTCGAAGATTGCAAACATGTCGTGGGTGAAATCAGCGACGTCTAGCGAGGATGTGTTCGACGAGGATGTGGATGATATCAGTCTGCAGAACAAAGAATGGAAATACAACATGGAAAAACGCGCAAAGGTACGTCAACAGTCATTTATCAACGATGAACCTTGCACAACATGCTTGTACTGAAATATTCTATCGGGTTTTTTTGTTGTCCCTATTCTAAATGAGTGTTCTCGTTCATGCAATGTAAGAGTTTTTAAAAACACCGGTGAGGTGACACACAAAAGCAACATTCACGATGTGTAGCGAGTGAAAGCAGCGCAGTCTAGAAACGACTGCCGTGTGGTTTTCTGTCAGGATGGTTTCAGAGATGGTGTTGATGCAGGGAAAGAAGCATCACTACAGGCTGGTTTCAACATGGGATACAGAGAAGGAGCCACAAAAATGACTGTCATCGGTCAGCTCAAAGGAATCATGAGGTAAGCCTGTGCATTTATCTTATTTGTCATCATTTTAGGGCCTTTTACATGTGAAATACACCCTCCAATGACAATAAATTATTCTTATAGTTGTAAGAATTTTAGAGGTATTTTGTGGGTGTAAGTTAACACTACTTATTATAGTTTTAATTTTTTTGTTTCCATGATTATGCTTTACAATTAATATTGAGTTGAGTGACTGCTCCATACATAAAATGGTGTGTGCATACTAGTGAATTGTCCCTGTTTGGAAGTGTTTTGGGAACCAATTCCTAGTGTGCTAGTGTTTTTTTTTTTTTTTTAAGGTTATGCTTTGTAACTATAAACTAAAGTTCTCAGGATGTCAATCAAAAGTATGGATGTCATTGCATTAAACTGCAAAACATCAAATGAAGTGAATTTGTTTTAACAAAAATAGCTTAAATAAGACCATCATTTGGGTTCTTATTGGTTGTCAAGCATTGTTGTTGTTATTAAAACTATTTAAAATGTTCTTTTAAAAAAAAAGAAAGAAATAGAAATAGGCCTATCAGATGAAAAACTAACAAATATAAGAAATGTTCCCTTATCAACTAACTGAAATACAAAAATATCTAAATAGAAAAATAATATATAAACAGGTAAAAGCACAACAATATGACTAAAACTTAAAGTAAAAAGAAAATTAAAATATGTATAAAAATGCTAAATACTGTAATAATATAGAGATGCGCGATTCTGGGTAAATTGAGAATCACGATTATCTGTTTAAAATAGAGATCCCGATTTTTCTGAATGAACAACTAAAAAACATCATCTGACAAAATGTCAATTGTTCTAGTTTATTTAAATAATATTTAATTATTTTAAAAGTAATTGGTTCGACTGAATGATTCAATGACTCTCTCATAAATACTTCACTTGTTTCCTTACTGGATAAATCAGCGTTTTTGAATGAATTTCTTGAATGATTCAATTACAAATACACTTTTTTTTTTTTAACAGTCACTTGTCGCCACCTACTGGTGTAACAATGTAATTGATAAGGTCTTTATTTGAAGCATCAAGTTACTTTCAAAAGATTTTTTTATTTTTTTTTTACTACATTTTGATCGCTATCATAGACATCGATGTTTATATCCGGAATATATCGGATAACTTGAATTATTGTAACAGAAATAATGATAATACGATGTGTGAAGCTGTTTCATACCTAATACATGACAACTCTCTCTGGATCAGCAGTAGCGCCAACGTTGTTGTCATTCAGATTGTGTGGGTGCTTGAAATCATTCTTTTAACGATTAATCATGCAGCTTAAATAAATTATACTAAAATAACAAATAAGTTTACACCTTTGTTTACTCTGCTAGGACACCTGTGTGAGCTTGAGAAGATGTGACATGAAATATTCACTCATTAAAGAGACCATGCAGTAAATTAACTATATAAAAAAACCTCTTTTTAGGCCTCTACACCTGAATCAAAATCCTAAATCTATTCTGTCCATTGTTCTGTGGTTTTTGACCATGTCTTCTTTCACAGTGCGGTGCGGTGCTGGTGTCAGGTTCAGCTCCCTGGAAGCCCAGCTTTAGCGTCCGTCACCGATCTGCTTCAGAGATTGGAGACGCATGAGGACGGGCTGGTGGAGGCCATGAGAAAAGCCCAGGAGAAGCCTCTGCCTAGTGTGACCGAAGTGGTGGATGACATGGAGGACCTAAATGTTGAGCAAAGGGACCAGGATGAAGAATCTAGATGCTCAAACAATGCAGACTGTTGTGGGAGAGATGGAACGAACAATGACTGCTGTGGTAACGCCGGAGGCGTGAGTGAAAATTCACCAAGAATTCTTTCCCATGGTTCTTTCTCTACAAGACAGCTTCTGAAGTGCTGCTTGGACCTAGTAACAGAACTGGGGCTTCCTGAAGAACTCAAACTTCACATTCAGAAGCTCATAGACACTTGAAGTGGATCCAGGGTGTTTGTGGCGAACACTGCTGCAGACCGTCTGAATAACATCCTGTGTGGGCAGGAAACAAGCACAATTCTGGAAAGAAAATAGCCTGTACATTAGTTGACTCAAATTAATAGTGTACTTGAGGGAGTTGTTTTTATGTAAGTGCTGTGATTCTGTTAAACTGCATTTTTGCTGGATCAGTAGCACAACAACACTACATTTATTACCCATGGTTCTATATATGATATGACAATTTTCACGTATAATATGGCTAACACATTTTATAATGATATACATTACCTTTGTACTGTATATTGATTTGTGTGATTAACCCTGTACATGGTGAACTGCAAACTAATTTAGTGAGTTGCACATTTACCACCAAATAAAAGTTATTTATCTAATCAAGTGGTTATGTAATTTATTTATCTGACGTTAATATGTGCCATTTAGTTAAATATGATCTATTTATGTAACCATAACTGAGCTGTAATTAAGCTTGGAGCATGGGTTGGATATTATGTAACGAAGCAGGCGCACAGTTCCTAATGTGTAGTGTTTCATCTCTGGAAATATCAGCAGAATTCTGAATAAACCAACACTTCTGTTTCGTGATGCAACTTTCGGAATTTTAATCAATCAGAAAGTGGACTGCCTTTGTGAAAAAGAAGTGTGCTTAATTTTACTGAATGTGCACTTGTATCAAAAGTATATTTTCTTTAAACTTGCAGATAATTTGAATGAAATAAAATGAACTTAAATGTACTTAAAGAGTGCACTTTCATGACCGTTTCATAAGTACACTTTTGAAAAGTGCACTTTGTAATAATGTCACATTAAGGTTTACTTTAAAGTACATCTTAAAGCATTATGTTTTAATAATCTTTTTGTACTTTTCTTTAAAGAAGTACAACTATTTTGATGTGTTACGTGACCTGAAGCACAGGTAAAGTACTTAATTTTACTTCTGACTGTAGTGTGTTATTCTATATTACATTTAAGGGCAATCTTTTTTTAAATGTATTCAATTACTTAACCATTGTAAATATGTGAAATTACATTACATTTCTGTTTACCATAAATATTTGCCAGTATATTCAGTAGAATTTAACCATATTTAAAAGACAAAAGAAGTAATTATGAAATTACATATAGGCCTGGTTTCACAAACAGGGCTTAAATTTAGCCAGGATTAGGCCTTTGTTCAATTAGGACATTTAAGGAGCTTTTATAAACATTACTGATGTTCATCTTGACACAATACAATGGCACAGACATATTTTAGGATATGCCAGTGGAGTTGCTTAAAGTTAAAACAGATCAAACATGAATTTTAGTCTGTGACTAGGCTTAAACCTTGTCTGTGAAACTGGGGAATAAAGAAGTTTCAGTCCAGATAAAGTCCAAAGTCCAAAAAAAAAAAAAAAAAAATATATATAAAAGCACTATTTTAAAGGGATGCTACAGTGTACTTTTCACAAGGGTGGATAAAGCAGTTGTCATCTTAACTTTCCTAGTTTAGACTGACTGAGTTAATAGGTTCAAGATACTTGTGTACTGTATATGTGCGTCTAATGGATGTGGAGACCTTTGGAATCAGATTTCACTACATTCCTTTAATCTGAGACCATGCTCTGCCGTCTTCAAGTGCTTTAAAGGAAGAACACGTGCGAATAAAATAAATTAAGCAACTCGCTGGCTTGACTTTTTCCTCTTTTGGTTAGGTTTAGGGTTAAACATGAACTTACTCTGTTAAAAACTGATATTATCAGCTCGAGAAACCTTAAGTTCACTGGGTTTCCTGTGGCAGTATATATAGACGGAAAGTGAAACTTAAGTAATAATACACGTCGGGTCTTCCTGGATGCAAAAATGGCTGTCTTGTCAAGTAAAGGGAGAAATCTTCACATTTAGGTAGGAATTATGACATTTGTGTATTTTAACATTCATGGATAAATATTTTGTCGATATAATGTCGATTAATCTCAAACAGCCACGCGATGATGTTGACAGTTGTTATGGTGGCTCTTATTAAATAACACTGAGCTTGGAAATCTCCGTTAAATACATTAGGCTTGCTTAAATAATATTTTAGCCTCTGTTTGTTGACGTAGCGTTACTTTAAATGTACATGTAGGACAGAGTGTTGCAATATTATCTCTGGTAAACAATGTCAACATTCAGAGTGCTGACGCTTGTGCCATGCGCCGCAAAACACCCTCACTCACCATGTATTTAGACTAAAACTCAAATGATTAACATTAACATATGGTACATTATTGTGAAACTGAGAGTTAGGCTAACCTTGTGTATTTTAGCTGGACTTCTGAAAATAGATGTACAGTAATTAGTTAGAATACTATAAATCTTCTATTTAAATGTTGTCATTCTGGTACAAGGAGTAACTTATTATGAAATATTTTGTGATGTTATGTATTTTAGCTTTAAGTTTGAATTTGCTCATGCATGGGTTATTTTAGTGTATTATCAGTCAAAGATATTAAGGAAAGATTGGAAACTCCCTAGCAAAAATGTACCTTACTGGGGGTTTTAATTCATTTCCGCTGACTCGAATCTCTTGAATCTATTCAGCCAAAAGATTTGTTTAGATTAATTTACTGTTTTGTTTAAGGGGTCATCGGATGCCCATTTTCCACAAGTTGGCATGATTCTTTAGGGTGTTCATGTAAAGTTTGTAATATAGGCCTACTTTGGTTAAAATTCCTCAATGGTTGTGTAAAGCAACACCCTTTTTACCCCCTCAAAAACAGCTTTGTTCACAGTGACCTGTTTCGGTGCATGTCTCTTTAAATGATAATGAGCAACTGCTCACCCCACTCCTCTCTTCCATGGGGGGTGTCCAATGGCTGAGGGCAGAAATATTCTAATACGGGACAGTCCGTCAGTGGTCGTGGGCTTCATTATGACATCATAGTGCTCAGACTGGTTATTGAGTGTTTAGACTTTTTGAGGATTAAAAAAAAGGAGTGAATGGATTTTTTTCATTGTATGGTTGTGTCCACACACAGACACATTTATATGCAAACACCATATAAAAGTGAATTTTGCATCCGATGACCCCTTTAAGTGACTCAATCTTTCTGTCATTGTCTTTGAATCATTCACTCAGTCGATTTGTTTAAAAGCACAAAGCGCAAAGTACAATTTTTTTTTACATTTACCTCACTAATAATAGTCCACTGAATAAGGAACCAGCGAGAAACGCAGGAATTCATTTGACGCTCACAGTCCATGGGTATTTTCTAGCGGCTAGCTGCTCAGTGTACATGGTTGTACACTCATTATTTTGATGCATTATGGGATTGAGTGCACTCAGTAGTGTCCACTATATGTGGTTTCGGACATTACTGTAAATAGCTAGGAAAAAAACACATTAACTTACATGTGATCACATTGATTTCACATGGGAACTGTTTCCAAAACCACATTTTCTGTGTGCAAAGTACAGTATGAGTTTAACATCTGACCAGATGTGTTTTTGCACATGTGAAATACATGTGGTTTTTCTCACCTCAAATAGTTGCACTAAAGGGAGTGATTTCAGACACAGCCAGAGTCAAAGCAAACAAGTGGAGCGTCAACAGTGCCTGTCCACTTTTTCAGCAGTTTTGGTTCTGGAAAGAATTTTTTTTTTCCATAGGGATTTAAAAAAAATCGTTTAAGAGCTACAGTCATGATCAGAATCATTGGCACCCTTGGTAAATATGATCAAAGAAGGCAGTGAAAATAAATCTGCATTGTTTATCCTTTTGATCGTTCATTAAAAAAAATCACTGTATAGTTACAATATTACAATTTATAAATAAGATCTCGTTAATGTAAGATGCTTTCAGAGTCTTATGATCTTGACTTAGTTTAATTTTTTTATGACTGTGATGGTTGCTTAACCATGTTGCAGCAGTTTTACAGTAATAACAATACATGTATTATGGCATTTTTTGCAGAAAATGTGGTTACCATGGTAAGTATGTGCAAATCAAAATCTTCTGAATGTTGACAACTGATGTTCTTGCTAAACCTGTATTTTTACTTGAAGAAATGGCATGTTTAATACTCATGTGGGACTTTGTGTTTGTTTTTAATCTGCAGGTTTGAACAGATGACCAGATACTTAGAAGTTCAGTTTACGGTCAGCTCCTGTAGCTGGACTAGTCTTACAGAAATACTTTATTTACAGACACTGCTCAAATGTATTGGTACGAGACATGTAAGATCTTGTCTGGAGAAATAATTTTTGTATATGGCTAGCCCTCTGGAAGTGGAAGCTGCTTGCACTTGATAACTGCACATCCTTCAGTCAGAACTTAAACCCAGAAAGTGGATTTATTGAAAACTATCCCTGTATCCTGTGCCAACATGGGGAACAGTTTGGACTGTTGTGGAAAAAAAAACCCATGTGACCATACAGAGGATGAGACTAAAGGTTTGCTGAACAGCTCTGAATCAAAGACATCAACTAGAGCAGGAACAGATGTCGGCAGTCCAGATGAGGAGCACGGGTAAAGTACTTTTAACTTGTTGAATTTCTCTCATTTATACATTTTTCGGTGTAACAATCTCCCTTTCTCAAAAGTCGCAATGAAACGAAAATAGCAAATATCTTTTCTTCCCTATTGTGACCTATTTCTGAGTAACGGCTTGGGATGCATTGATCATTATTCTTTATGGCCGATTTTTTTTAAAGAAATTTGTTTATTACAAGAAAATTGGCCTTTTCCGATACAGGTTGGCGATTATTTTTTTTTCTTTGTTTAAGCTAATTTATTTCTTTGTTTTTGCTCTGTTACAGGCCAAACTGGCCTTAAACAAAAAAAATCTGCACCCATTTAAAATTAGAGGCAACCACTACATTTGGATCACAATCCAAACGAAGATGCTACACAAATGTAGCATAAACAGTTGTTTTAAATTATATTATATATTTCAAGATTTAAAGCAATCACTCAACAATTACCCTCGCACACCTGCAGGTGTTAGATAGGTGCGTAATACCAAAAAACAATAAAAAAATCAAACACAAAAAAAACCTGCATTGCACTCGTATCAAAAATAGTTTTAGTCACAGCGTTTTGGTCACATGACCTTCATCAGGCATAACAAATGTTTGTATTTGTTGCGGCATGGTCTGACTTTAGCTTTGTGAAATTAAGCTACATAAGACACCTGAACAAAACAAAAACAGCAGACAGACTGAATGAAAATGCAAATTCACTTTCTGACAGTAGGTGGCGCTTATGGAACAGCAACGATCTCATTCAGCTCCCTAGTTCAGTTATCAGGGCACTGATCAGGGAGTCTGCAATTTTAAGGGCTATCTCAATTGCAAAATCCTTCCAGTGCACTGAAACATTCGCTCCCTAAAAAGTTCCACAATGCACCGTGAAAACCAGGGAGCATCTATGGCTAATATAGTTCACTTGAGGGAGTGAATGAAAACTAGTGAGCAAATTGAGATACTGGGTGTGCCAGAAGGGCTGCCACTTTTGCATAGTTTGTGCTTGCTGTTTAATAATTTATTTGAAACTTAGCAAACTGACAGCTCCAGTACTAAGAGATAAAAATTTATCTTGACCTGTGTCATGGAAACTATGTATAAACCTTAATTAAACAATTTAATAATCAAGTAAAAAGGAATTTATACCTGTATGATATTACGCTGTAGCCACATAGGACCCAGCGGTTTGGAAAATGGATGGATGATTCAGCTGTGGATGCCGTCTTCTGGTCAGACGTGGGAATTCATTCAGTGTGCGACTCTCACAGTGCATTATGGGTATTCTCTAGCCGTTGAGCAAACATCAGTTGTACACTAGTTATTGCAGTGCATTGTGGGATTGCACTCGATAATGTCCACCATGGTTTCGGACACCACTACAATTGGCTGTCCCCTCAAATAGTACCGTATTTAAAAGTATAGGGGGCGATTTCGTACACAGCCTGAATAAATACATTTAAACAGATCAGTGGGGAGCATCGGTGCTCACTATGTTCCCTTAACGGAAGTTCTAAAGCATAAAAATACAAACCATTATTTAATTATATTTCAGCATAAACATACATTGCTAGACAAGTAATAAACATAATCTAGCTGACATGTATAATTTATTTACGGCTAAAATGTTGCATGAATATGTAACAAGCAAAGTATTTATCATAATGTACTTTAAATAACATAAAAAAAAAAGCCAGAAATAGTCACCAGTGTGCCAATGTATAGTGAGCCAGCGTCCTTACTGTACTTACCAGTGTCCGAACTTTTTTTGTGAACAATTGTTTTTGAGTAGGCAGTTCAATATAAGAAAAAATTATACAACATATTAAAGAGTAACCGACACCTCCCATCCTCCCACCCACTCACCAGGTAGACTTATACTGTGCTAAGGAATCGCAAGACATTGCAGTGGAAAAGGTAAAAAATAAAATACCTAATCAATAGATAAATAGAAAATATTCATTAACACAAAACAATTTTATTTATTTTTTTTAAGAAGGATTTAACTATGTCAAATGTTGCACTCCAGTTCTTTAAAGTCTTTGCCTTTGCTCCATGAATGCGAGCTGTTGATGGCTCCAAAGAAATAATATCCAGCATAGATAAGTCCCAGTACAGAACTGGTACAGTACTGGTACACTGGTGCCTGGTACAGTACTTTCTCTGCTGGTGCGATGGTGTGTCTTTATAGTGGTGGCCAAGGTTTCCAGGTCCCAGAAAAGTTTCCAGCCAAAACGAATGAAAAGACGACATTTACATGTCAAATGCATACAGTATAATGTTTATGTCCTCATAATATTGATGTCAGTATTGCGAAAACTTCTGAATAATTTACTTTTGCGGCTCGCTTTTTTTTTTTTAAACCTTATTTTTCATAGATGGTCTGGAGAGAGCTTTATGTTGTTCATGTTTGAGTGGTACATCAAACTTGTGAATCCTGTTTTTCATGTACATAACATCCACATTTGACTTAAATGCATTTCAAATCAACAGGCATAAAGAAGAAACAAAACCACCACTGGATGAATTGATTGTAACCAAGCAGCCAAATGCAGAGGCTCACATTCCTGAAGCACAGAGCTCTTACTCTACAACAATATCAATATTACGCACCGAAGCCTCTCTTGCTCCTGAACTTAATGACAATGTTTCACCTGAAACTGCTCCAACACAAGCTATAATCTTAGGTAAAGAAACGCCAAAAACAAAGACTGAATTTACTGAAGAGATCCAAAACATTGCAGCTGAAGTCTCAGAAGCACCTCAAGACACAGTCGAAGCACCTGCCGAGATCGTTGCCTCAGTGAAAGGGGAGATAGAGGCTCAGCATGGATCAGTTGAAAAGGTAGACGTCGCAGCTGCTCAGATGACAGATGATGCAGGTGCCACTGCAACAAGTTCAGACTCAACAGTCGCACCTGCTGAGGAGACACCTGTTAAGGAAGCACCTGTTCAGGAGGTAACTGCACTTACTCAGGTAGAAGCTGAGAAGAACTTCTCCGAACCAGAACCAGAACCACACGTGGAGATGATTGCAGATGAGAAGGAAATGATCGAAACCGAGGAACTGCCTCTGAACGACACCTCTGAAGTGACGCATGAAATGGCTGGTCTTAATGACACTGGGGATAATTCACTGATGGACAACAGCAGCACAAAACCTGACTCTTGTGTTTTAGGTCAGTCGGATGTTATTGAGAAAAGCATAGCTGAAGTGACTGCCGAGGAACCCGTCACTGAGCCAACAGCTGAAGAGGAGGAGAAACGTTCAGAGGAGACCCATTCTGAGATGGAAGGACAGAAGCAAGAAACATCTGAAGCTTCTCAAACTCAGGAACATTCACATGAAGTTTCTTCTCCAGGTGTGGATATTACCAATGCACTCTCTCCTGGCATTGAAAATGGTCTCGTGAAGGACTCTGAGAATGGAAGAAATGCTGATGTCATAGTTGTGGAAGAGCTGCCTCAAAAAGAAGGCATAGTCCAGAAACCAAGTGATGAAGCCTTGGAAACTGAGAGTCAAGAGCAACTGCCATCTAAGCCATCTACACAAACTGACAGGTAATGAATTCATTAAAATTTTTATAAAATAAAATTTGGAATAGATTTTCCTAAGCATCTGGAATTGAATTGATAATCGAATTACATTGCAGTACTGCATCAAGCTATTGTAAGATGTGAAAGAGAACTGAATTTGGTTCTCGCTTGAATAATTCATTTCTTTGTTCCTATTTTATTATTTAATGTTTACTTGTTTTCAATAAGCCTGAGAACATTTTTCTTACATTAGTTAGACTAGTATTAGTTTTTGCTGTGATATTGAAATGAGAATCTTGAAATTCCTATGTCGTCTTAAATTTTGGCATCTTAACCTTATTTTCATTAAAAATTACTATTACTCTATCGTGGTTTAAGATTTTAGTCTTATCGTCCACCCCAGTTATTTTAGTATCATTGAGATAATATTATAGTTTTTATTAATATTTTTAATTCGTTTTTATTTTTAGATTTTGTTTTCATTTTTATTAAGTTATTTTTGTACATCAAGTTAAACAAAATAAAAATCAGAAATGTTACCTTGGCAACTAGCTTAAATAAACACTAAAAGTTTAAGTTTTCTATATATTTTTTTTATTTTATGTTTATTTCATAACAAGTTTTTTATGGTTTCAGTTTTAGTTAACTGTAATAACCCTGGTATGTGTGGATTCTAACCAGTCTCTCTATTCTATTACAGCACTATTGAGGTGAACAAACCTGAAGTCACGGATGTTATGACAGATCTAGAAAAGAATGAACAGGTTGCAGAGCAAGAGCATGAGGCTCCAGAACCCACTGAGAATGGCCTGGACTCCACATGTGCCTCAGTGCCATCAAGCCCCATTGAGAAAAGCAGAGCCACTGACACAATGAGGCTAGTACTTCCTGTTGTTCAGTTATTACCATTAGGTGGCGCAAAACTCTCATGAGTTCATAAAAATGTTTTGCGATTAAGTGTAGTTATTAGTTTGCAGTGTAATCACACCAATCATAATAGCAACAATGAATTAACAAAGTTTATGTCACACCAAGCTAAACACAAGGTACAAACACTAGGATCAGTGTAGCGATATTGTGTCAACATTACTTGCAGAAATCAGATTTTTGTCTCTTAAATGAGTCACTGTTTGTTTTTTTAACACCATACATTTGTTATATGCATGGCTTTGTCTTCTTCTTGTGGGTAATAATGTTTATATAATTTTTAATGTGTTAATAGGCTACTGATGTATCAGGTCTAAGTGTTTATCAGGTGTTTTACAATTCCTCAAGACAGTTTCTGTCTGAGCAGCATTCCTTTCAATCTTATTTTGAGAACATGTTTTTCGTGATTGTAGATTATAGTGACCTTTGACTCCGTTTAAAGCTATGAAATGGCCACATTTAGACAGTTTAGAGATTTACACACACACACACACATACATACATACATATATATATATATATATATATATATATATATATATATATATATATATATATATATATATATATATATATATACATACATACATTATATATTCAAATAATTTCTGAAGAATTGTCAGACTCTGAAAACTGGAGTAATGGCTGCTGAAAATTCATTCTTGCTATCACAGGAATAAATTATGTTTTAAAATATATTAAAAAGAGATAGCTGTTTTATATTATAACAATAATATTTCAGAGTATTACTGTTGTACTGTATCAAATAAATGCAGCCTTGGTAAACATATGAGACTCTTTTCACAAATGTAAAAAACGTAGACCCCAAACTTTTGAACTGATCTATACTGGTATTTGCAGTATTTTGGGTCTTAATGTAGTTTATGACAATAAAATAGAATAAAATAATAGCAAAAAATATAAAAAAGAAAATGCAATTTAAAATATACGTATAAACCATGCCTCTAATGTTTTTAAAAAGTATTGAGACACCCAGTTGTGTAATCTTTGTCAGAATTGCCTAATAAACACTCAACCTTTTCCCGTTTACAGTGATTCTGTTGCTGTAGAAAACACTGAGGCCAAAGGTGAGGTTACTGAGGCCAAAGGTGAGGTTACTGTGGCGAGCGATGCAAAATTACTGGAGGAAGTTGTAAAAGGCGTTTCAGAGACTGGACCTCAACAAACAGAAGAGGAAAAGGAAAAACAGGAAGAGGAAGCAAGTGTTGCCCAGGAAAATGAAGGAAAAGAAGACACTTCCGACACCCAAAAAGATGATGTCATTTTTAGAAGTAGCACGGTAGAGATAAAGCTGATACCTGTAAAAGAGACAGAAGAGACTGTGGAGGAAGTGCAAGAGCCACTGGATGAGTATGTGTCATTCTTGAATTCAGTCTTTCCAGCAATATCTTAAGTTTGGAAAGCCGATGGTCAGAAAGCATTTGGACATCAGAATCAATTGTTAATTAGACAAATGAATGAAGACTAGAGAATGGAGTATTGTGAGTATAGTCTTGCAACTCCTTGAACCGGAACTACTGTATGTTTACAATAATGTTTTTTATTTATATCTTCACTGAAATATGAATATTTATAAAAAAGTGTGAAGAACCGATTTAGAAGAACTAAAAAATCAGGATCTTCTTTAGATCCAGACAGTTAAATTTGCCCTTCATGATGAATCATTATCTTTTGGATGTGAGTTGTACATGTTGTACTTTAATATAGCTCTTCCAACTAGACTCCTCATGACTGCTTATCATTGTGAATATCATATGCAAGATAGTTCCTCTTTTTGTTGTAGGAGCGCAAACCTGTATCTGGGAGCAGAGGACATTAAAATGGGAGCCAGCAATAACAAGCCATCCAAACCACTACTAGAGCTCACAAGTATTAAAGATTAATTTGTTTGTCACGTTATATCTCTACTATAGCAATATCAGTGATTATATGCAATCCACCAGCCATTAACATTGCAGTTAAGGAAAAGTATAAGACAATCAGATCTTCCCTGTGATTGGGCCCTGTTGTTTTGTTTTTAAAGATACTGGTCCACAATTTTTCTGCATCCATCTCATTGGGAATTTGTGTTTTTCTTCCTGTCTAGTTCCTGGTGTAGAGACCAGATGTAGCTTAGCATCAGCTGTGGACATACTGGCCTACAGTGAGCAAGAATGGAAGGGGACCACGACCAAAAGCACTCTCATCAGAAAGGTGACCTAACTTTTTTTTTTGTGTGTGTGTGTGTGTAAAATGTTGTGCTTAAAGTATACTGTTTTTTTTAAATAAAATGTAATTTGGGTTGATATTTTGCTGAAATATGTGTTAAAACAAAAACAAGTGAGTTTCTGTCCTAAGATCAATAAAAAATCCTTTAAGGTTTAAGTGTGCTTAAAGTGTCCAAATGCTTTTTGGGGCCACTGCACTCTAAGTTTGACCTGTCTGTGCTTGTTGTAGAAGTCTGACTTGCATCAGTGTGTTTGTTTCAGGGCTACAGTGAGATGTCCCGTAGCTTCAGCGGTCTGAGGAGAGTCAGAGGAGATAATTACTGTGCTCTCCGTGCCACGCTGTTCCAGGTGCTGGCGACCAGCACAAACATGCCCACCTGGATACAGGATGAAGGCTTTCTATTGGTGAGGAGACCCCTCTAGACCTCAGTCAGGGTAGATGGCATAATACATTTTTCATTAAAGGGGTCATTCATAGCTAGCAAGATGGGCTTTTTATAAAACTTGGCCATCTGTGCAGTAGAAGATGATTTTTTTTTTTCTTCTTTAAATCGTTGCTACATGACTATGGGTCTGGGCTTGATCTGACTGTCTATTGGCAATTTGGCAGGAATACAAAAATGCAAAAGTACAATCTGTATTTTGAAACTAACAAAAGCCCTAGAGCTGTCAAATGTGTCACACATCATCTGGCAGACTTTTGCTGACAAATAAACCAGGACATGTGGGTGCAGGTAACATGGAGAAAGAGTAAACATTGTTCGTTATATTTATTACCAACATGATTGGTTGAAAATCAGCAAACTTTCTTTTTAACTGAAAGCATGCTTTACATTTTCATTTTTTTCAGATTACATATGGCCTCTAGGGTTTATAAGATAACACTGTATGTGAGGCTTTCTAGCTCAGATTAACAGCTGCTGGTTATTCTCACAGTTGCCAGAGATGATTGAAGCTCGGGAGCATTTGATTGGTGGATGGGTGTTTCCCCCAGAATGCAAGTGGGCAAGTGAGGAGGACGACTCTGTGGAGAGACTGAAATACTATTTGGATCTCCTTAAGAAAAAGGTAAATCTCTATACAGTATATGTAGCCTACATGTATGTATATATACATGTGAAAAGTAAAGTACACCCGTTTTAATCTCTATGGTTTTATGTATCTGGCATAATAGAAAAACATCTGGTCTCTGGCAGGTTTTAAAATTAGGTAAATACAATCTCAGATGAACAACAACACATGACAACACTGTTTCATGGTTTATTTAACAAAAACTAGGCCAAAATGGAGAAGCCTTGTGTGACAAACTAAGTGCACCCTTCACTGCTTCCATAGGATTTAAGAGGGTAAGAAGCAGTCAGGCGCTGCTAATCAAATGTCTTTGGCTTCGTTTACACTGGGAAATAACATGCGATCACCGTGATCCGATCAAGCAGATTGGATCATTAGCCAATCAGGACATGGCATGTTTACATTTGTTCACATTAAAGGCACAATATGTAACTTTTTTGCTTTAAAAATAGCAAAAACCACTATATCTATGTTATATATGTTTTTTAGTTGTGTACTTACATTATCCCGACTGTTTCCAACAACTTTCAAACCAGGAGAAATTTTAATTTAATTAATTTAATTAGAAGACACGTCTCGTTTCTTTATTTCCGTTTTGTCGCCGTCAATGGCGTCATATCCGCGTTGTCCCTGGTTTCCGCTCGTACTGCCATAGCAACCAGAGCTATGAACCAGAGCCCTCTGATAGTAACCAAGGCGATAGACGTGGACCACTCTGTAGTTCGCAATGTCTATTTGCACGCTGTTGTTGTTTCGTTCAAACATTATGGACCATGGCAAGCAGACTTTGGATAAAAAAGGAGAACTAAAACGAGAATCAATATCAGCGCGGTGTTTTCGAGATGACGAGAGCTCCACGTCCGAGACTTCGACCGCTCCTACATGTACTTTATTAAACAGGTGAACACATTTACATAAAACTAATCAATATTATATAGTTCAACAATGATAAAATGTTAGAATATGATCTGTATGTTATTCTAATGTTGATCTAGCTTACTGCTAGTCTCATACAGACAAACTAACACATTCATTTCAACACATTCAAATGCAGTTTAGTGTGATAGTGTAATGTTAGACCAATTGAAACAGCGCTGCCTTACCTCACAAGTTTAATTTGTCTAATAAACTGACCTGTTAGTAATTCTGCACTCGCGTGTAGTTCAGTTGAATGAAATGTCCATATTCCTTTTATATCCGCGGGACTCGCGTCGCGTGTGGAGCTGATAGCTGTCTCTTAGCAATCCTGACCTGCTTCATATCACAGTCATGATAAAAACATTGATGTATTCAGTCATCCATAAACATTATTAGATCGGTCGGCTTGACGTTGACGACAAGATCCATAATTCTTAGCAAATGTTGCGTCATCAAACTACGCCTTTGTTATTGTAAAGAGGTTAGCGACCCCTAGCGGCGAAAAATTCCATACTGTACGTTTAAGCAGCCTCTGTATCTGGATAATCGATCGGATTTCTGTTTCCTGCATAATATTTAAATTAGGTCTGTGGCACGACACCAGATTAAGAGTAAAGATGACACACAATGCGTCCTCGACTACCTCTGGACCAGGACACGCTGATCGGATAACATTCCGATCAGAAACGCGTTTACACTTGTCTTTTCAATGTTTATGTGGACAACATCCGGATGCCAAGTGTAAACGCAGCCTTTGATTAACTCATCATTAGCAATTGTGACCAACTCTAAAAAAGCTGAAGTTTTGGCAGTTTGCTGGTCTAGATCATTCAGGTGTGTGTTAACACAATGCCAAGGAGGAAAGACATCAGCAATGATCTTGGAGAATCAATTGTTATTGCCCATCAATCTAGGAAGTCTTACAAGGCCATTTCCAAACAAACTGTAGTCCATCATTCTAGTCAAGTCAATTCACATTTATTTATATAGCGCTTCTTACAAAACAGATTGTTTCAAAGCAGCTTTACAGTGATAACAGGAAAATGCAACAAAGTTTGTTTCCAGAAGAAATTGGCAATATTCTACAGTGAGGAACATTTTTCAGAAAACATTCAGATACCAATCTTCCCAGGAATGGACGTCCCAGCAAATTCACCCCAAGGTCAGACCGTGCAATGCTCAGAGAAACTGCAAAATACCCAAGAGCTACATCTCAGACTCTACAGGCCTCAGTTAACATGTTAAATGTTAAAGTTCATGGCAGTACAGTTAGAAACAGACTGGACAAGTATGGATTGTTTGGAAGGGTTGCCAGATGAAAGCCTCTTCTCTCTAAAAAAGAACATGGCAGCACGGCTTTGGTTTGCAAAGTTGCATCTGAACAAACCTCAAGACTTCTGGAACAATGTCCTTTGGGCAGACGAGACCAAAGTGATGTTTGGCCATAATACACAACATATCAGCACACACACCTCATAACAACTGTCAAGCACGGTGATGGAGGGGTGATGATTTGGGCTCATTACATGAACATCTAACGTGACCAAGCCAGCGTAGATGTCTCTGGTGAGCAAGGCAAACATACTAGTTATCTCCGCCTGCGCAAGAACATTTTTGTTTGGAATGTGGTCTAGTCAGGAGATTCCCAAAATCCTACTTAGATTGCGTAGCGTAGATGGAAGACATTGATTTTGCGTTCTTAGTGGGAATATAGGGTCCATGTTTTGCTGCTGTAGAGCAGTGTGTCGAGTACGTAGGCTTGGTACACCTTTATACTTATATTATACTTTACTAATTAACTAATTACATCGAACATTAAAGTTTGTATTATATTTTTAAATGAATAATTTCACATTTAATCTCCAAATTAATGTTGAAACAACAGGAAGACAGTAGCCTATATTTTAAATATTGTCTTTTTATGAAAGACGGCCAGTATCACCGATACCAATACTGCTACTGAAGTCTTTATGCCTGTATTTAATTATAGTCATTCAGCATGACAGTATAATTGAAAGCTGGCAATTTTAACATTTAAAAAAATATAAAAAATTCTTTAAAAAATATAATAGCTTTTAATTTAAGTGAACTTAGAACAATCTTCATATAACCAATTATAATGTCACATTTACATGTGCCCTTCAATATATCAGGGCTCAATTTTTTTCTATTGGCCCAGTCAGACCGGTTCAGATTTTTACTTGCCCTGTCGATGCACAAAAGGTTAGTTTTCGTTGTTTTTGACCCATTTAACCTTGTAAACAGTGTTTTAACAGTGTCTAACCAGTGCTTTGGACCTTGTTTACACCAATATTTGCAGTGCTTACAAGGCTGCACCCCGCCCTCACATCTACAGTTCGGATCTCATTTCTGTTATGCTATACCCAGCATATAGACCACTTCTGAAACATGCCAAACCAGTTCTGAAACAGGTGAGAACCTAATCCGAGGGAGCCATCTCAGCACTTCAGGACTACTTTGAGCACACAGACTGGAATATGTTCAGAGAGGCTGCTACATATCACAACATCACAGGCTTGGAGGAATACACAGCATCGGTGACTGGCTATATTAGCAAATGCATAGACGATGGTGACTTCCTTCAAGACCATCATCACACGTGCAAACCAGAAACCGTGGATGACGGCTGAAGTGCGATTGCTGCTGAAAACTAGAGATTCTGCCTTCAGGTCTGATGACAAGTTGGCCCTCTATACAGCAATCTGTCCCAGGCCATTAGAGAGGCAAAGCGCAATTACGCAGAAAGAATCCACAGTCACTTCACAAACATCAAGGACACAAGGCGTATGTGGCAAGGCATTCAGGCCATTACGGACTACAAAGCTAAACCGCCTGTCTGTGTTGACGACACTTCACTCCCAGATACCCTGAATGATTTCTATGCACGATTTGAAGCACAGAACAACATTCCAGCGAGGAAGACCACTCCACGTCCTTCGGATGAGACGTTAAACCGAGGTCCTGACTCTCTGTGGTCATTAAAAATCCCAGGATGTCCTTCAAAAAGAGTAGGGGTGTAACCCCAGCATCCTGGCCAAATTTGCCCCTTGGCCTCTGTCCATCATGGCCTCCTAATCATCCCCATATACTGATTGGCTTCATCACTCTGTCTCCTCTCCACTAAAACACTTAAACACCTCTCTCTGCAACTGGATCCTGGACTTTTTGACCGGGAGACCCCAGTCTGTAAAGATCGGCAAAAGCTCTACGTTTCTTGGTGTGCACATGTCAGAGGACCTCTCCTGGACTCTTAACACCACATGCCTAGTCAAGAAGCCCCAGCAGTGTGTCCACTTTCTGCCGAGGCTGAGGAGAGCCAGACTTCCTCCTCCCATTCTCTTCTCCTTCTATAGAGGGACAATAGAGAGCGTCCTGACCAGCTGTCTTACTGTGTGGTACAGGAACTGCACAGCCTCCGACCGCAAAACTCTACAGCGGATTGTGAGGACAGCGGAAAAGATCATTGGGACCTCTTTACCTACTACAGATGCTTTATTCAACAACCGTTGCATCATTGCGAACGACCCCTCTCACCCCTTTCATGGATTGTTCACCCTTCTGCCATCGTGCAGAAGGTATAGGAGCATCTGTGCCACCACCAGCAGACTTCGCAACAGTTTTTTCCCTTAGGCAGTCAGATTACTCAACACCCGGCTGTCTCCCAATACTCATTTGGGTTAGCTGAACACCTAACCCAAGAAGACTCATACCACAATACCCAGTAGGGTTCATAACTGGGTTAAGTAAACATTTATATCATTATACATACACTAACCCATTAAAGGGATACTCCACTTTTTTCGGAAATAAGCTCATTTTACATCTCCCCCAGAGTTAAACAGTTGAGTTTTACCGTTTTAGAATCCATTCAGCCGAACTCCGGGTCTGACGGTACCACTTTTAGCATAGCTTAGCACAGATCATTGATTCTGATGAGTCCAGTAGCATTTCTTTCAAAATGACCAAAGAGTTTCAATATTTTTCCTATTTAAAACTTGACTCTTCTGTAGTTAAACCGTGTACTAAGATCGACGGAAAATGAAAAGTTGCGATTTTCTAAGCCTATATGACTAGGAACTACTCTCATTCCGGCGTAATAATCAAGGAACTGTGCGGCTGTACCATGGGTGCAGCAGGCGTAGTGATATGACGCAGCGCCTGAAAATAGTCCCCAGCTCGGTAACTTCTTCCAACGTGACCGGGACTAAGTTTGTCTAACCTATTAGACCTATTTTCAGGCGCTGCGTCATATCATTACGCCTGCTGCACTCATGGTACAGCCGCACAGTTCCTTGATTATTACGCCGGAATGAGAGTAGTTCCTAGTCATATAGGCTTAGAAAATCGCAACTTTTCATTTTCCGTCGATCTTAGTACACGGTTTAACTACAGAAGAGTCAAGTTTTAAATAGGAAAAATATTGAAACTCTTTGGTAATTTTGAAAGAAATGCTACTGGACTCATCAGAATCAATGATCTGTGCTAAGCTATGCTAAAAGTGGTACCGTCAGACCCGGAGTTCGGCTGAATGGATTCTAAAACGGTAAAACTCAACTGTTTAACTCTGGGGGAGATGTAAAATGAGCATATTTCCGAAAAAAGTGGAGTATCCCTTTAAGACTCAGTACTACTGCAAACTGTACTTAAAGTAGCTGCATCAGTTACTTCACTAGTGTTCACTAGTATCTATTTATTTATTTATTATTTATTTATTATTATTTTTATTTATTTGTATGTATGTAAGTATGCATATGTGCGTGTATGTATGTGGGTATATGTATGTATATGTATACGTATGTGTGTGTATGTGGATATGCGGATATGTGCATATATACATGTACATATTTGTGTTTATTTGTTTTTGTTGTTTTAAGTATTTGCACTAACATGTTGCACCATGGGCCTGAAGAAACGCCATCTCGTTCTAATGTATACCTGTTATATAGAAGAATGACAATAAATAAGCACTTGACTTGACTTAAGACCTATAGGTCTAACAAGTAGGATCTATACAGCAATGTAATAGTTATTAAATGGTAGTCTTCACTGCATAAAAAAGAGCAGTGAGTGATTTTCTTCTTTTAACAGTGAGTTATTTTGTTCTTTGATTATCTTTACTGACAGCAGCAGCTTTATAAGGCTACTGTCACTTTAAGACCTGCCACACATCCCATTTACTCACAACTTCAACATTAATTTAAGACTTAATTTAACTCATTTAAGACTACGCTTGTGAGGATACTAGACGAAACAGGCATTTTGGCATAATTTTGTGTGTTTTTGTCTGTTCAAGCGCTGTCTGAAGTGGCTTTCTGTGCACATGAGTCATGTGTGTCACACAGACATGAGATTCACAAATGCGCGCCAGTACAGAACTGCATTCTACTGTGTCATGTCATATATATATATATACACTACTGATCAAAGTTTTTTTTTTTTTTTTTTAAAGAAGTCTCTTCTGCTCACCAAGACTGCATTTATTTGATCCAAAATATAGCAAAAAGTGTAATATTGTGATTTTTTTTATTTTTTATTTTAAACAACTGTTTATAACTATTTTTTTAAATGCAATTTATCCCTGTGATGGCAAAGCTGAATTTTCAGCATAATGGAGCACTTGATTCTTGCAGCCTTTAGAAATTCAGTTTTTGAAGCACCTTGTGTAGTTAATCAGATAAAAACATCATCATAACTTCTGTGTTTTCATGTCTGTCTTTGTTGTTTATTCAGTGGCAGGCAGCAGCGGCCTGTGAGAGCCCAGAGGAGAAGCAGAATCTGTGTGAGCATGTGTTTCAGGGTGGAGAAGAGGAGTATGGTCTTCTAGAAGCACTCAAGTTTCTGATGCTGGCCAAAGCCATTGAGCTTCATCACAACATGGTGGCAGATCAAGAAGTGCCTGTGTTCTGCTGGCTTCTTTTTGCCCGCGACACATCAGAAAACCCCCAAACCCTCCTGGCCAATCACCTGAGCCAGATCGGCTTCAGTGGAGGGGTAGAACAGGCAAGTTACGGTGACACTGACAAACTTACTTACAGCTCTGTCTCTCTTTAATCTGGCAAAAAAAGTACAAGTTAAACGTGTTTACTTTGTGTTTTGTAGGTAGAGATGTTTCTATTGGGCTATGCCTTAAAACACACCATTCAAGCCTTCCGTCTGTACATGACAGACACAGAGGAGTTTGTGTCACATTACCCAGATGACCACAAGCAGGAGTGGCCCTGCGTGTGTATCGTCACAGAGGACGATCGCCATTACAACGTCCCTGTCAGGAGGACCGTTCAGCACCAGCACGGAGAAGATCTCACGATGACCTAACGACAGAGACTTCACAGAACAAATCTGATCTACAAATGGACATGATGTTTTGTTTCTGATATGATCTGTTGGTCACCCGATGAATGAGAAGATGAAGGGAATTTACAGCAATCTACCGAGATCAGATTGCAAGCAGAAGTGCTCAGGTTTTTCCCCCCCAAAATGAATCGCAGAACGAACATCTGTCCGTCAGGAAATGCTGTGATGACTAACACCGATTCAGAAAGGAAAAGAAAAACCTTACTGCCTTTTTACTTTAAGCGTGATATTTGTTTGTATTATGCACTGTTGGATATGGCGTTGATTTACATTGTCAATGTTTAAAAAAAAAAAAAATACTAAAGAGTTTACAACAATAATTTTAGAGAATTTTAATTCAAAAGAATGTATTGTGGGTATAGTAAGGGAAATGAGGTAATGGTCATGGTAATGGTAAGTTCTTAATTTATATTGTTAGAGACTCATTTTTAACATTTCGTTGCTACGTATATATGGACTCATTGTGACAGTAGAAGTTTCCCATACTGGTTTTGATTTTTCCTGCCATGACTGTTTTTTGAACTGTTTAAATGAGGTTCTACACAAAATATTGCCAGTTTTCAAATTAGAGCAGTTCAACTTAATTATTTTGGTTGCCATCATGTTATGTTATGTTTACATGTTCTTAACAGACACTGAAAGCAACAAAAACGTGCGTAAATCACGTTAACAGGCAGCTGGTGAAACGCAGATGCCAAGAAGATAACTTAATATTTAGCTTATTGTGGAGTTAAGCAAAAACTACTTGCACTTTTATTTCTTTTTTTCCCCGTTCATCTGAATTTTTGTATTTATCACTGAAGATTAACACTGAATAACTTAATTGCCAAAAATACAAAAAGTTATACAGTATTGGTTGTAAAAAGCAAATTTTTTCAAGAACTGGAAAGCAAGATCATTTGAGGAAATATGAATAAAATATTCTATGACTCACTTCAGCCTCTCACTTTAATATGCACAAACAGATGCAAAACAGAAATGCAAAAAAGGACAGCTTTAGCCCGACATTTGTTTAATATACACAATGCATTCATAAGGTGCTTAGTTTATTTGTATGTGCCGACATATGATCTGTCATTCGGTTAGGCCACAAGCACAGAGTAATAAGTAAAGCAGGCCCTAAAAACTCACAAAATGACATTTCATTTAGTATTTTAACAAAAGAGGTATTGAAAGAAAAGCGTAATATAGTACATTTCTAAGATCTGGAAAATGAAATAAAATGGATTCTATAATGTGGTCCCAGCACAAAATACTGGATCAGATAACTTGATCATAAATGATGTTCATGCGTTCATAAATATAGTCTACTGTACTTCAGTACTGTAACTCCATAGTGACATTTGCAAAGTATACAACATTTGTGCAGTGAATACAAAAATAAATCAATTGAAATATACTATCAAATCTAGTCTGTGCCACAAGTCAGTAAAAGATATTCCTTCTAAGCAATTTATAATACACTGAAAGTGTAACTATTCATTGTGCGTCTCAATACAAGAGGAAAACGGTATGTCTCAGGGTCGAAGTTCAGCAGATAACAGGTCTGTCATTAAAACATCTTTCAAGCCTGTTTGTGATGCACTCTGTCTCCATTCCCCCCCCCCCCCCAAAACGTTCACAGGCTGAAGAACAGGAACTCTGGAAGACGTCTGTAAAAATGCCTCAGTTTAAAAAGTGCAGGAGTGCATTTGATGTAGACATGCAAATCTGCTCATTCTACCCCATACAATCTCACCGTTCCCCTGGGGTAATGCAGAGATTGTAGACCTGTAGAAACATTAGTTCTATAGAATAAAGTCCTAGTTAAAACTCATTGTCAAAAATCCAAGACACTGCACTGCTGCAGAGATCCACCTCTTCACCATCTCCAAATGAAAGAAAAAACATGTATACAGTATTCTACCCTTGCTTTTTCTTTCCATGCTTTGATTCACTCATCTTCTCTTTCCGTCAGCTCATCCTCAGCCTCTTCAATGACGTCTAACTCTGTCCTGGAAGTGATTTCAGTCATCGGGGAAGAGTTATTCTCCTCCACAACCATTTCTGCTTCTGGGCTTTTCTTCTGACAACACAAATTGACAATAATAAATATTGCAGAATAGATACTGAACACGAGTATGTTAAAAGTCTAGGACCATTGAGGCGATAATAATCCTGATTTGCGTTAAACTGATTTCAGGTGTCGTGTATGAAAATTGAGACAAAATAAAAAAAAAATGTTTTATTAAAATATACATTATACAAATATATTATAAAATTGTTATATGTTTAGTTGTTTACTAAGTTAACAATGTTTAGTAAGTTACTCTAAAAAAGTAATTCATTACTGGGTAATTACATCTTCAATCGTGTACTAATTACTCTCTCTAAAAAGTATTGTGTTACTTATTACTTTCTAAATCCTAATCAACTTCGAACAGTTGAGCAAAACAAGGATAGACATGAAACTGCTCTTTTAATTCTTTCACATAAATAATTCTTGAACTGACCAAAGTGGAGAAGGTTAAAAACACACATTTTAACATGTTAAATCCACTATTGTTTTATATAGAATTGTTCTATAGTTTATACAGTATTTAATGCAACTACATCAGACGTAACTAATTAAATTACAGAAAAATATTAATTAATTTGAATCCCCCGGCATAAACACTGTGATACTTTCAAAACATTCATTTTTTTCACAGTAACAGCTCAACCAATGGTGTGAGTTTAGGGCTGGGCAACTTGACCAATGACAGAAGAGGAAGTGTTCTGGAACCTGTTTGAAAATAATCATTATTTTCTGCATATTTGTGACTCTAGTAGCACAGAAATTATACAGTTCCCTTTTAACCAGTTATTGTATCCAACTTCACATATCCACCTTATTTTTAGTGTAAGAGCAGGTTGACCAATTGTAATCTGAATGTGCAAGGCGTCCGGTGTCAGTTGCTTCTAGTTATTTTAGCTGTACAAAACCAGTTCATTATGCTGCTTGATGTTGCAAACTGGTAATTATCATATAAAAAAAAAAAAAAAATTCTTTTAGTGCAGATAGTTTTGCCATTTACTGCACTTTGTTATTCTTGCAGCTATTTATCTATAGTACCTAATAATGTGTAAGTCTCACACAACTGAGCTGGATAATGGCACTATTGTCTTCTGTATTTATGAATTAATTAATTTTAAAATTGATTAACTTTACACAATTATTGACCTGAACTTAATCAACACTGAACTGATTTGAGCTGAATATCTGAAGAAGTTTGCATCATTGATTCTGTTATTTTCCTGTTTATTACTGCGATACTGCTTTGAAACAATCTGTATTGTATCACTTCTGCATTGAAAATAAGGTAGTAGACCAGCTTTAATATTTCTGCAGAACTGTCGACTTTCACGGTCCCTCACCTGTTTTCGGTATACATAACAGGCAGCCACTGCAACCATGGTGGATTCTCCCACAAATCCTGCTAATAAAGACCCCACTCCCAGTGTGGCACCATGTACCCTGCAACAAACAAAATTAACATGACAAATGTGGTTTTAATACAGTACCAGCAGAATTTTTTTTACAATTTAATGCTGTACAGTTGCAACACAATGTTGCTCTAATCAACAAACCATAAAGTCACCCTGTAGTCAACAATTATATCCCTTAAAACTAACCTTTGGTCACCACACTGACATATTTAAACGTTTTTTTCCTTTGAACATTTTTTATTCAGGTCTTAAAATAGCTTGAATGTGACTCTATACCCTTGCATCATGAAACCATGAATAAATTAGCCCCGCCTCCACTCACACCAGCTCAGAACACCTGATCCACTCGGTCACCTTTACTGTAGCCCGCTGCACAATGGCAAGTGGAAATACTGGTTTAATTCAGCCATATACAGACCCTTTTCAAAAAATTAGAATATCATGGAAAAGTTTATTTATTTCCATAATTCCATTCAAAACATTAAACTTCCATAGATTATAGATTCAGGGCCCACAACTTAAACGATTTCAAGTATTTAGTTGTTTATTTGTACATAATTTGGGCTTCCAGCTCATAAAACCCACGAAAACAGGATTTCAAAAAATTAGATTACATGAAATCACACAGTAATTACACAGTGATACCATGGTCATTGAACCAGGTTTTGGTTATTTTGGCAGTGTGGGCAGGTGCAAATCCTGCTGGAAAATGAAGGAAGCATGAAGTGCTCTGAAAATGTCCTGGTAGACGGCTGCGTTGAGACTGGATTTAATAAAGCACAGTGGACCAAAGTTCTCTTTTCTGATGAGAGCAAATTTTGCATTTCATTTGGACACCAAGGTCCCAGAGTCTGGAGGAAGAATGGAGAGGCACACAATCCAAGATGCTTGAAGTCCAGTGTGAAGTTTCCACAGTCTGTGTTGGTCATCGGCTGGTGTTGGTCCACTGTGCTGTCCACTCAACGCAGCCGTCTACCAGGACATTTTCAGAGCACTTCATGCTTCCTTCAGCAGACAAGCTTTATGGAGATGCTGACTTCATTTTCCAGCAGGATTTGCACCTGCCCACACTGCCAAAAGAACCAAAACCTGGTTCAATGACCATGGTATCACTGTGTAATTACTGTGTGTTTTCATGTAATATTCAAAATTTTTGAAATCCTGTTTTCATGGGTTTTATGAGCTGGAAGCCCAAATTATGTACAAATAAACAACTAAATACTTGAAATTGTTTAAGTTGTGGGCCCTGAATCTATAATCTATGGAAGTTTGGAAAGGGTCTGTATGTTTGAACCAGAATATGATTCAGAAGAAGAAGTGGAAGAGTGAATCATACAGCCTCGTAATCGTATGCAAGCCGATGTATCAGAATGTAATGAGTTTTGTGCATCGCTCTCTACAACGTCGGACACATAACGATAATTAGAAAGTAATAATAATAATAATAATATATATTGTTACACAAACCATGTTCCCATTCGCCATCTCAGAGTCATACAGCTGCCTTCTAAAAATCAGTATCCTTAGAATCGCTTTGAACATAATAGAACGTCAGTGGAGAAAGGCATTTAGTTCATCATAACATCGTAATATACATCATATATATAATTCACCCACTATATTGCTAAATGTACCCGATTTTTCTTATCAGAAGAAAAATATACCGGAATAACCTGGTTTCTCTTGAGACTCCCCTGCTTCGCAGCATAGTTAATGATATGCTAAAGCCCGTCCCCCTTGTGTCGATGATTACAAGGTAGTTTGTGACGCAAGTAACACCAGCGTTTTCAAACCACGTTTTTGAGACTGTCTTTTTTCACTGCAGTTTTAATGAGAAAATAGTGTTGACTTACGAATTTGCACATGGTTTGTCTTAAAACACATTAAAAACACCACACAGACATATAAACAACATTAAAAACTTGATTTTCACTAGAGGTGGTCTTTCAAAAACAATTTTCTGAGTTGATTTTAAATGTTGCTGCAGCAGTCTGCATAAGCTCTGGAGCGGAGTCGTAATTAATTCACAAAATGCAGACAGGGATTTGAATTGGTTTATTTTTAGACCCACTAAAATTCAGAGGCAGCATGACGGCTAATTACTTCACAGATCCCATACTGAGCAGAAGCACATTCCCAAGATATTTAAATGAGGATAATTTAGCATATTTGCATATTCCTACTGTATACCAACCCCATGTATGGCAGCACCAGAAGACTGGAGATGAGCACAACGATGCGCAGAACTGAACTAGGTGCCAGGACGAAAGTTTTCTTCAACGTCATTAACCAGCCTGTTAGATGAGCTCGAACCGTAACTGTGCACACAAGGTCACATAGATGTAAGGCACTGCAAATGATATAAGGTTGTATATAAAGTTAAAATGTAAAATAAGAGACTTAATGGTACCAGGTAGAGGGAAGAAGGAAAAGACTCTCAGTGGAATGATGCAGAGCTGAGCGAAGGACGTGTCCACCGCGATGACATCTACCAGGATGCGCTCAGAAACATGAGGGGTCCAGAATATAATCAAACACATCTGGCAAACACAGACATAGAGAAATGAACAGGAGACAGAGCAAAATGACACTTTTTCTGTCCAGTGGTAACTGTATGTGCACAAATCACTTCATTTATCAGTTTCGTGTCAAAATGCCAAATTACAAACAAGTGACATGGTAACGCATTAGTTAATGCATTGGGTGGCATGAACTAACATTTTTCAAGTTAATTCATAAATATTTAATTATTTATTAATAATAATACATTTTATTTAAAGGCGCCTTTCTCGGCACAAAGATACATAATACATTTAAAAACGGTAAAAGTATAAATAAAGAAGAGAAGAACAACTGAAAAAGGCAGAGCATGTGACATTAAATATGGTAGGCAGTTTTAAACAGATGTGTTTTGAGTTGCAATTTGAAGTGAGAGAATGAATCAATGTTTCTGAGTTGCGGTGGTAGTGAGTTCCAAAGTCGGGGAGCAGAGCGGCTACAAGCCCTGCCCCCCACAGTGGTGAGACGGGTAGGGGGAACGAACAGGTGTATGGAGGAAGAGGATCTAAGAGAGTGGGTGGGGGGTGGAACCTGGAGGAGATCAGACAAATATGGGGGTGATAGGTTGTGGATGGCTTTGAATGATAACAGAAGGATTTTGAATTGAATACGGAATTGGACCAGGAGCCAGTGAAGCTGTTGGAGAACAGGAGTGATGTGGTGGATGGAGGGGGTTCGGGTTATTATGCGGGCAGCTGAATTCTGGACCAGCTGAAGTTTATGAAGGGATTTGTGAGGGAGGCCGAAAAGGAGAGAATTGCAGTAGTCCGCTTATTGTTAATTCATATTTGTTCATGAAACATGACATTTACATTCATTTAGCAAACACTTTTATCCAAAGTGACTTATAAATATGACATATTTCAGGTTATTTGGAATAATTTGAATCATTCATTTTAGTTCATTGTATTCCTCATTTGTATGTTATCACTGTGAGATATACATAAACTGTATGCAAGAATATAGTATTACAATTTAAAATAACGGTTTGTATTTTAATATATTTTAAAATGTAATTAATTTTAAGCCGCCAGTCTTCTTAGGTCATGCTACCTAATGCATTACTTCAGTCTTCTTCAGTGACACATGATCCTTCAGAAATCAGTCTAAAATACTGATTTGGTGCTCATGAAACATGTTTGTTTCTCCAACAGCTGTGCAGCTTAATATTTTTGTGGACCATGATTCCCTTTTTTCAAGATCTAAAGAAAAGAAAGATTAAAAGAACAGCATTTACTGTATTTAAAATGGAAATATGGTAACACTTTCGTTTAGGGTCCAATTCTCACTATTAACTACTTGCTTATTAGCATGCATATTACTAGGATATAGCGCATATTAATGCCTTATTCTGCATGACCATATTCTACATCCTTTAATCAAACCCAATAAGTACACTTAACAACTACCTTGCTAACTATTAAAAAGCAGTAATTATTTTAAATTTAGTGAGGCAAAAGTCATAATTAATAGGTAGTTAATAGTGAAAACTGGATCCTAAACTAAAGTGTGACCAGAAATCTTATTTAACATTATACATTTCTTTACTGTCACGTTTGATCAATTTAATGTGTCCTTACTAAATAAAAGGTTTTTTTTTTTTTTTTTTTTTTTTTATGACCCAAATCTTTGAACGGTAGTGTGTATCTAATGTTAACGAATTGAACCTTATTGTGTGTCAATGAAATAAAAATGTGCCCCATGATATGCATTTTGTCTAGGATACGTTTTTGTGTCACTCCTTCATCACCCATAATCTTGGATGTGCCAGTTAGTTTTGACTGTGTCTTTGTTATGAGACTCTTCTCATTCCAGCAAGACCAGATTATACAATTGTCTCACGCCAGGCCTGCTCAACGCCCTGCCTACGGGCATTCCTCTCTTCTGGCACAATCGAGTCAGACAAAGGCCTGGCGTGCCTGTTTACAACGAAAGATACTCCGATGGGCTTGAGTCATATAATCTTCACTTGGCTTTGACCTTCACTGCTCACGCCTCACCACAGTTCTAGCCACAAACCCCCGTAGTAATTTTAGTTTTTCCTTTCACACTCTGAAAACCAAACCAAGCGTAACGATTTTGCACTGTCAAAAACAATGCAGTAAACAGACCAGCAGATCAATGCATGGCTATAAAGACTATAAAGTCAAGTTTATGAGTTTGCAACATTAACATCAAGGAGCATTTCTGTAGCTATTGTTTAGGAAATGTGAATGCCAATTTAAAAATCCTCTAGGAAAGCTGCCAGAGATCTTCAGGCTGTTTTGAGACGTCTCGACTGGCATAGGTGTTGCATTTCCATTCAGAAAAGAGGGTGTACATTGAAAGGTGTTAATTTGTGCTTTTAATTTCAATTTGATTTAATCCTCTAATCCATAATTACAACACACACCGACAAGTCATGTCACGGGAAAACAAAAACAAACGCCCAAAACTGTGACATGTCCATCCAAGCTCTATAGTTTGTTCTGTCTTTTGCTTTTTCACAAAAAGGGTACATTATTTATCCTGACTGCATACTGTAAAATAATAATAATAATAAAAAAAACTTATTTTTATTTTTATTATAAAGTAAAACCTTCTCCATGTGCGTAACATCTGCTTTCCAACAGCGCTGTTGGACTTGCATTATATAAATTGTGACTCATTTCAGCTAGTTGTTTTTTTGTCTTCAGGCCCTGAGGTAAAAGCAAAACAAGTAAACAGATGAAAAGGGGTTTACGACCTAGGTGGGAACTGAAATTAGTGTTTACTGGTTTTATGGCATGTGAAAAATGCACAAGTGTTTTTTTGAGGGTTTTTTTTTTTACTGTTGGTGACATAGTTAAAGAGCTAGTTCACCCAATAATCTTAAAATAATACCTGCCATAACAACACATAAAACACAAATAAAAGCAGCAAAGCTAAGAGCAACCTTAAAACCGGAGTAGCAAAACAGTATCAGACTCAAATATTTACCTGTGCTGTGATACTGCATGCTTTATCTACTTTTTTACATTTTTCTATTTCTTGTATAATTATACATGCAAACACCAAATTATTAAATGTAAATGGGTAGTTGTAAATATTAAACATAAAATAGCGTGTCCTGGGGTGTGACATGCTATATTCCAACTAAAGCTAAATAGCATTTTCTTGATCTTGAGGTAATAATAAAAAATAACAAAAAAACTACCATTCTTAAGTCCTGTTCGGACATGGCTAGTTTTCCAGGGGGTCGTTAGAGACGTACAAACCCCGTCCGAATCTGCCAAGTCTGTTTTTCTCACACAACCTTTGTAAAAATTCCAGCACAAATTACCTACTGTTGTTCGGCAAACTCATGTGTTTTTGACAAGCTACCTGAGCTACTGTTTGTGCACCATACTTTAATTTAATTTCAATATGGATTGGGAGAGGACGTGTGTCTATGTTGTCTTAATGCACGGTGAGGAGGAGAGTTTGAGTGATCACAGATGGAGAATTGCAGAGATTAGTTGAGTCTTGGGGTCAGAAAGCCTAAAAAAATATATCAAACAATCCCTACAGTACAGAAAAATCCTCCTCCAAAAACAAACTCCAGCATATTTAGTTGTCAGACACGACTGGAACTTCAAAAGGGACCGGATTGAGTCCCTTGGGGTCAGATGAAACAAAAAAAGGGCTTTTTGTTTGGTGCAAACAGGGATAAAAAGTACCCCATGCCTACGGTTAAATATACTGCTGGATCTTATATGTTGTGGGCCTATTTTTTTGCTGGAGGTCCTGGACATCTTGTTCAGATACATGGTATCTGGATTCTAGCAAATACCAACAGATAAAAAAAATCAAAACCTGACCGCTTCTGCTATAAATCTTATAATGGGTCGTGGTTGGATCTTCCATCAGGACAACGATCCAAAACAAACATCAAAATCAACTTAAAAATGGGTAACTGAGAAGTAAAGAGGGAATTTGGCCTGAACAACTCCGACCTGTTTAGGTAACGTCTCGGTTACGGATGTAACCCTCGTTCCCTGAGTGGGAACGGAGACGTTACGTCGGATGACGACGATTGGGGTTTCGCTTAGAAGCCTATCACCTTCGAGTATATAAAACGAGCCAATGGCAATGAAATGCCATGGGTCTGCGGAATTTGCATAGCGTAACTCCGCCCGCCGCAGGGGGTATATAAGGAAGTACGCTGCACAATGCAGACATGCCTTCGCTGAGGAGCCGAGACTGGCCCCAGGCGTTTTTCAGCGGTACAGCGGAAGTGGCAGGAAGACGTAACGTCTCCGTTCCCACTCAGGGAACGAGGGTTACATCCGTAACCGAGACGTTCCCTTTCGTGGTCACTCCGAGTTACGTCGGATGACGACGATTGGGGTTCCAGTCTAATCACGCCACCTCGGCTGTCTTCCAGTGCCCTGCGTAAGTCTGAGCTCCCTGTTGTGAGACTAGCACGAACGAAGGAGTCCTACTTAACACAGGGATACCAAGGTACACTGGGAAGCATATCTCCAGAGAGAAATATGCAATCATGCCCAGCCATTGATGGGGGGGACTTAGAATACACATATGACCCAGAGGGATGCATATGGAGAATCACTGGGGTGTCCAGCCGCAGGTGGAATTTTAAACCCCAGGGGTGGCAAGGTGGCTTGCCAAGGGAAAGACACACGCTCACAAGGAGACTTACAGTGGAATACACATGTGGGGGTCGCCCAGAGGGGGGACCATGCACATGGAGGCACCTAGTCAAGCACAAAAGCTGCGTTATGGCAGATTGGCATAACTCAGGCGTTGACGTCACCAGTGCTGGAGGAAACTCAGAGCTTATCAGACTCACCTGAGAAGAAAATCGCACGTATCCCGTCCGTGGAGAGGAATGGCGAGCAAGCGAAGACACCTGAGCAGAATCTAGCACCGGCTGGTTGAAGCGAGTACATGAGAAAAAACTGGCTCTACGCGGAGATTATAGAATCTCGCGAATGTGTTGGGTGTCGCCCAGCCTGCAGCTCTACAAATGTCTGTTAGCGAGGCGCCATGCGCTAGAGCCCAAGAGGAAGCGACACTACGTGTGGAGTGGGCTTTCACACCAAGGGGGCACGGACGACCTTGCTGCTGGTATGCCAAAGCAATGGTATCCACTATCCAGTGAGATAACCTTTGCTTTGGGAGAGCCTTTCCCTTCAGCTTCCCACCATGACAGACAAAGAGCTGGTCTGAGGTCCTGAAACACCGCGTTCTGTCTACGTAAGCACGGAGGGCGCGTACTGGACAGAGCAGTGCCAAGGCTGGGTCTGCCTCCTCCAAAGGCAGCGCTTGCAGGTTCACTACCTGGTCTCGAAAGGGTGTGGTAGGAACCTTGGGCACATATCCAAGCCGGGGTCTCAGGATCACGTGAGAGTCAGCCGGCCCGAATTCCAGGCACGCTTCGTCAACCGAAAATGCCTGCAGGTCCCCTACCCTCTTGATGGAGGCCAATGCAACCAGGAGCACTGTCTTCATTGACAGGAACTTAAGCTCCACTGATTGCAAAGGCTCAAAGGGAGCACTCTGCAGGGCAGTTAGAACCACTGAGAGGTCCCAAGAGGGAACGAGGGGAGGACGAGGAGGATTTAGTCTCCTCGCTCCCCTCAGGAACCTGACGATCAGGTCGTGCCTTCCCAGAGACTTACCTTCAACTGCTTCGTGATGTGCGGCAATGGCGGCAACATACACTTTCAGGGTGGAGGGAGACAGCCTTCGCTCCAACCCTTCTTGCAGGAAGGAAAGCACGACACTGATCGGGCATTTCGTGGGTTCTTGATGTTTAGAAGAACACCAGTTGACGAAGAGGTTCCACTTCAACGCATAGGCATGTCTCGTGGACGATGCTCTAGCGGAAGTGATGGTAGCCACCACCGCAGGTGGTAGGGTACTCAAACCTGCCTCGTCCCGTCCAGGAGCCACACGTGGAGGTTCCAAAGATCGGGACGAGGGTGCCATAAGGTGCCCCGTCCCTGAGAAAGGAGGTCCTTCCTCAGAGGAATTGGCCAGGGAGGTGCTGTCGCGAGGAGTACTAGTTCGGAGAACCAGGTCCGGTTGGGCCAATACGGGGCAACCAAAATGACCTGCTCCTCGTCCTCCCTGATCTTGCGCAAGGTCTGCGCAAGAAGGCTCACTGGGGGAAACGCATACTTGCGTAGGCCCCGCGGCCAGCTGTGCGCCAGTGCATCCGTGCCGAGCGTGCCCTCGGTCAGGGAATAAAACAGGTCGCAATGGGACGAGTCGTGGGAGGCAAACAGGTCTACCTGTGCGTCGCCGAACTGATCCCAAATCAGCTGAACCGTCCGGGGATGGAGTCGCCATTCTCCAGCGAGAGGCCGAACTCGAGACAGCTCGTCGGCCACCTGGTTCAGGTGTCCCGGGATATAAATGGCTCGAAGCGACCTCAGATGCTTCTGACTCCATATGAGGAGGTGGCGAGCGAGTTGCGACATACGGCGGGAGCGTAGACCACCTTGATGGTTGATGTACGCTACTGTTGCGGTATTGTCTGATCGGACTAGTACGTGCTGACCCCTGAGCAGCGCATGGAAGCGGTGCAGGGCGAGACGTACAGCCAGCAACTCGAGGCAATTGACATGCCAAAGGCGCTGGGGTCCTGTCCAGGAGCCCGCGGCAGCATGACCATTGCACATGGCGCCCCAGCCCGTGTTGGAGGCATCTGTTGATACAACAACATGCCGGGAAACTCGTTCTAAGGGCACTCCGGCCCGTAGAAAACTGAGGTTCGCCCACGGGGTGAAGGTCTGACGGCAGGCTGGAGTCACTGGGACTTGGAGCGTGCCGTGTTGCCATGCCCACCTCGGGACTCGATCGCGAAGCCAAAGCTGAAGCGGTCTCATATGAAGCAATCCCAGCGGCGTTACTGCGGCTGCGGATGCCATATGCCCCAGGAGCCTCTGAAAAAGTTTCAGTGGAACCGCACTCTTGCCCTCGAACTGACGAAGACAAGTCAGCAGTGACTGCGCGCGCTCGCTCGTAAGCTGCGCGCACATGGCGAGCGAGTCGATCTCCATACCGAGAAAAGAGATCCTCTGCACGGGGCAGAGTTTGCTCTTCTCCCAGTTGACCCGAAGGCCCAGACGGACTAGGTGCCGGAGCACTAGGTCCCTGTGTTCGCAAACCTGGTCTCGAGAGTGAGCTAGGATCAGCCAGTCGTCGAGATAGTTCAGGATGCGAACCCCGTGTTCCCGGGAACAAGGGCTGCCTCGACGACCTTCGTAAAGACGCGAGGGGACAGGGCTAGCCCGAAAGGGAGAACCGCGTACTGGTATGCCTGCCCCTCGAAAGCAAACCGTAGAAACGGTCTGTGTCGAGGTAAAATGGAGACATGGAAGTAGGCGTCCTTCAGGTCGATCGCTGCAAACCAATCCTGCGGCCGCACACACTGGAGGATGTGTTTGGCCGTGAGCATCTTGAATGGCAGCCTGTGAAGGGAGCGGTTCAAGACGCGCAGGTCGAGGATTGACCGTAACCCACCGGACTTCTTGGGTACAATGAAGTAAGGGCTGTAGAAGCCGGACTTCATTTCGACTGGAGGGACAATCTCGATCGCACCCTTCGCCAGCAGGGTGGCGACCTCCGCTCTCATGACAGGGGCATTGCCACCGACCATAGTAAAGCGGACTCCCCTGAAGCGGGGAGGAGATCTCGCGAACTGAATCGCGTAGCCGAGCCTGATGGTTCTCGCGACCCAGCGGGACAGTCTGGGAAGCTCTAGCCAGGCCTCCAGAAAGTGCACCAGCGGGGTCATACGAACCACAGACGTACCGTCGGTGGGGCAGCGAGGCGGAATGACCGGCACCGGCGAGGGTGGCATAGCGGCCCTGTGCGGGGGCACGGTCATTAACCGCGTCCTGCCAGAGGAGGCCAGGGGAGGGCGCGCGTCCCACGGGGGCGTGCTCTGGCAGGGGTCTGGCGACAGAGGGGGATGAGAGGAGCGTGGCCCGTGGGCGGCGCGTGCTGTCATCCCACACCTCTGGGACAGAGGAGGGCGGCAGTGGCGGGACCCGAGGGTGGCGCGCACTGCGGCCCTCGGACTCTGTCGGCTCAGGATTGGGGAATTCAATTCTGTCTTCAACCACATCAAAGTACTGCTCGTCGTTAGACGAGCAGCGGGGAGTGGAGAACAAAAGATTCTCCCCCGGCCCTCCACCGGGGGAAGGAGTGGCCCTGCTACCAGCTCCTGGGACAGAATTGAAGCCAACCCTGAGCAGCCCGTCTCAGGAGCGCCGCTCGGCCTGGCGTTTAGCGGGCGGCGGGGCTGGAGAGGGCTGTGGCGCCTGCCTGCGGCTCCCTCCACAACGCGGCCCGGGTGAAGGTTGCTGCTGGGGCCGTGCGGGAGGGGCGGCCGCGGGAGGGCGCCCTCGGCGGCGAGCAGGCTGAGGATTCTGTGCCGACGGCTGAGCAGCAGAGCGTCGGGGCAGAATGTGCTTGACAGCCTCAGTCTGCTTCTGGGCGGTCGAGAACTGTTGGGCAAAATCCTCGACCGCACCGCCGAAAAGGCCGGCCTGGGATATGGGAGCATCCAGCAGACGAGTCCGCTCGGGCTCACACATATCAGCCAGGTTCAGCCAGAGATGTCTCTCCTGGACCACAGCTGTGGACATCACCAAACCCAGGGAGCGCGCGGTCACCTTCGTCGCTCGGAGAGCGAGGTCGGTGGCGGCGCGCAGCTCATCAACGAGCCCTGGGTCTGTCCTGCCCTCGTGCATGTCACGAAGCATCTGGGCCTGGTAGACCTGCAGAATGGCCATGGCATGCAAAGAGGCAGCTGCCTGTCCCGCCGCACTGTAAGACTTCGCCACGAGAGTGGACGAGAATCCACAGGCTTTGGACGGGTGCTTAGGATCACCACGTGATGAAGCGCCTGCCGGACACAGCTGCATCGCGACAGAACGTTCAACCGTGGGAATCCCAGTGTACCCACAAGCATCAGCTCTATCGAGGGGAGGAAAGGCGGAGAAAGCCGACGAACGATCGCGGGAAGACATGGGAGCCTTCCAGGACCGCGTGACTTCCTCATGCACTTCCGGGAAGAATGGTATTGGGGTTGGGCGGCGACGAATGTCAGCGGCCGCTCCCAAAAACCAATCATCCAGCCGCGAGCGCACTGGATCGGGCGGCGGGGACCACTCGAGCCCAATGGCCGCGGCTGCCCGGGAAAGCATGGCAGTCAGCTCGGGATCAGACTCGGGCAATGCTGGCACGCCCGAGGGCGGCAACACAGCCGAATCCTCACTTCCCGAGGACTCATGCCCACCTTGTGATGCAGTGATCGACATTGCATCCTCCTGTGGAACGCCAAACGAAACGCGCGGGGCCTCCGTAGAGGGACCGGCGGTTTCGATTTGCACGCTCGCGGGTACCAATGCTGAAGAGGGGTGTGTGGACCGTGGACGTATCGGCGGTTTGTCCCACACAGATACCCTCAGGTCACCCTGGCCACCAGCCGAAGTACAGCCTCTCGGGGAGACCGTAGATCGGGGTGTGGATGAGGGGACTCTCGCTCTGATGAGCTCATTGAGTCTCGACCGCAGCATGGAGATGGTCATGTTCCCGCAATGAGAACATGAATCATCCACAAACGCTGCTTCAGCGTGATCAACGCCCAAACACGCTAAGCAGAGATTGTGCCCATCAGGAGAAAATACATCGCGACCACAACCAGAAGTGCACGGGCGAGACATCTTTAAAAAGACGTGCCACATGCAATGCTCTTTTTGTGAGAGGAAAACTCCGCGGATGTTGAAGCGAACAGGGAGAAATCACACTAGCTGTCAGATCACTGACAAGATCAGCAGGGAAGTGTGCACTCGCTGAAATCGCCGTCACACCAACACCGGAGAGCTCGCTCGTCTCGAAGGTAAGAGAAGACTAACTCAGAATCTTTGGCTTGCAGGAGTGGAGAAGTTCTCGGCTCCGAAGCGAAAGCATGTCTGCATTGTGCAGCGTACTTCCTTATATACCCCCTGCGGCGGGCGGAGTTACGCTATGCAAATTCCGCAGACCCATGGCATTTCATTGCCATTGGCTCGTTTTATATACTCGAAGGTGATAGGCTTCTAAGCGAAACCCCAATCGTCGTCATCCGACGTAACTCGGAGTGACCACGAAAGGGAACTCCAGTTACGGCACTTTTATGATATAGAGATAAGGCCTTACCTCTCACAGGAGGGCTGTGAACTGGTAGAATTGGTGTCGGGAGCATACCAGAAATTACCCTCAAAAATTGTATGTAGACTGTATAAATGTCTGCAAAACTGTAATGGTACTGATTCACTGTATATAAAACAAAAGTGGGAATCTGAACTACAAATCAAGGTGTCAGAGGATGATTGGCATTCTATTTGTCTATTTCAACACACTTCCACCAGTTCAAGACAATGGAGGGAATTTGGTTGGAAGAACATTATTAGATTTTTCCTTACACCTCGTATCAAAAGTAAGCAACTCAAGACCCCCCAGCATTGCTGGAGACTCTGTGGCAGTATGAATGCCAGTCATTCTCATGTATTTTGGACTTGTCCCAAAGTCAGACCCTTCTGGGAAATCATTGCGACTGTAATAAGGGTTGTCTTGGGCTACGCGTTTCCCACAGACTTTCAATCTATGTACCTTGGTTTACTTTCCAATTCAGTTATACGAACTGAGGATATGTATCTCTACAAAGTTATGTTGATGGCCAGCAAAAAAACTATTACAAGGAACTGGTTGAAAAGTCTCACTTTAACATTGTCACAATGGAAAGAGATAATGGAAGAACTCTACACAATGGAAAAAAATCACTCACTTTATAAGGCTGAAATCAGCTAAATTTGAGCTGAGATGGAAGAAATGGACAATCTATAAGTCCCAAGTGTGAAAGGGAATCTTTGTAACATATCACCCTGCTGTTCTGTTTTGTATTGGTTTGCCACGTTTGTTTTTTTTGTTTTTATTTTGAAAATTGTATAAATAAAGAGTTTAAAAAAAAAAAAGGGTAACTGAGCACAAAATGAAGCTTCTGCCATGACCGTCCCAGTCCCCTAAACTGAACCCTATATGAGTGGGCTGATCTGGGAATCTGAAGGATCTGGAGAGATTCTGTATGGAGGAATGGTCTCTGATCTCTTGTCAGTTATTCTCCAAACTCATCAGGCATTATAGAAGAAAACTCAGAGCTGTTATCTTGGCAAAAGGAGGTTGCAAAAAGTATTTAATAACAGGGAGCCAATAATTATGGCCAGTGTGTTTTGGAGAAAAGCATTTATTTCAGAGTGTGATTTACCCCCCACTTTCAATTCTTTTACTTCAATGAAAGGTGAGATTTTTGCGAATTTTTTGAATGAGAAGATCAAAAGGATAAACATTTTAGGATTTTTGTTTTTCAGCCATTTTGATCATATTTACCAGGGGTGCCATTAATTCTGACCACACTTAGGATCAATTTAATGCATACTTGCTGAATAAAAGTATTAGTTTCTTTAAAAAAAAATAGTGACCCCACCCACACATTGAGATGTTTGATAAAGAGATCTTACCATTAAGGAGAGAATAAAACAGCAGAGAGTGAACCTCTTGATGTGTGATGTGTTGACTGTCAGACCATTGGCAAACTTATTGGTAGGGTTATTCTGTAAAAAAAAGAAAAAAAAGAAAAAAGGAGTACAGATAAATGTTTATTATCCTCAAAATGATAGAGGTTAAATTATAAAGCTAAACCACTATGCATGGAAAAATTAGTTTTGGAAAGATTTAACAAAGAACGACAAAGCAATGTAATATTTTCAATCCATGCTTGAAAACATTCTAATTTGACATCATCTATCAAACCATCTAAAAGCAAAAAGTGTTTTCACACCCAAAACACAACAATGTGCATCAACCATAAAAAAATAAAAAAAAGTTTATGTCTTTCTCGCCTATCAGAAGAACATTGAGAGCTAGTGATGGCAAAACCAGCATTTAAAAGTTACAAAACAAGTTCTCCCCAACCTAAACCCATTCAAACTCACCAACACAACAACCCTAATGAGAGAACACAACACGAAAACCCAAATAAGTTGACTTAGACACCACATCTGACTGTGCAGGTCTTTCAATGGTATGTAATTACAGGTCTTCAGGATGAGGCATTTTCTGGTGAACTCTATTCATCGGGTGTTGACTTGAAAACTTTTCAAAGCCTCAGGACAAACCAAACAAACAAAAGTTCCAAAGGTCTCATATAAAAACTCATACCAAACAACAAAAGACAATTATATATTTTTTTGCCAGTGAAAAACTTGCTGTGATATTCAGGGTGCTTGTGAGGGCATTGCTGTGCAATTGATAGTGAAAACCACCACTTACCTTATCAAAAGCAGGGTAGACGGCACGTAGTTCTGTTAACCAGCCGTAGGGCACGTGACCCACCGGATATGTAGCTGTGAGGACTGCTACCGCCTAGCAAACGCACACAATTCAGTTACAGATTGCTGTGTTTTATTGTTAGCTGCAGTACAAAGTAGCGCCCATCAGTACTCACTTCAGTTGAAGCAGCACTGCCCTTGAGGTCCCGAGAGACAAACAGATTGACGATGGGTCGGCTGATGCGCTGAGTGGCTAAAATAAGGGCAAGCGGCCACCAGAAACTAAGCATCTTCCTTATTGTGACATCGCCCTGAAAGTGACCATAAGTATAGTACTAAATATAGGAAGCAATTTTTCTGCCAAAAATTTGCTTTGATAAACATACCCCCTGATCGAGACTGTTTGATTCAGGGATGTTGTCGTGGACGTTACAGTAGTAGCCCAGTCCTACGATAGTGAATCGCACCAGAGCTCCCATGTACAGAGAGAGAATGGGAATAAGAAGAGGCTCTAAACATTCCAGGTTACTCTGGAGAAGGATCGCCACAAATATTATCTGCAGGCGAATAGGAAAGTAAGAATCAATTAAATATTAGGTAAGTTTAAGTACGTTTAAACATGACAAACCTGCAAAATTATTTATACATTCAATATTTAAAAAGGGTATAAGGTTGTAGCTAGCTTGCTTATGCAAATCTGCAATGCAAGATCTCAAAATAGCTCTTCAGCAACTAGAACATCTGTCTTAAATAAAAACAAATGACAAGATTTGCATATACATGATGTGACAAAAAATAGATGAAATGTTAAAATATTCAATATTTGCTTATCAAATCATATTATATTAATAATATTTTAAACTGATATTTTTATAAGATTATTATTATGATTACAAGTACAACAAGTGCACAATACAAGTACAACACAAAAATGCATAAACATTTTAATGCAGTATAGCATTATTAAAAATATTATAATAAATTATTATAATATAGCATGATTAAAAATATGATAATAAATTATTATAATATTTTTAATCATGCTATACACATTAAAATGTTTATGCATTCTTGTGTTGTACTTATTTTACTTTATGATGTATGAATGTTTTTTTATGACAACTTTAAAAAAATATATGTTAAATATAATTTTTTACTTATACACACTACCATTCAAAAGCTTTTTTTTGTTGTTGATAGAAAATAATATTTTTATTCAGCAAAGCATGCACTAAATTGACCAAAAGTGACAGTAAAGATGTTTATAATTCTTTATATATTTATAATGTATAATGTTTTTTTTTTATTTCAAATGAATGCTGTTCTTTTGAACTTTCTATTCATTAAAGAATCATGAAGAAAAAACATATCAAGGTTTCTACAAAAAATATAAAGCACCACAGCACTGATAATACTGAAGACACTGAAGACTGGGGTAATGATGCCGAAATTTCAGCTTTGCTATCACAGGAATAAATTACATTTTAAAAAATGTTAAAATAGAAAACGATTATTTATATTGTAATAATATCTCAAAGTATTACTGTGAGCAAAATGTCTTACCGACCCGAAACTTTTTAACATGATTGTATATACATATGTCATTTTACATTATTTTGGAAATAATGTCTCTATTTAAAGTCAGACAAAGACAATGTTGTGAAGTAGTAATTTTCCTTTGCTTGTAATAATAACACTTTGTTTGTTGCTAGTCAGAAGCCAACATTATTTTTTTTTAATAAACTGCGTTTTTACCATAACTTTATCTCCTGCTCCCTGCTTTTCTCTGCCCCTTAGCTAGTAGAAGAGTTAACAAGTGTCTAACTTTTGAATATCAGGCCTAAATATGACATTTCAAAGGTCACTACAAAACTTTTTTTCATTTGTGGAACAGGGTGGTTTTGTTACCTGCGTAACAACATCAGATATGGAGGCAGATCCTACTAGCAGACTGTACTTATGCTTCAGGAGGATGCCAGCATGAATCCACGCCTTTGCAGCAAAATCAAAACAGAACAAATTAAAAGAATATGTAACATGTATATTCAATTAAAAGCATTAAAGGGTTAGTTCACCAAAAGTAAAAAATTCTGTCATCATTTTACCATCATTACATCATTCTGCCTCATGTAGTTCCAAACCCGTAACTTTCTTTGACTTTTGTTCATCTTCGAAACGAAGTGAAGATATTTTAAATGAAATCTGAGATATTTCTGTCCCTCCATTGACTGTATACACAACTACCACTTTGATGCTTCAAAAAGTTCACAAAAAGATCGTAAAACTATTCCATATGAATCGAGTCCAAGTTTTATGAAGAGACTGGATCTGGAAATGATAAACTGATTGAATTTAGTCTTTTATTCACATTTAAACATTCATCAACGCACAAATCAGTTATGATAAACGGAAGCTCATGCATGCTTGCTTGATGTTTGAGAACCAATGAGGTTCATCCTCGTGTTACGCAGCATGCTTGAGCTTCCGCAAGAACCAATGAGTTTCATATGCGTGTTACACAACATGCTTAAAGGAACCGTATGTAAGATTGTGGCCAAAACTGGTACTGCAATCACTTTCAAATTACTGTAGAGCGGTGTATCCCCTCCCCCTCCCCCCTGACTTGAGGTTGCCAGTTAGGCTGCAGGATCCAGCAGGAACGTAGGCTGCTACAAGGAGCTTCCAATGGCAAGTGACGAGTCCTACACAGTACGTTTTTTTTCTGTTAATTATGTTTATGCTTCATGAGAGATGTTTTGCATATTTCAGATTTATAACAAGGTCTTTTAGGTTTCGTAACGTTAGACATTTTTTATCCGACATGTTTGTAGCTGCAGCTGTGGTAACTGGAGCAGAGCTGGCAACCCGGATGCCGAAACACTACTGACTTTGTGATTGGTAGATAGGTGGAGGGTGGGGCATCAGGCCAAAACACAACATGACAACATCAACATCAGTTGAGGGCTGCAACTTCACTTTTAAATGACAATATCTTGGCCGGACTACTGTTGTCAGTGATATAAGTATTTGAAATGAACATGATTTCTTAATGTCTAGTGACATATCAGGGCCATTTTATGATGAATAGAAATACATTTCTTACATACGGTTCCTTTAAGCTTCCGCAAGAACCAATGAGGTTCATTCTCGTGTGTTATGCAGCACACTTAAAGGAACACGCCGACTTTTTGGGACTTTAGTTTATTCACCATATCCCCCAGAGTTAGATAAGTCCATACATACCTTTTTCATCTCCGTGCGTGCTGTAACTCTGTCTGACGCACCCACCGCTAGCCTAGCTTAGCACAAAGACTGGAGGTAAACGGCTCCAGCTAGCATACTGCCTAGAGCCCTGCATGGGGCAAAACATCCAGCCTCCCAGGGCAAAACATCCAAAACATCCAGCCCCAATAATTTGTTCCCTTGCCAATCGTTTTGGCTGAGGGCTAAGAGAAGTTTCATAACTTTATATATTTAAGCTATTTAACTTTAACGTTGTAAGGTTAGACTAGAGCGCTGACTTTGTATGTTTGACTGAATTGTTTGCTTTATTTCTTATTGTATAGCTTCTTGTACCTTTTACTTATACATTTATAATGGCTAATATTGATAAAACTGATTTTGTTTTGTCATTTTTAATTTTATTACAATGAAGTGATCACTGTAATGTTGTTTACTGCAACATCTGTTGTTTAGTACAAATGCACATATTGCCTTGACCATATTCAAATGTTTCATATTTTTATATTATATTTAAACGAAAAGAGGCAGGGTTGTGTTTTATATTTCGTTTTGTTATAAATAGGCTAATGTTACATGCAGTGAATATAATTCCATTTGCAGAATTACCGGACTCGCGTCCTCATGAGTCACTCTCCTGAGTCGGACTTGGCAAGTCCGAACTTTGCGTACTTGGTATTGAGAAATGCTTAATGTCGGCGCTTGGCTTCTTGTGACAAACATGCCGAGAAGCAAGAACAAGATCGGCTGTATGTCATCCATTGCTGTTTATGTCGCTTTCTTCTTCGCACGAAAATTATGTCGATCGCTTCTTTCCGACATAGGCTACACCACGCCTATCAAGTAAGGGTACTGTTGGCAGTGGAAACGCTAGCCGATTCATGGTTTACCGACCCGAACCGTACTGTACTGTACCGTACCGTATCGCTCAGTGGAAACGAGTCATAACTTTACTTGCCTCACTTGTGGAGGTATCCGATAGGGAGGACTGCAGATAGTGGCAGTAATCACTCACAGACTGGATCATAGAGACCTGGAGAGTAGAACTCAGCATAGCGCTTTCTAATAGTGCTTTTTCTACTCGATCCTGGATCTACACAGTGCTTCAGGGCCCTGTGGAGGCTGGGCACTCTGAAAGGGACCCTAATAAGGGGAGCGCCTCCAGCTCTAAGGTTTACATTGCCAACAGGCAGTGTACTCAGCAGAAGTGCTATCGCCCCTTTAAAGCAAGAGGAGTACAGTCTTACACTACCAGACTATCGAGGAGGCCTACTGTAAGGCCTACAGCTTCGAATGTCATGGCTTCATTGCGTCAGTGCTTCGGCTCTAAGGGAGCATACTCAACCATCCCAAATGGGAGGGAGTAACTAATCTGTCTCTACCTGAGCCTGGGTGGTGAAGGGTGATATCATACGAGCTATGGTTAGCAAAGTACTCTAAATAATGACCCTCACAAGGAGGGTACTATTAGTATGACCCTGAGAAATATATCAGGATTGAGGCCTATTATCTTGTATTTTTTACAAGACAGATTTTACATTCTCTACTAAACCCAAGGAAATGGAGGCCACAGTACTTCCAACGACACAGCCAACGACATTCAACCTTATGACTTGAATTCTTTTATTCAAAAGGCTCAGTGGAAAAAATCCTTTTTCAGTTTTAAGGCCTAGCTGGATAAACTAGCTACTATACTCAGCTCTAAAGGGCGGAGGCCTGAGCATACTGTTGCTTACTTTCTAGAGAGAAAGGCCTGACAACGCCCATGAGATATCTGCATGGGAGGCTTTTTTGAAGATGGCCTGCTACCAATGCTGCTATCTACCCTGTAACACCACTAGCATTTTTACACCTAGTGCAAAAGGCGGGCCTTGGCTAGACGACTCTTGTAGTAAGAGAAGGCCAGTACTAGGAAAAACTTTTGTTTTTTCTAGATTTACAGGAATAAAATCTCCTGATGGGCTCTAGCTCTAGGAACCTACTCTCAGATACTGAGAGGCTCAAGGCGAGAATGCTTAGCAGACCGCCACCATTTTTCTAGTTACTAAGCCTAAGCCAGATATCGATGCGAATGCCCAGACACACAAATATTATATGACTGAAGTTCAGAGCTATAATCTCAAAACGAATCTCAAAGTGAGAGGAGACCTGCTGCTCTAGTATAAGGTGGCTAACAAGGTGGTCCAACGAGGGCCAAATGCTAGACTCTGTAGTCCTATCTGGAGCTTGACAGAGTGGTGGCCTCAGTAGAATAACTCCTGATAGGGAGGAAGCCATCTCACAAACAGAATGTCTGTTTGATGCTCTTTTTCTATTTTCCATATAATAAAGCCAACCTGTTCACTACTACAGATTGGCACTACCCACTACATAAGTCTGCCGACTCTAACATAAGAGGAGGCCTCTGGTAAGGGTATGCATAGCCTACCTATATATGGGAACTTCAGGGCCCTAATTTCACCATCCTATAAAACCCCTACCTAACACCCCATGATACTTTCTAACAGGGAACAGTGGTCTACTGCTCAACCTTACTAAAAACTCTCGTAAAGGGAGGAGACCTACAGAGCTCAACATGCTGCCCATAGAGCGATGGCCTGAACGACATTCACAAATGGATCTCGAAAGAGCGCACTTACTGCCACACCCGAAGCCAGACCCACAGACGGGTTCCAAATTGAAGGAATAACTCATCATGGGTCCAGCCTCAGGGCTGATGCAAGAAGCGCTTGGGGTGAGGAAGCGCAGATTTGTTCCACAGTGTTTACAGACAAAACAGTCCCTGAAGATGAAAAAGTTGTTGATGTGCTCCAGGCTCCCCTTATATACTTCCGGGTCGCACTAGTAGTGATGTCATAGGCTGTCGCCAATAGGATTGCCGTGATTAGAAAAGTGTTTCAGACACAGATTCACGCGGAGGCGTTCCCCATAGCGTCATCGATGCAGTGCGAGTTCCCTTTCGAAAGGAAACTTGAACTAAACCGCTCAATTCATCTGGATTAGTTTTACGATCTCTTTATGAACTTTTTGAAGTGACAAAGTGGTAGTTGTGTGGACTGTCAATGGATGAACAGAAATCTCTCAACTTTCATTTAAAATATCTTCATTTGTGTTTCGAAGATCAACGAAAGTCTTTATAGGTTTGGATCGACATGAGGGTGAGTAATTGATTTAAAAATTACTATACTATGATATAATACTTCCCTGTATTAAAGTAATGTATAAAATTATACAATTATTATTTTCTTTTCTTTTTGTCATTGTTTACAATCCTTTTCCTGGTTTGCCTCAGTAAAAAGCCCCAATTTCATTTGCCTAGTCCTAATTTCTCTTTATTTAGCTGTTTATTGATTTGTACATGCCCTCTAATTAACGAATCACTGCATCTGTGTGCTAATGGGTCCTGATATATAAATACCTACATTGATTCACAATAGACAGAGACTTTGGAGCTGCTTGATTTTTGTAGTGTGTGTTCATGAGAAATGTAAGTGTCTTTTCCATTGTTTCTTTGTTTACATTGTGTATCTTTTCCTTGTGTAATTTGAAAAAAAAATTGTTGAACAAGATTTATCTTTATTGAAGTTTGTATTTCTGTTTTTGTCTAAAAAACACACTCTGACCTGTATTCCATGCTCAATTGCTCTGTTCTACCTGCTTCAATGGGTAAATAAAGTGAACAAATGGAACTGGACTCAGTGTTTTAATAGACACCCCTGCTGGGATCAAGCATTCCTAATTAATTCCTGACATACCTTACAATACCCTTTAAAGGTGCAGTAAGAAATTCTGAGAAATGCTGTTGAAATCCAACGCTGTTGAAATCAACCCAAACACATCCCTCCCTTCATTGTTCCACCCCAAAATGCATGAACAAGCAATGTATGCGTATGTAATATAACAGATGACAAACGAATGACAAGGAAGAACAAAAAATTAGCATACAGTAAACTAATTTTGGTAAACTATTTTGATAGCTAAATATAGTAAACAAAACACACTCATCAACTTTTAGATGAACTGCCCCCAACTGATTGATATTAAATACAACTCATAGGTGCAATTCAACTTTAAATAAAGTGTTGCTGAATAATTTTTCAATCTCATGTTATTGCTTTACTTCATCAATCAGTTTATAATATCTGAATATTTTATATTGAACTATTCCATTCATAATAAATTAGTTACTTCCTTTTAATTTTGTAGGATATTAGTAATACTAGCTATGTTTAAATGTGTTCCCAGGTACATTTTTGCCATGTCTGCTGCTTATACTGTGTTTTTAAGGGGCTTGTTTTGCTCTTTTTGTGAAATCCGGCAACCCGTCACCTGGAGCTTTAATCAAGAGAAGTTCAGAAGTGTCAAGTTCATCAAGTTCAGAAGTGACTAGAGACTAGCAGTATGAAAATTGAACAGCAGCTGTTAGTGTTGACTAAGTAGTATAACTGCTTCATTATTTTACCATAGCCATATTTAACACATAGCCAACACTGACACACTGAGTTGTAATCACGTATCGAATCAAAGGAAGATTTTATCTGCTGGTTCAGTGGCCAATTGTTTGGAGGTAGAAATATATAATTCATGCTGCATATTTCGTAATTTTGCCTCAGATACAGGATTATACATTCGCTTTAACAAGCAGGTTGTTCATTACCACGGCAACCGCTTGTGTGTCGCTGAATGCGATTTTCGTGTTTAAAAAGTAACTATACATAAGAGATGGAAAGATGCAGATAACTATACATTATTTAGGTTATTTCTATACGTTACGATATTGATATATGAACTGTTGTTGTCAAGTAAGCTTCATGCTTTCCCCATTGCGAACGTGCACTCCTCTAAACTGTAGCCTATGGGTGCTGTGCTGCTCTAGTTGACTGCTGCGCCTTTTTTCCAGTAAATATCACGTTAACAACAACCCTTTAGAAAACGTAATTCCTTTGTGGATCCTCTTGATCTGCTTTCTCCATGTTTCTTTGACATATCTCAGTGTCTCAGTCTCGCGCATGCTGCACATGAGTTAACCACGCCCACTTATTAACATGTTGCGGTATACACAGAATAAAAAAATCTGTTTTGGTTGACATTTTCTACTGCGGTAATGATATATACAGTCATACCACCCAGCTAACATTGCAACAACAGCCTATCTTGGTTATGTGAAACATAACAAAACCAATGTTACCCATTTATGGATGGAGCAGAAACAAGGCAACCTCTGCGTCTGTTTTCAGGCCTTCTCGCTTAGGTCTCTCCAGCACTGGAAACCTGTCTAATATTAACGCAGGTCCTAAAGCTCCTGCCTGATCATAGCCCTTCTTTTTCCAGTGATATTCCTCTGACCATTTCTCTTATGTAATGTCTCTAAGGCATCTCTCTTTCTTCAATCTCCCTCTTCTCACTCTCTCTCCTCCCCCATCATGAGTGTATACGCCCCCTACTGCTGATTGGCTACAAGTGTGTTTTGGTGCTCAGTCCGATCTGTACGTTCAACAGCGTTTCTCAGAAATTGCTTACTGCACCTTTAAGCATACAGCAAGAAGTAGAGCTATAAATAGTCTATTATCCCAAACAAATACATGATTTGATATTTCCTGTACTTCACCAGAAGTCTGAAATATGTCTTTAAATGATGCTGTATCTGGAATTACTTATTAAGGTTAAAATATATGCTTCACACTTACCATTGCATCTAATATTGGAAATACTGCGAGGTACAGAAAGGCCTTCCTCGTCTTGTTTCCAACTGAATCATCCACATGGTGGAGCTTATTTATGATGTAGTAGCCCAGATCTGTGTAAGCTGGGAAAATATGAGTGTTTTCAAAACAGGTTTTGAATTGAGGAAAATCTAGTAAACTACGCAAATTAGCAGCTGATTTGTCGCCAACATGAAACTTTATAGTTATAGTGGTTCTTTTGCTTAGATCTTTGAGATATTGTATCCACAAGAGACGCACCAATGAGGATGTGGAGGATGATGGCGATGACCCCCGCCACAGCCATGCAGAGGATCGCCTTGGTTCTCTCCCTCTTACTGTTGACAAACACGAGTCCCACATTTTTGAAGTCACTCATTGGTCCAGTGAAGAACTTCATAAGCGAGTAAGCCAGACCATAGCTGGCCAACATCTCAACCTTGTCCTCTTTTACAGAAGCGATGCCCCTGTTCAGAGCCTGAAGAAGACATGAGGGAGGGAGAGAGAGAGAGGGGGGGGGGGGGGGGGGGGGGGGGGGGGGTACATAGTTTTATAGTACACAGTACCGTTCAAAACTATTATGAAAAAATTGTGGTATTGTGAAATATAATACAATTTTATAATACCGGTTTTCTATTTTAATTCATGTGATGAATTTTCAGCATCATTACTTCTTCAGTGTCACATGATCCTTCAGAAATCTAATATGCTTATTTGATGCTCAAGAAACATTTCTTATTATTATCAATGTTGAAATCAGTTGTGCTTAAGATTTTTGTGTAAACCATGATACATTTTTTCTTCAGGATTTTTTTGAGGAACATAAAGTTCAGCATTTATTTGAACACTTTATACATCATAAATGTCATTACACATTATAAATGTGCCATTCTTCAGTGTCACATGATCCTTTAATATGGTGATCTGGTGATCAATTATTTTTGTGTAATGCGTAACAATTAGTTCATGCGTTCATGACACCAAGGCTAGATTATTGTAATGGTATTATGGGTGGTTGCCCTGCACGCTTAATAAACAAACTACAGCTGGTCCAAAACGCAGCAGCTCAAGTTCTTACCAGAACCAGGAAGTATGACCATATTAGCCCGGTTCTGTCAACACTGCATTGGCTCCCTACTAAACATCGTATACATTTTAAAATATTGCTGATTACTTACAAAGCACTAAATAGTTTAGCTCCGCAGTACTTGAGCGAGCTCTTAACGCATTATAGTCCTTCAGGTCTATTGCGATCTCAAAATTCCGGCCAGTTGATAATACCTAGAATATCAAAATCGACTTCTAGTGGTAGATCCTTTTCCTATATAGCACCAAAACTTTGGAACAGTCTTCCTGTCCGTGAAGCAGACACACTCTGTCAGTTTAAATCTAGACTAAAAACACATATCTTTGACTTAGTATACACATAACACATTATAGACTTCTATAATTCAATGTTAGGCTGCATAGATTAGGTCAGCCGGAACCAGGAACACTTCCCATAAATCCTGATGTACTCGTTACATCATAAGAAGAATGGCGTCTACGCTACTATTAGTCTCTCTGTTTATCCCGAAAATTACCGCAGTCCGCCGGATCCAGGCCGTATCCAGATCTGATTAAGGACCTGCGCCTGGACACGACGACAACGCAGTCCTGAAGTGTCAACTAGTCTCTCCCCTGTGAAGGCCTCCTTCCCTTCCCTTTACCTCTGTACAGAGAAAACGTTGTCGGGACAATTCCGGTTCACGTGGCTACGCGGAAGCGATACAAATTCTGTATTATACATTTTAAGGCCAGACAAGTAGTTTGTTGAGGGTTGGTTTGTTACACGCCCACGTACATATATATATTCAAACGCACATACCTATAGACTAAACACGTAATACGCATATATGTGTGTGTGTGTGTGTGTGTAAATATATATATATATATATATATGGATGCCTGAGCAGCTTCAACATGCTGTCTTTTAGAGACGATAACGTATGCAATACATAACGCCCTGAGTATAAATTTGTTCTTCACTTGCTGAAATTTAATCAGAATGGTCAAGCAACTAAGTGAAATAACTTCACCGCATGCTAAAGAGAATAAGCGCCAATCCAAATGAAAAACTTTGCTGGGTTAGTGAACATTTTTCAACAAGTGTTGCTTTTGACTGGCATTTTTAATGCACGAACTACGCATTCTGATTCTGACATTCTCAATGTTTTCAATGATTTTCTATTCTTGACTGATCATAGATGAACTGTTAAATGAGTGATCCTGAAATGAGTCCCTAGTCATCCAATTTGACTGATGTAATGCATATTATAAACTTGAAAGGTGATTTTTATTTTTTTTTAAGTAGTTTGATCTTCTCAGTTGTTTAAAAGATTAAGGCAACTATCAAAGTTTGATACAAATGTTGTTTAAATCAATGCAAATATGAATATAATCCAATAAAATATGATACTTTTATAATAATATATACTCACATAGAAAACCCAATTTTGTACCCCATTTATGAAGCTGTCAACAGCAGAGTAAGAACAAGACAGACAGAGGGACAATAAGAGTGCTGCTATAAATACACTCACACAATGGTTACATAAGACTAATCCTTACCCCGTCTACTCCTCGCTCTAATGCACACACACTGGTACTAGATAAGATGGTCACTGTCCTAACACTTCGGGACAAAAACCAAGGCACATGTTAACCTTCAATGTGAAACACATATATTAACAGATCAGTGTGCCAGAGACTAAAGTAACAATATTAAGACATGGGCAGAAACTATTTATCAAACCCAACTTGGTTGAGCTTTGCACCCAGATGAACTTGATGAACCGTCCTATGATTACTAATCATTCAGTGCATATCTCCTAGTATAAAAAAAAATCGAATACTATATGTCCAAAACCATTCTAACTCATTTCAAATATTATCTTCACAATCAACCTTTCAGTTAAATCCATGAGTTATTACTGTATGACAAATGTAAAAGCATCTAGTTTTGGCTTATGTATTCAAACAAAGATATAATCAGAGCTTCTAACATGCCCTTCCACATATTTCTCTAGTAGTTTAACAGTAATGACACTGGACAATGACAGTTTGAGCAATTTAGGGACCTGACTGCAGATTCAAAGGAGGTTATCAGCGGTAGTATGTAGCATGAAAAGGGTAAAGATTTTTGTGCACTGCTTTTGTTGCCATCTGAATTTCTTCTCTGGACCCAATACATGTAAAAGACACTAATCTTAAAAATAGGTCTTTATCCCAGATTTCTCTGAGGAAATCTACTGTAACAGTTTTTTTATTTGAAGCAGATGTATTTTGAAGTTCCCTGACTCAATAACCAGAGATTTGTTTTACTTTAAAAAGAGAGGCAGTCACAGTAGCATGTTATGTAAAAAGAGTAGCCTAGACTATTCATGCACACAGAGACCACATCCTCAAGAACTGACTTAAAACCTACTGCATTCTGGGAAATTCAATCAATAATTAAAAACACATTGTTATCCATGACATAATTTCCAAGAATCAGCATTCTCCCCTAAAAGTGACCAAACCGTAAGTTGTAGAGACTTGAAACTTCAGAGGGCTGGTAGTAACCAACCCATCTACAAAGTCGCCACGGCTCGCCCCAATCGGCCTGATGGCGGCGCTACAGCAATCAATGGTACGCTCATAACTCCTAAACCGCTCATCGCAGGCTAAAGTGTCTTATATCATTGGAATCATCTTGGATTTAATAGCCACCCTGGCAATATTTTCGGGTATTTTGGATTTTTTCAAAAAACTATGTTTGCAAACTAGTCCTAGTTTTTTCGCCCGATCGGACCAAAACCAGTGCATAAAGATTCTCTTGAGTCTGATTGTCAGTGATTATCAAGTTTAAGTTTCGATTCATGTCCACGATGGGACGCCTAAACGTTCGAAGTGGACGTGGCCACTTTCACTACAATGAATGAAATGAGATAATAGGCATGTCCGACTTCATGCAGCGCTGTGCAGACCGATTGGCGTCTGACTTGAAGCAGCGCATGCCGGTTAGAAAATTTGTTCGACTTGAGACAGTGTCGATGCCAAGTCACTGTGACATATGACATCAAAGTACCAGGAGAGCGATTCGAGAGCAGAGCGAGGATTCAGCTAATGCAGCTGAGCTTCTCAAGAGCGTCTGCACGAGCTCTGATGACGAACCAGCTGTTCCACGACTGGCCTGATTCACTGCAAGACAACAATCATGTGTGTTTCGTGTTTATTCCAACACCTTCATGCTCACAAATCTGTAAAAGCTCTTTTCATGTAGTCGTGATGTTACATTACAACCTCGATAACTGTTTAAGGCCTTTAAGCACATGTGTAAAAAGGTATTAGGCTATGTTTTATTTAGCAAGCCTGTAACCACCTAGATCATAGATGGAAAAGACCATTTACAGCCAAAACAGGCGATTTACTAAGGAAATGTTTTAAAGCTTTTTAAGCGCCTGGAGGCTGTTAATTGCTGCTTGTATATATATATATATATATATATATAATATATATATATATGTGTGTGTGTGTGTGTGTGTGTGTGTGTGTGTGTGTGTGTGTGTGTGTAGTGATGCCTAACAAAAAGGTGTTATAATTTAGTTATCCAAAGAGACTGGGATTATTAGATTATTTTTCTAACTCATTGCAAGTATATTGAAATCTACAAAAACACTCAAATATAAAACATTTCGCTGTTAGTGTAAATAAATGCAGTTTATTATACTAGACCAATAAAAAGTTAACATGCAAAAACACCAAACCATTGTTTTGGTTGTGTGATAATAAAAACTAACAGTTCAACTTCTAAAATCTACCTTCGTCGTTTGTTTATTTGTGCCTTGAACTTGTGGTAACCTTGAGCACTACGGGTCAGCTCTTGTGGTATTTGAACCTAAAACCTTTTGGATTTCGAGCTCAGGACCACTACGCCACACCACCCTAAACGAGATTCATGAAAAATACTAGCCTACTAACCCACTATTATTGGACCCAACCTGACCTTCGTGCATCTTCATAAAAGTTCAACGTATTTACATTAAACCCACTTTTAAATGTTCGTATTTAACGCACCCTTACATGTGGCGAAGATATACAATCTTTTTTTTTTTCATTCATTTCTATCAGCGCCATACATAGCGTCGCGTCATTTAAAGGGGAAGCTCACGCGTCAATAAGTAACAAACGAATACAGTTAAATGTCAAAACAGCAGGGTGTAACTTACAAGTTCAAATCTATAATGTCATAATATCTCACCTGTTCTCCGAAGTCTATGGCTATATTAGTAATGGCTAGTGGCAGCAGAAAGCGAATAAGAGGCCAGTACGCAGTGCGTGATAGACAGTCCATTATGATGAATGATGATATTAATATTTAAGCATTCGTCCTTGTCGGGCTGCATTGAAGAGTTGCTTTATGGTTTGCTGCTTCCAGGTGCCTGAAATCAAACTGGAAAAACTGGAGACACATTCCCAGCGCTTCTGATGAGAAGGTCATCCAAACGTTGCGCATTATATCATGATGACATTCAACCGCGTATTAAAGTGCTGATGTAGGAGACCGATGAAATGCAGCATTTTGGTGTCTCACAGGCAGAAGGAATGTCGACTGTCCGCGCTCGCGCGTGTTATTTATTTTCGTGTAGAACACACGTGGGACGCGTCACAAAACCAAGCCCTTCTCCAGCTGTTCGCGTCAGTCTGTGGGTCGGGGTTGCACCAGGAATGGTGAAGATTGATTCATTTTTTTTATTATTATTATTTTTTTATAGTAGGCTATATTAGTTTGTCTGTGTGTTAGAAGAATGCACTTAGAATCAAATGTCAACGGACATAAGAAACAATTGAGTTACCTTTATATTGTTTTAATCTCTGCTGCCCTCTGCTGGATGTTATATGGAGCGACTCACTGTCCAGGGAGAGGAGTTGGATACAGATCCAACTCCTCTCACCTTACATATCCCTAAACCTACCCATCTCCACCCCCTGATCCCTAAACCTACCAATCTCCACCCCTTAGATCTGGATCCAACTCCGCCCCCTAGATCTTGTGTACTGCAGTGAGGTGCTACTGAAATATTACCCCCTCCCTTGTTACCTGGTTGCTTAATCCTAATAATCTCATCCCCTAATCCTAACATCACCCCCACACCTAATCAAAATTTGCATTGAAAAAGATTATATCATTATAGCAAAGACTATAGAATAACACTTCGATTATAGTCAATTAATAGTGTTCTTATTTTACAGGGGCAATTAACACTTGGTATTAGACAACTTTTCCCCAAATAAGAGCACGCCGCATGATGGAATCGTTAATTTGAGGCTATAACGTTTCTAGATTATTTTTAGCAAAAGTTAGAGTGGGACTTTTTTTTTTAAACGGGTTAAAATCCCTTTTACTATAAATAAGCATCTCATACATAGGGTGAAGTCAGCAAGATTATGACACTTTTTGGTAAACTGTGTATTAAATACAAATAAATCTATTCTACCTACCTTTTGAAGGAAAATGGGTGTTTGAAAAAAAAGAATTTTCGTCCAATTTTTGTTCTACAGCCGTTTTCAGGTAAATTTGGACACATAGTTTCATCTAATTTGTGCTTGGATAATAGAATTGCTTAAACAGGATATTGTACACATTAGAGCCCGACCGATAAAGGATTTTGAAGGCCTATACCGATACAAATATTTGTTGGTTTTAAAATCCGATATTCCGATATATCGACCGATATTTGTTTTTTATTTTTATTTTTTTCAGAAACGCGCAACAAAACATTAACAGATTTCCCTAACATTAGTTATTTGTAGTTATTTATGAGTTTTAACTAAAATAATATGATAATGCATTTTAAAAAGAAACTTGTTTCTTTTATTTTCACAACAGAACAGAGGAACATCAAAATATAAAATAATGATGACATTATTACTATCATCATCATTTATATTATCATTAAACAAGATAAAGGTCACTCCTAAATGTTTGTGTGCGTGTGTAATAATTAGTCCCTACATTACCTTATAATTACAATGTCAGCTTGCTTATCCCTTCACCTGCACTTTTTTAATTCTTTCCATCAAGCTACATCAAACCATTTTCAATCATCAGTTGCTGCCTGCCTTCTAAAACCTACTATTTAGCGATCTAAATCCATTATGTGACTCGTTAATGCTGCGGATGAACGACAGTCTGCAACGCACACTTGGCGTCATTGGATTTCACACACGTGTAAAAGAAAAGCTAACTTTTATGCACAAGCTACGTTTGATACTTTTTCTCTATGTCTAAATGTTCACTCCTCGCAAGTCTAACTTACATTTTACAATGCAGGGACTGTAACTAGAGATATGCTAGTTATAAATACAGTAATCATTACTTTATTAAGGCAGAATAAGTTTGTTGTGGTTTCCAAGCTCATTAATGTTAACGTTAGCGGTCTTCCACTGATAGTGGCATTAGCTAGCTTTATGGTTAGCTAGTCTATGATGAGCCATAATTTAGCAATGGATAATGTCATACTGCAAATTGTAAAACATACATTTTCAATATAACAGGCCAAGGAGAGATGATACGTCTCATTGCTATAACTGTCACGCTATTAAAGAAATACTTCAGTCACATTGTCAAAAGTTAAAAGGACAGTCAGTCAACTACACTGTAACAACGTAACGTAATTACTAGCTAATTCCGCTTCACTCTCGGCTTATTTAACAGCAGCAAAACTGGACATGATATTAGTCACGAATTTTGTCATGCTTATTTGAGTTAAAGGAGAACTCCGGTCAATCTTAACATTGAGCTCATTTTTTTGTAAATTTGGAGTGCTGTCAATACAGAGAACAACGACAAAAATCGGTGTTGCCTACACCGTGTTATCCTCTTTTTAAAATTTGCACCCTGTTGACTTCAATGGGGCAAGTTTTAAACCTGCTTTTAGCCTCTTAACATCCTTGATGTGTCATTACAAGTGCCCAGCCATGTGAGTGATTCCTTCAGAGTGAACGCGGGTGAATCTGACTGCAGTAGATGTGAAAGATATTAATAAAAATGATGTTATTTCAGCCAGCGCACATACCTGTATTTACATCCTGTTTTCGGTCGAAGCCCATAGTAATTGATTGTCGAGTTCACACGCATAGGTTTAGTTACCTATGATCACGCGCGTGAACTCGACAATCGATTACTATGGACTTCGACCGAAAACAGGAAGAAAATACAGGTATGTGCGCTGACTGAATAAACATCATATTTATTAATATCTTTCACATCTACTGCAGTCAGATTCACCTGTGATCACTCTGAAGGAATCACTCACATTAGCTGTGCACTTGTAATGACACATCAAGGATGTTAAGAGGCTAAAAGCAGGCTAAAAGCACTTGCCCCATTGAAGTCAACAGGGTGCAAATTTTAAAAAGAGGATAACACGGTGTAGGCAACACCGATTTTTGTCGTTGTTCTCTGTATTGACAGCACTCCAAATTTAAAAAAAAATGAGCTCAATGTTAAAATTGACCGGAATTCTCCTTTAAGAGAACTGATGGGGATGTTCTTTTAATTGTTATTCAAGCAATGTATGTCTCGTGACCAACTCACCATGAACACACTTCACCGATGATTCACTCGCGGATAACTGGTTCTCTCTGCCCGACTCTGGCTGGATCAGCAGGTTGCAGGATGTGTGGCGAGTTATACACGAGTGTTGCCAACAGGGACGGTGTAGAGTGCCCTCTGGTGGACAAACTATACAACGCCAACACTCATGACATGGTTGAAGGGTGTTTCGTCCGTTTTTATTTTATTTTTGAAATATTCATTTATCGGCCATTATAAATGCCGATACCGATAGTTTGGAAAATGCCTAATATCGGCCAATAATATCGGTTAGAGCCCGACTGATTTATCGGCAGGCCGATATTATCGGCCGATATTAGCAACACGGCCCTGTTGGCAACACTCGTGTATAACGCGCCACACATCCTGCAACCTGCTGATCCAGCCAGAGTCGGGCAGAGAGAACCCACGAGTGTTGCCAACAGGGCCGTGTTGCTAATATCGGCCGACATTTTTTCTTCTAATTATCAGCAAATAACTCGGCACTACTTAGGAGTTTATCAAATTGGCTACATTCATTGTAAATTTCAGACTCTAAGCTTTCAAATGACACCTATTTTAAGTTGATCAAGGTAATAGTTTTGAAAAATATTATGATTATTTATTTCGCAGCTAGGTGGCGCTTGCAGGGGGTACACTCAGTTTTAGAGTGATAACTCAGCAGTCGTTAGGAGTTGATCAAAGTGATTAGATGCATTAAAAAGCTGAGATTCTAAGCTTTAAAATGATACATATTTTGTGTTGTTCCATTCATTGGATGCATTGGTCTCTCCCATTCACTTTCAATGGCCCATTGAAACAATGGCCCACAATGGCCCTCAATGGCCCAGTGGAACACCACAAGTGTAACTCTGTGCCATATTGTACAAAATAAAAGTTTTTCAAAACAAAATTCCTGGTGAAAAATTTAAGTAGACTAGTGTGATCAACAGTGCCAATTTTCTTCAGATTTTATTTAAATTTTCCAAAATTATTCAAAAATAATGTTTTTTTTACTAAAAAAATTAGATGCCTACTCTCAAATAAATGAGGCCTACGATTAATCAGATGCAAATAGAAATATAAAACCAGTCCTAATTGAAAGAGAACAAGTTGACAAAAAGATTGAATCCAATATTGGGTGATAATATAGCATAACAAGTGATTTAAGCTATTTTGTGTTGGCTCGTCATTTTTGACCAGGAACACCACAAGTGTGACTCTGTGTCATTTTGTACAAAATAAAAGCATTTCAAAAGAAATTTCCTGGTTAAACATTAAAGTAGACTAGTGTGATCAACAGTGCAATTTATTTTCATATTTTTCTCAATATTGCCAAAATTATTAACAAATAATGCTTTTTTCACTCAAAAACTGAGGTGCATAAGCTCGGATAAATGACTCCTACAATTAAACTGTTTGAAAATTGAATACAAAACCAGTCCTAATTGAAAGAAAACAAGTTGATAAAAAGATTGAATCCAATTGTTGGGGATAATATAGCATAACGAGGGATTTATAAGCTATTTTGTGTAGGCCTGTCATTTTTGACCGGGAACACCATAGGTGTAACAAGGTGAAAAAAAACAACACAAAAAAAGTTTAAAAAATAAAAATAAAAATTTGGACAAGTTGTTATAGTCTCTGTGAACAAAGTCACTAAGTTTCAGTTCAATGCGATAACATTAACTAGTATTTTCAGGAAAAAGAAAATCTTCTCCAGTCAAAAATGACATGAACACCACATGAGGGTTAACTCAAATAAGCATGACAAAATTCGTGACTAATATCATGTCCAGTTTTGCTGCTGTTAAATAAGCCGAGAGTGAAGCGGAATTAGCTAGTAATTACGTTACGTTGTTACAGTGTAGTTGACTGACTGTCCTTTTAACTTTTGACAATGTGACTGAAGTATTTCTTTAATAGCGTGACAGTTATAGCAATGAGACGTATCATCTCTCCTTGGCCTGTTATATTGAAAATGTATGTTTTACAATTTGCAGTATGACATTATCCATTGCTAAATTATGGCTCATCATAGACTAGCTAACCATAAAGCTAGCTAATGCCACTATCAGTGGAAGACCGCTAACGTTAACATTAATGAGCTTGGAAACCACAACAAACTTATTCTGCCTAAATAAAGTAATGATTACTGTATTTATAACTAGCATATCTCTAGTTACAGTCCCTGCATTGTAAAATGTAAGTTAGACTTGCGAGGAGTGAACATTTACGTAGCTTGTGCATAAAAGTTAGCTTTTCTTTTACACGTCTGTGAAATGCAATGACGCCAAGTGTGCGTTGGAGACTGTCGTTCAGCCGCAGCATTAACGAGTCACATAATGGATTTAGATCGCTAAATAGTAGGTTTTAGAAGGCAGGCAGCAACTGATGATTGAAAATGGTTTGATGTAGCTTGATGGAAAGAATTAAAAAAGTGCAGGTGAAGGGATAAGCAAGCTGACATTGTAATTATAAGGTAATGTAGGGACTAATTATTACACACGCACACAAACATTTAGGAGTGACCTTTATCTTGTTTAATGATAATATAAATGATGATGATGATAGTAATAATGTCATCATTATTTTACATTTTGATGTTCCTCTGTTCTGTTGTGACAATAAAAGAAAGAAGTTTCTTTTTAAAATGAATTATCATATTATTTTAGTTAAAACTCATAAATAACTACAAATAACTAATGTTAGGGAAATCTGTTAATGTTTTGTTGCGCGTTTCTGAAATGTAAAAAAAAAATATATATATATATATATATCGGCCGATATATCGGAATATCGGATTTTAAAACCAACAAATATTTGTATCGGTATCGGCCTTCAAAATCCTTTACCGGTCGGGCTCTAATATCGGCCTGCCGATAAATCGGTCGGGCTCTAGTACACATCTTTTTTTCTCTCAATAAATATTTTTCAAAGTGTAAAAGAATAACTTTATAAATACAGACACACTAGCGCAATGGTTCTCAACCAGGGGGCCGTTGCCCACTAGGGGTCCTCAGTGATCTTCCAGGGGGGCAGCGAGATAACTTAAAATCAATTTAAATATATTAAAATAATTCATTAATTTTATTATTAATAGCCTATATTAAATTTCTTTAAAAAAAGTTTTGGAACCAGCCTGCTGTGTTTTTAGTAAAAAAAAAAAAAAATATATATATATATATATATATATATATATAATAATAATAATATTTAATTCCGTTAGGTTTTGCATATTCAAAAACTGTAGCCTATATTTTATTAATTTTTTTTGCAAATATATATAAAACTTTAACATGTTTGCCACTTCCTTCTCAGATGACTCTGACAAAAATGGTTTTCTGCCAGAGGCATGAGCCACTCAAAACACCTTTCACTCTTTTTTTCAAGGGTGAATTTTGGAACACACCAGGCCTTGGCCAAAAAAATAATATAAGGGCCCTTTCACACCTACCTTGTTTGGTCCGGACTTTCGGACTTTTCAGTTTGATCCGAATCAAAATTGCAGGTGTGAAACCTCCCCCGGAACACGGTCCGGACCAAACAGACGAAATCTGGTCCGACGAAAAGAGGTAGTCTCGGTCGGATTAAACTGAATAAAGGTTTGGTTCTTTTCTAGCGTGAAAGCATTTTCTGTATGGTTCGGACTTTCAGACCATTTACAGTTCCGGTGGTTCTCGCAGGATTGCTTTCTTCTCCTCCTTTCCTGCCGGCGACGATAAAATGTTCGCACAACAAGGACGTTCATTTGGCGAATTATAGTTGGTGTTGCAGCAGGTAGTAATGCCGTAATAATAACAGTATAGTGGCAACGATATGCGTCTGTTCATTCATTCTTGTCAACGTTTTTTTTTTTTTTTTTTTTAAGACACTTTATTCAACAATTGCACAGTTTACAGGAACGTTCATCTCCATTATAAAAATAACATATTGTGCAGTTTCCAACATTGCAGGTGTTTTAACATAAACAAAACATAAACAAAAGACTCACATCCTCACATTTTGCCAGGGGAAGTACGGGTTTACAAAAAGATATCAAAGTGTTTACAAACATTCACGGTTTTTGTTGCCTTTTGATTAAGAGAATACTTAATCGTGTTGACATATTGCTTGACCTCATTGTTAAAAGCAATAAAAGATGTTTTGGAATGCGCAAACTTACATTTATGAATGTAAAATTTTGCCAAGAGAATAATGAGATTAATAATGAAAGTTTCATTAGGCCTAGTCTTAGTTCTGTTGAGGTCATAAAGGCCAAAAAGAACATCCTTCCAAAACAACTTGAAATCTTTCTCAATTTTTTCTGCAATAAAATTACAAATGTCAGACCAGAAACTTTGGACAAAAGGGCAGTGCCAAAACAAATGGGTAACTGTTTCAATATTCATAGCATTCTTGTCAAAGTTACCCGCCGAATTGCTCGCGTCATGAGCCTTCAGCTGAACGCTAATGTGAATGAGACTTTATGAAAAACAACTATAGGAATCTTGTAGTATTTTGGGACAAAATATTATAGTAATCCTATAGGAATACTATAGTATTTTGGGACATACTATAGAAGTACTATAGAGGTATTACAGAACATCACATAGCCTAAGTATTATACATATATATATATACAGGCTTTCCTGTAGCTCAAAAAGTAGAGCGTTGGCGCTAGCAACGCCAAGGTCATGGGTTCGATTCCCAGGGAAAGCAAGAACTGATAAAATGTAAAATGTGTACCTTGAATGCAATGTAAGTCGCTTTGGATAAAAGCGTCTGCCAAATGCATAAATGTAAATGTAAATGTTATACACTATAGCCTACTATAGAAATCTTATAGGATTACTATAGTTCTTTTTAGTAAGGGATGTAGACAAAACTAGCCCACCACTGCCTAATACGAGTTTAACACCCACTACTATATCACACAGGGATCTACTCACACAGTAATCTCAAAAAAGAAAGCTCAAAAGCCATTTTGTCCTCCTTTCCGGTTCTGTGTGTTTATTAGGAAGGATGTAGAACTTCAATTCATAATTTGTTTGTTTATTGGCGGTACAGAAAACGACACAGCACACTCTTCGGCATGATTGCCCCGTGTATTTCAATGAGCGCCAAGGCAAATGGCAATGTGTGTGTTCCCCCACGGGCTAAATTCACATCACGTGACGGGGCGTTCCCGGGGGCGTTCCCAGACAACCGTCTGTATCTGTAAGCATAATTGCAATGTGAAACCAAACCAAATTAATATATATATATATATATATATATATATATATATATATATATATATATATATATATTAGATTGAAAAACCTTAACGATTTTATTAGACGTGCTTTCTCACACATTCCAGCACTTGACTTGAGAGTAACCACGCCCACGTGGTTTATGTTTGACCAATCAAATGTTGATATTCAAATTAAGTAGCCTATATTACAACATTTCAAGACCACCATTATTGCAATTTAAAACATAAAACTACACCAAAAAGCGTATTTGTCCCATTTTAGCTGATGCCCCCCTTTTGCTGACTTCGCCCTATGGTTTACATTTTTATGTAGAATTTTATAGACTATTTTCAATGGAAGGCAGTTGATCATCGTGATCACAGCAGAGGGCGCCACATACCAACGTATTATATACAAACCATCCTGTTGTGGGGTCTTAGCCTAGTCTAGTCTGACCATTGCTTAGGAGAAAAGTCTTCTGTTAACTGTATTTAAAGATCCTTACGTACAACGATATTTAGAATATGACATTCATTTGATTTAAAAAAGCATCTGTGCTCTATACTTTTTTTTCTCACATTCCTTGACACGAAACATCCACATTCCACATTCAATGAAACGTGTCTACTCCAAGGAGAAACTAAGTAAATGTTTAAATAACACTGTAATACTGAACTATAAGTTAGTATATTAGCTATATTTGCTTCACTTATTTCTGAAGGATGTGTTGTTTCATTCATTGAAAACAAATTTTCATACACCAACATTGTATTTAGTGCAATGGCTCTGAACTTTTTGTCTCCAAAACCACATACTGACAAAACCAATACTGGATTATTTTCTATATTATTATAAAATAATCTAACAATTATCAAGCATCTCGCAACATTCCAGGACATTTACTGAGGTCCCCTAGTGGACCCCGGGACCCTGGTTCAGAACCACTGCTCTAGATGACTTTGACATGCTAATTATATGATAATGGTTACATTTCTTTATTGTTATGTTGCAGCAACATAAATAATTATGCTCCATAATGCTTTGTCACAGTCATAAAAATAAACTCTTTTTTTTTTTGTCAGCACACAAAATATATGCTGAAAGAAAATAAATAAATACATTTAAAAACACCTACTAAAAAACAGAAGTATACTGCTCTGTGCTTTATTGCTGTGCAGTGTTTCTATTTAAAATAACAAAAAGGTGTTTTCTTTCAACCCATTTTGCCTCTCTGTTGTGGTATTAAAAACATAATAAGACAGAAATCTATAAGAAAGATCTGATTTTGTTGTATCCTTGTCTACTAAAGTAATAAAATAAAATAAAAAGAATCACCCTTTTTCAAGTGAGCTGTCAATGCTTTACTATAGACGCTCCGCACTCCGATGACGTCAAAGCCTAAATGTGTGTCCTTCCGCGAAAAAAATAGTCCCACATTTATCGAATTCAGAGATAAATGCAGCATATCTGCTTAGCCAATAAAGACTAATTATGGTTTAAAAGAAGGCATTGGGTTTTACATTTGATGTGTGAGCCTAACGGGTCGATTTAATACGCAAACAACCGTGTTTTCGTTTGGCGGGAAATTTTACTACCGCAGTCATACGTCAGTGGGCGCAGCTTGAGCTCGCGGGAGCTACAGAACTTATTCATCCTGCCACTGCCACACAAACGATCAGTCTGTCCAGCCTCTGAGAGGTGCAGAAGCGCGCAGCCTTCATTGCATTTCACATCACTTTCCATTTGACTGCGACTCTGATTCCACTTATGCGTCAAGCGACCGGAGTAATCTGTTGGATTTTAATTCTTGCTCCTTATTTTTTATTGTCTTTTCATTGCATTGCGTCTCGAAAGAAGCCATTCTGAAGCTGCATTTGTTAAATACACGGTAGGTAACGTTATCCGGTCTCTGATGTTGCATGCATCTTTTTGACTTAAATAGCAGCATGCGTTTGTGATGATATGTATGCAGAAATAATTTTATTTTGTGCGATTATCTTTCCTTTTTGAATTTTGCATGTTGCACGCTCAAAAAACAACAACACTAGAATCAGGGATGCTTTGAAATGTTTTGGTATTAACCCCGCTTTGGGATTCATTCGCCCCCTTTTTACACATGCTGTCTTTTAGTTGCATTATTTACCTCATTTTCCCATCCCATGCCATGTCATGCGTAGTCTAAATATGTGCACTTTACGTGAACGTTGCATATGCACTATGCTAATTTCAAGTTGTTTTTTTCCCACAAGTGTCAAAATGCCGGTGAGTGCGAGTTTGGTGTATAAAAACTACGATTACGACTACGACTCCATCCAGCCGTATTTCTACTTCGACAATGAAGATGAGGATTTCTATCACCATCAGCAAGGACAGACTCAACCTCCAGCTCCCAGCGAGGACATTTGGAAGAAATTCGAGCTTCTTCCCACACCACCCCTCTCGCCCAGCCGGAGACAGTCGCTCTCCACCGCTGAACAGCTGGAGATGGTCAGCGAGTTCCTGGGAGACGACGTGGTCAACCAGAGCTTCATCTGCGACGCGGACTACTCCCAGTCCTTCATCAAGTCCATCATCATCCAGGACTGCATGTGGAGCGGCTTTTCCGCCGCTGCCAAGTTGGAGAAAGTGGTGTCCGAAAGACTGAAGTCCCTGCATGCTGCTAGGAAGGAACTGATTTCTGACAGCAGCTCGAATCGACTCAATGCACATTATTTGCAGGATCTGAGCACCTCTGCATCAGAATGCATCGATCCCTCTGTGGTCTTCCCTTATCCCCTCACTGAGTCCGGCAAAACCAGCAAGGTTGCACCATCGCAGCCCATGCTGGTCTTGGACACTCCACCTAACAGCTCCAGCAGCAGTGGCAGCGATTCAGGTATGTAATGCATTATGTCATTTAGAGCTGGTATCCGTGCATGTGCTAGTGCTTTCATTTAAGTAACCTTTACTTGTCAAAGGTGAGGTGGTGTGCTGGTCATGGGACTTTATCCTCGTACCCTTGATGCAAGTTGTAGTTGCATAAGATCTCTCAGTCTCCACCTCCCCTCTGCTCGACCCAAGTCAGATGTGTAGGAAAGTCTGCAATGTTCAAATATCAGCTGACACGGAAAGTGGGAGGGGACTGGAATGCAGAGCACCCCCTCACCCCAACACCCCAACACCCCACCCTTTGTGGAAAGCCACTTGCCAAATTCCATTATATTCCCATTCTGCTGTAGTATGGGGGTTTATTCATTTAAATGAACTGATGTTTAAAGTTAATAGTTCTCTTGTTTTTATGCAATTCCAGAAGATGATGATGAAGAAGAAGAGGAGGAGGAGGAGGAGGAAGAGGAGGAGGAAGAAGAAGAAGAGGAAGAAATTGATGTGGTGACAGTGGAAAAGCGACAGAAAAGGAGCGAGACGGAGGTGTCGGATTCGAGGCACCCCAGTCCCCTGGTGTTGAAGCGCTGTCACGTCTCCACCCACCAGCACAACTACGCCGCCCACCCCTCCACGCGGCATGACCAGCCGGCTGTCAAGAGGCTACGACTGGAAACCTCCAGCAGCAGCAGCAGCAGCAGCAACAGCAGCAGCAGCAGCAACAGGCACGTGAAGCAACGCAAGTGTTCGAGTCCCCGAACGTCGGATTCTGAGGACAATGACAAACGCAGGACTCACAATGTGCTGGAGCGCCAGCGCAGAAACGAACTCAAACTCAGCTTTTTTGCACTACGGGATGAGATTCCCGAGGTTGCGAATAACGAGAAAGCCGCTAAAGTGGTTATCCTAAAGAAGGCGACAGAGTGCATCCACAGCATGCAGATGGATGAGCAGAGGCTGCTGTCCATCAAGGAACAGCTGAGGCGAAAGAGCGAACAGTTAAAACACAGGCTGCAGCAGCTGCGGAGTTCACATTAATGAATCTGTGTCACAAGAGTTAAAGCGAAAAGACTTTTAAAGACCCCCCCCACCCCCCGAAGCTTTTTTTATGCAAGTTAAAGACTGTTGCTCTGTACAGTTGTGATGATGTTGCATGTCCAATGCATTCTTTTTCTTTTGAATATTGTCTGTTTTTCCATGTTCGAAACTGCCGAAGTTTAAAATGTAAGGTGGTTGAAATAATTTGTATTTAAGTCATTTATTTTTATTAAGAAAATAAGTAAAAAATAGTGCTGCATAAGCCTAAAGTAAAATCTTTTGTATGTTTTTGTATATAATGAATTAATATTTCCTAAGAAATGTATTTTTGAATCTGTATCAGCTACTGTGTTCTCATAAACCATATTCTGTTTCACTATATGGTTTTTCCATGTTTTCACTTAATCATAAATGAATTTCTTTCTGAACTTGACTCTTTTGGTCTCTTTGCACTTATCTCCTCAGTTCAGACACTGTTTGGGGAGTATTCATTAAGAGAAATTTGATCTTTGCTTGTTACAGTAGTTCACCAAGTATGATACTGTAACTTTGTTTTACATCACAAATTGTCAATCATTTCAGGGATTCTCCAAGTTATAAAGGTCGGTAAGTTTTCACCCGTCTAAAATTAAATGCACTTTCTTGCATGAAATCAACATAGAAAAGCTCACACAAAACAAAAATATTCAATTGCATCCCCACCCAGCTAGATTTCAGCTAAAGTTGAGCTCTTTCATATTTGGCATTCAATAAGCAACAGTGCCCAAAAATGAAAGGCAATGCAAAGTTATTGTGAGGACCGCTGCCTGGAAATCCAGCAAAGGGAATTTTGACAGAAAGAGAAGCCACTTTCAGATGATTCACCTCAGAATTTAGAGGTGATGATGAGTCACATGCCACAGCCCTCAATAGTTTAGAAGCAGGGCTCATGTGGCTCATAGAGCATCTGCCATGGATGTGGCAAAGCCCTTCTAATGCAGTCTGAGCTGTTTACTTGAGCTGCAAACCACTCAGAAATCAGTGCAGCAACACTGCAGGTATAATTGTGTGAATTATAGATTTAGATTTTTTAGATTTTAGACTATAGATTTAGATTTTTAAATGACATTTGGAGTTGGCTAGTTCACTTAAACATGAAAATTCGGTCATAATTTACTCACCCTCAAGTTGTTTCAAACCTGTATGAACTTTTTTCTTCTGCTGAACACAAAATATGATATTTTTAATAATATCGGTACCAAACAGTTGATGGACCCCATTGACTTTCATAGTAATTTTTTCCTACTATGGAAGTCAATGGAGTAGCCATCAACTGTCTGGTTGCTGACATTCTTCAAAATATCTTTGTATATCTTTGCAGTGGCGTGTCAATTTGACATCTGTTTCAAGCCATGAATATTTAGATCACCTATCAAAACATAAATATGTGAACTGTGATCCACATACAGCACCTGCTGCAGTAAACAATACAAATAGCAGGACATTATAAAAAAAAACTTAACGTGAAAAAAACACACAAAAAACACTTAAAGTAGTAGCCTACTAAAACAGCTATATTCAGCATGCACCGTACTGATGATGCAAACTATATACAGGCGAGCAGATGAGCCCAGAATATGAATGCAACATACTGAATTGGTTATTGCGTTTATATTCTGGGTTCATCAGCTTGCCTGTACATAGCAGTGGCGAGGCTACATAAGCTAACACAAATACGTAACTGTTACGTAACTGCAACGTAATCTGGTGACCAAACTTACGTCGTGGCAACCGGAAAAGTGAAATTCACAGATACGTTGCTACAACGTAACTTTGTGACGTTACCAGTTAGTAAGCACAACGTTGTGACAACGTAATTTACAGACATGCGACGTCGAGACTACGTTGTCAGTTGGTAAGTCATGAAATTACCAAAACGTCACGTAACTGGGACGTAGTTGGTTATTTTGTTACCTTAGGAGACCGTACTGACGACGTTGTCAGTTGGTTATTTGATGGTAATAAAATTACAGACATGCGACGTCGAGACTACGTTGTCAGTTGGTAAGTCAAGAAATTACCAAAAAGTACGAATAAATTACGTAACTGCCAGTGTTAGCTGGCACTCAGACTGATGGCTGGTCCACCCAATCGAGACACAAAATATTTTTTTGTGGGAAAGGAGAAAAAATGACGCACACATGACAATAATAATCGCTTAAATACATTAATTTAGACAATTTCACTCCCGAAACTTTGCAGCATGTATGCGGCATTATTTACATAATTACATAATAATTTACATAATGTCTACACTCGGTTATAATGAGTGGATTTATGAGCGTGCAGAACTCAGCCATGGACAAACTCCAGCTTTGAGTGGTTGCCTAAGTGAATTCTACACATCTGATTGGCCATTAGCACGTCTGTGATTGGCTACATTGCTCTACGCTGCAAAAAGATGTTGTAAACAGATATGCACGGGATTATTTGGCAAATCGCTAATATGCTATTATTACGGAGCATATCATATCTGCCTATGATTATTTATCTTTGTTGTTTGTTCTTATTCTGTTCATTTGATATTTTATTTATGAATGGATTCTGTTGTTTTTATGAAACTGTTGGCTGACAATAAATCACATTTAACTAATCTTAATTGTCTTAATTGTAAAATGCTGTAGTTTGAGAGTAGGCATTGTTCCTATTTCACCAAGGTCCACTCACTTTAAAATGTTACTATTTAAAAAAAAATTTATGCACCATCAGGTGATAATAGACCTCTTCCGGTTTATATTTCCAGAGCATGAATCTCACGGATTTTTGAATTAATTGCTCGTTTTAAAATCTTCCAGGTCTACCGACATTTATTATGACATCCGCTTCAAACATTGCAACGCCCATGATAACTTTTGTTAACTCTAAAATCCACTTCACCAGATAATTACTCTTAGACAGCAATGACACAGGATATAGGCTTAAACAGCTACCGCAAAACGGAAGTGTAAAGATGAATTTGTCTTACATTGATTGTGCAACCCTAGTAAAAATAACTGCGGGCAAACCTTGTTTGCCCTCAAATTGGGTGTTCCTTTAAAAGTGTCTTAAAGCGAAAACTAGATAGCACACGTACGTCTACAAGATGTCTGGTAAACATCACTTCATCTGGAAAGCATCTGTTTGCTAACATCTGATAGACGTCTTTAAGATTTTTTTTTTTTGTAATGGTTTTTTATTTTAAGAGTAACATAAAAAATAAAACAAGACATTCGAAAGTTGGCCCTGAGCCACCTTAATATTTATTTGCTGACAATAACGTTTTTAATATATATATATTTTTTATTATAAATCAACAATAAACTCAATTTCGGATTGCAGACGTCTATTTACTGAAAATATAAATAGGCGAACTGACTAACTAGTAACCCATCTTTTGTATTTAGCCTACTAAAATGTTTGAAACTCTATTTGAAACTATTATGACCCCATAATTCACACCTTATTTGGAAACAGATAATGTGTAGACATTAGATGTCTATACTATAAAGTGTTTTTCATATAAACGTCTGATTATAAAGCATTTTATGTGATGATGATGATGATGATGATGATATGATTTAGCTGTATGATTAGCCAGTTCAGACAATTCCTGCATCAAAGGAGCATGCTTGTCACAGCAAAGCTTTGCACTCTTTCTCCTTTGTCAAAATGCTCAGTGCTGAGCTCTATTAAATGCAATATCTGTTGGGTTTTTTTGCACGAATCTATTTCCATGCCGACTGACAAAGCTGTGATTTTTCCCGACGCAGCTGTATTAGGGCAACGTGACGTCATCGACTGTATGTGACTGTATCCAGCGCGTGCCGCGGAGCGCGTGCTCTGAGCACATGGAAAAGGGCTCGAGACAAAGTGCCCAAAGAATAACCACACACCTGAAATGGAATATCAGTTACAACTTAATCAAATCTGGAGCAAAAGGGGTAGGTGATGCATTATTTACCATTGCACTGCGATATTATTATTATTATTTTTTTTAGAAGCACACACGTGTTCATCTTATTATTGATGCATAACATTGATTCTTTGACAATAGGGTATGTGCATGGTATTAGAAATGTTAGATATATTCTGGTTTAAGGGTTTTATAATACCTATTCATATCAAGCAACTAGGAATACATTGTTTATAAGATATTAAGTCGAATGTATGTCAGTCTCCTTGTATAGAAATAAAGAGCAATTCTCACCTGCCAAAGGTAAAAGAAAGGCTATTATTCTTGTAACACATTTTTTTTTTCAATCCAGTGTTATTTTCTTTAAAATGTTATGTTATATTATGCCTGCTGTTAATCTGAGATTGTATTTATTGTATTTGATTTATGTTTGATCATGAGTTACATTTATTATCTATTATCTGTCATTTCGTCTGTATTATAGATTGCTTAAACTTTGATACCAAAAATATATTTTTTTCACTACCAACAGCTGCAATTTGTTTGATCGAGTTCCTTTTGTCTATATGTCATTTGACAAAGAGGTTGTGTGCAGCCATATTGCACCACTACGCTTTCATTGTTTTATATTCCCCCTGCATTAAAATATTCTTCATAGCATCTCAATAGGATGTGCTGATTAATCTATTTTTTTACCGTCCTAACATAAACCTTAATTTACCATATTATATATTCTGAGAAATGCTTGAAAGCATTTTGCATTAATAAACAAATTTCAGTTTTCATATAAGGTTTAAACAAAGCATGTTTCATCTCCAGCACAGGGCATAATAGTTTTGTAGACAATACAGAATGCATTGATTGTTTATATTTGAGTTTTAGCATGAATAGTCTGTTCATTTCAGGTGTGTTTGTAAATCTTTGCATAGATCAGAATAGACCATCTTTTTCGGTATCTGTTTTGTCAGCTGATACGTGTATGCATGCAGATACATTGCGAAGTTGACTAACAGGTGTATGTTGTTAAGGTGTATGCAAACGTTGGCACATATTTGTACAGTATGTACAGCTTAGACTATTTCTATACATTTTATTCTGCTATATTAAACACCCAGAGTGTACATTAAAACAGTTGTGTGCAAAGAAGAACACCATGTCTAATACCTTTAGGCTCATTCATAGAAGTGTTCTATTACAGAAAAAGTAAGCAGTTGCTTGTAAGCAGAAAGAAATTGGTTCCCTTAACCCATCCCTCTCCAGGGTCACATGGTTCCCCTTGGCAATGGCAGCACACGTCTGACTGAGGGAGGTAGACCACACACTAACACAGTCAAGGTCTGTTCTGGCCTCAGGGTTAGTCTGAGACAGAGGCAAATCCTGGAGTGAAGACCACATGTCAGTTGTTTTTGCTAGGAATATAAATGTAAATACAGGGCGCCTCAGATAGGACTGAAATAATAAGCTATTATATATTGATTGCGATCCACAAATGCAACCAATAAGTGCTAATAGACATTCTCTTGACAGACCTTTTTTATCAAGTGACCTGCTGTACTTTAAGCGCACATTAAGAGCACATTGGTGCATCATTTGAATACCTTCTTGTCCTGTTGGATTCCCTAAGTTTATGCATGCAGATTTAATGTACTGCCAAACTTTGAACAAACCCCTAACTGGAATTCACTAGCTCACCTGCCCATTCAGCTTTAAAGGTTAATAGTAAACCAACTTGGCTTGCTGTCCTTGGAGGAGGCTCGGCTTGAACTCTGTGTTAAAACCCCCCTATGATAGAATCGCGCATAAGAGGATAGAGATGGTTTACTGGAGGAGAAGGGGAGGAGGAGGGCTGCTGGAAGAATTTGTCAATGGGATGACGTGGTGTCTGCTGTTTATATAGTACGTTCGTAATGATGATGGACAGGACTGAATGTTAGGCTCCTCCCTAACTTACGTTTGGAACTTCAACGTATAATAAACGTGCTTTGTATGAGAATGATGACGTGAATCTTGCAGCTTGTTGAGGAAAGGTGTACTACTACTATTCTATTCTATTTGACCAGACTTATGGTTTTCATCCAGTAGTCCATGGGTGAAAAAATCTCAGATACTCTTCAGGGAAAATCAAAGGACGAACTGGTGTGATGTCATTCCAAACAAAATCAGGCCTAAACAAAGTTCGTTTGGAGTTCGAAACAGCTTGACGAAGCGAACTTTCTGGAAAAGTTTGCTTTAGATTGTAAAGTACCTTTGGTCTGTGGCAATGACGCAATAGGTAGGTGTGCTCTGGGTCTTCGCCTTCTTTAATGTTTTTGTGGTGGCTCAGTTTACATGGGTAACCGCTCACATTTAACTTTGTATGGCACCCTTTTTAAAAACCTTCATCTGATCTTTATTAGTGCATCTGTTATGGGGAACAAAGTCTATTAAATATAGTTCTGTGTATAACTTTTGCTATATGACGTATTCAAGTGGACTCCAAGAACTCTGTTGAACTGCAGTGTAGATAAATTGGATCCATCAGCTGTGTTATAGGCTGTGAGAGAGGGTGGAACAGGCTCCTTTGGCAACACAGAGGCCGGCCTGTTTTCATTCTTTGGATGATTTTCCATGTGTTATGTAATCCCTCCCCCCAGTTTGGAATGGAGTTCTCCACTACGGCAAGATCTGAGTACACTGCAGAACTGTGTCTTTGTCTTTGCCGTCTCTTTCTTTAACCTCTTCCCCCCTAACTCTGGCCCCTGTAAACAATGACATCACTTCCTGCTGACATCACTCTTCTCTCTGCCTATAGACCTTATGCGCCAGAGAAACAAGCGCACAGCCATCTTTAGAACATTGTCTTTGAATTTCCGTTTTGCGGTCACTCTATATATTTCTACGGCATCACTGTCCAGGAGTAACTAGCTGGTGAGGTAGATTTACTTAATGTAAAGTTAACGAAAGTTATCATGAGGATTGTAATGTTTAAAGCAGATGTTTTAACAAATGTCAGTAGACCGGGAAGATTTTAATAAATGCAAGATCGCTGTGAAAATACAGACCGGAAGACAAAAGACAACGAGCGGAGCGCTGAAAAGGGGCGGGGCTACATAAGGTCTTTTCATTTTCGAAACACAAATGTAGATATTTTCAAGAAACCGGAGAGATTTCTGTCCCTCCATTGACAGTCTATGCAACTACTTTGTTGCTTCAAAAAGTTCATAAAGAGATCGAAAAATGAAGTTTAGTCCAAATTCTCGGGAGAGACACGATCGTTGTTTTTGTTACTGAAGTTAATCACAGTGACAATGCTAAAATGTGAGACCCAAGATTGAAAAACTATAGTTACAAATTTCTTTATGAAACTTAGGGCTTTTACTAAAAGTTAATGAGAGTGGAAAGTTCTGCACATAATCTACTGACGCACAAATTAAAGAACACAGACAGAGCCAGATCTACCAAAAGCAGCGCAAATTGACTAGCGCAAACCTTAGTAAATCACCTTTTATGAATCATTTAAATTCTCCTCCCATAAATTTTGCATCTGAAAGGGAAACTCCTACACACTCAGAAAATAAAGTACATAATTGTACCTTTAGGGGTACAATATGGCTTGTCACTGGGGCTGTACCCTCAAGGGTACAATATTGAATGTACCTTTAATGCTTTTTGACCCTCAAAAAGGTACATATATGTACCTTGAGGTCCAATAATAAGCCCTATGGGGTACGTTAGTGTAGATTGTACCTTGGGGGACAGAAATGGACTCCTACTGTAACCCTATTTTCTGACAGTGTACAAAGGCATCCTGTCTTTAATAAATCCTGACAGTAGTTTTCTACACCAAACACCAAAAGAGGGTTTGCGCTGGCGCAAACTGTTAGTAAATCTGGCCCTATGTGAATTAAAATCAATACACTATTCATTAACTTATAACATTTTATATCACCAGCAAATCATTTTTAACATATCATGATGCAAGCATGCTCTCTCTCTCTGTCTTTCTTTTAATCAGTTGCCCTCTCCCTTTTCTCACTCTTTCCTTCAGACGGCAGTGACGGTGGTGGCGGCGTCTGTGTTTTGCCTGGCCCTGCTGACCCCGTGCTGTCAAACTGCCAATTGGCTTTCTGCCTTTTCTCGGGTTGTGTTAGCTATGTGAGAGCTGGCGTTCACAGAGTGCATTCTAGGTATAAAAACAGCACTGGCAAATTAAACCCTCCAGATTTACACACTTAAAGAGACATGTTTGGACCACCAGAGTTCAGGACTCCTGCTGTAAGCCTGCTCATTTACAGTCTGGGAGCGCAAGGCACCTCTGTGAATATTTAAGCAGACCCCTCCCCAAGACAAACATGCAGGCGGATACATGCACGAAAGCAGACGCCTGTCTTTTTCAAACAGATGTTGAGGAAACAGTCTGTGATGTCAGACTCTACTCCAAAAACAAGCTTGTTTTCAAAATTATAGACTGAATTATGTTTATGTACTTAGGGCTCAACACTAAGGATTTTGTCTTCTGGCCCAGTCAGTCCAGTGGTTCACATTTTTTACTTGCCCTGTCAAAATTTTCACTGGCCTCGCTCTAAGAAAACTAAAACAATCAAAAGAAAAATTGTTATTGAGCCATTTAATTCTAAAAACTACTAGCCTAAATAATATTTATAGCCTAAATAATATAAAGTCAGTAATAATAGTGCAAATGTAATAGTATAAATGAAAGCAGTAGAACAAAAAAAAATAAAAAATAAAAAAAAATAAACAATTCTTTATGTTTTCATGTAGGCTAGATATAACAGTAGTATTCAGGTATAGAAATTGAACTATCAAATATATAATAACACTGCAGAGTCTTTACTCTATAAATTAAATATAGATTAGCCCTTAATGTCACAAAAGTTATTTAGTCAAGAGGAGTAAGTGATTTTATCTTTTTCTTTTCTTTGTTTAACATTAATGGGATAGTTCACCCAAAAATGAAAATTCAGTCATCATTTACTCACCCTCATGTTGCTACAAACCCATAAGACTTTCGTTCATCTTTGAAACACAAAGATATGTTTAATAACATCTGAGCCAGTTCTGTACTCCATTCACAGTCCACACAACTACCAATTTGATGCTTCAAAAAGTTCATAAAGAGATCGCAAAACTAATACACATGAATTGAGTGGTTTAGTCCAAATTTTCTGAAGAGACACAATTGCTTTATATGATTAACAGATTGAATTTAAGCTTTTATTCACATATAAACATTGATCAGTGAACATAAACAGAAGTTCAACCGAACCGACACACAAACAATTGGTTCTAGCAGAAGTTCCAACGTGCTGCGTAACACATGAGAATGAACCTCATTGGTTCTGGCATGTCAAGCATGTTTGAGCTTCTGTTTATCATAACAGATGTGTGCATTGATGAATGTTTAAATGTGAATAAAATCCAAAATTCAATCTGTTCATCAGCCCGTTCTCATCCCAAGGCGTCATATACTGACGCTTTTGACATTTCGTCTACATCCAACGCACATGGCACCCTTTAGCGTCAATATGAGACGCAGATAGATATGGGCCAGAAGGCGCCTCCTAGCGGTCTAACCCTAACCCTACCCCAGACCTAAACCTACCCATAACCGAACAAAGCTATCTGCGTCTCATATTGACGCTAAAGGGTGCCATTTGCGTTGGATGTAGACGAAATGTCAAAAGCATCAGTATATGACGCCCTAGGATGAGAATGCGTTGGTTCATCATATAAAGTGATCGTGTCTCCTCAGAAAATTTGGACTAAACCACTCAATTCATATGCATTAGTTTTACAATCTCTTTATGACCTTTTTAAAGCCTCAAAGTGTTACCTGTAGTTGCGTAGCTGTCAATGAAAAGACAGAAATCACTCAAATTTGATCAAAAATATCCTCATTTGTGTTTCAAAGATTGAAGAAAGAAGTCTTATGGGCTTGGAACGACATGAGGGTGAGTAATTAATGACAGAATTTTAATTTTTTGGGTGAACTATCCCTTTAAGGAGCCAGACAGCAGCAGCAGATATATGCTGTCTCTTTAAGAGCTAATGCACGGGTCCAGTATGTGGGTCTATGCCTCGCCAATACAGGCATTTTGACATATTTGTGTGTAGTTGTCAGTTCATGTGCAAGAAGATGCGAATAAGAAGTCAATTCAGTATTTGCACACAGCTTTGTGTGCGTCCTTATTGTCAAGCCCTGAGACTCTCTACTATGTGATCTGTGATGTGTCAGTACTCTGCAGTAGAGACTATTTATGTCTGTCTCGGGCTTAAATGAAAGGGTATTTGTATATGCAATAGGTACCTCAGTGTAAGGGATGACTGTTGAATGTAAGCTGCTAAAGACTTAGTATAGACTAGTGCTTGTGACAGTATGTAAGCAGCTCAAACAGACTCAGACACACACACGCAACAATTCCAAGCAATATGGAAATATCTAAGGACTATTTGTAAATTTGTAAAAAGTAAATTATTTGATTTTCCACTGTTATATTGACATATCCAGGTAAGGAACCAGGTTAGGAAATAAACAGCCTAGTGAATGGACAAAAATTTCATTTCTGATTGCATTTGAATTCTTCTTTTTAAATATATTTGCATCATACCGGTTCTGCTCAAAATGAAAAACATTGTGCAACTGGTGTTTGAAGAATAGGCAGGCATCTGATGCCTGACCTAGGATGACCTGACTGTGAGCGCTGTGGGATTAGTTTATAGAGAGTTGAGCTTCAGCACACATGCTCTGACTGTTTTAACACTGCAAGCATAAGCAGCGTGTAAGTGAAGCAGCAGCGTACCTGAAACAGTGGGCTCCTGTCAGTCTGGTTTCATGGTTAATATGTAGGTATCAGTAACGTTTTCAGGTGCAAAACGTACATTTTTGTTCGTTTGGAAAGATGCTGAAACGTACTGACAACATTTAAATGTAAACATTATGTATTTACAGCTAAAGAAACGTAAATTATTTAGGAATCTTTACGAATAAAAATGTATGAATTTTTAATAATTTCTCATTCAAACGCATATCACGGCATGTCACAATCTGTGACGAAGCAGGTGAGAACCTGTGTTTTAAGTTTAAGCTTCCTGGGGCGACAATTTTTTTGACAAAAAGGATTTGACATTTGCAGTCGCTGCTGAGAATGGAGATTTGTTTCATTGTTTAATTTGGGTCTGTTCTTTGCAAACATTTGGATTCTAAAGATGTGGATTATAGCCATAGATATATACACTAGATGTCGCCTTGGGGTTCTAAGCATGCGTCAAAACCGCCGCCATCTTGGAACAGGAGTCTTGTCATAGGAAGTAGCTAGGTAACGCTGCTATCTCCGCCTGTACTTTGAATTCATGGATGATACCGGACTTTTGTGCTGCGTATGGATGTTCACACGAACGAAATCTAAACCAGACAGCAAGGGATTACATTTACTCTGTGGATGGTAGTAGTCAAGTGGTTTTTTTTATAAGTTCAGTGTACATTTCTCTGCTTGGAGGAAGAAAATGAACTGTGATTCTCGCACAGAAAATGAACTGTGAATGTGCTGTACTCTTTAGATATTATTTGAAATAACCCTTGTGTTTAAAATGTACAATATGCAGGAGTTGATCCTCAATACCCACTTTTGGCTGTGTTGTGCTGTGTTGTTCCTAACTTTTGATTTTTTACCGATTGTACTCAAACCTTTTAATGGAAAAAAAAACAGTGTGGCGCTTGTAACCTGTAAGTACAGTCCTAGTAGCCTATGCTTGTCCTCTCCTTGTCAATCTTTAAACAGTACATCCATGATTATTATACATAGAATTCCACAAATCTTATGTATGTGTGCGTTTTGCACAAGGATACAGTGGGCTCAAGGGCTTGTTTCTTCCTTGCAAACTGGGGATGGAGGTGTGGAAAGACACTGGAATTTGTGAAAATGTCAACTGTTTAAAGCCTTTCTTTAAAGTGAATTTCGTTTTGTATAAATTGTATCTTAATTTTAATAAATTTTTCATCAACCAATTGCCTGGATTTAATAAATAAGAAGCAAATATAACAGACAATATAATCATGGAGGCGCCCGCGCGGTCACTTGCATTGCAAATCCTAACTTAACGAAACTCAGTGTATGCCTCACACAGACATGAGAAATACATCAAATACACAAAGCTTGAAATGTCTTTAAACGAAATAATTCAAAACGAAAAGAAAAAGGCTACTCTCTGATTATGTAATCCATTATGTGCATTTCTCTCTATAGGTGTGTTCACTACGAATATGGCGATCGTCAACTTCATCTTTGCAGCCGAGTCGACACTGTCAGAAAACACTAGTTTATTAATAAAAATCAATGCACGCGTCACCGGATTTAGAAATGCACATCTTGCTTGTTGCACGCACATATAGGCTATTATGTCGAAATAACGAGATATTACGCCTATGTTGAAATAACATTATTATTAATAATAGCCTACATCTTTTAAAATATTTGATTGAATGCTGAATGTTGCGCTTGTTCAATTTAATAAAATTAAAACTTTAATTGTGATCATTAAAATAATTGAATATTAATTATTTAGTGGCCAAGTTTTGCTCATTTATATATCAATATATATATTTATATATATATATATATATATATATATATATATATATATATATATATATATATATACTGTATATAGTAGCGATAGTTCATTCTAAGTTTACTCAGTTTACTAAGTGGAAGAAGGTGACTTATAAACTTTGGCCTACTAGCACTATAGGCCTACATTATATTTTGAAAAAGAAGTAGATTATCTTAATATCAAAACCTTAAATTTTCTCTGGACTAAAAAACTAGAAAATCGCATTCATGACGATTTATGGTGATTTTATTTCCGTTAGACCTTTGCCTACATTGATGCTGATGCATTAAAGAGGAGGGGCTCCCCTGTTCCAAGATGGCGGCTCTATTGACGCATTCGTTCCAATGAACTGCCGTATACAAGGCGACATCTAGTGTATATATCTATGGATTATAGCGTGCAAATAAAACGATTAATGATTGCGTTTTTGCCGTATTTTATGGTTCTGTTGTCAGTCACAGCATAGGACTATACAGAGAAAACGCCTTAGTATTTAAAAAACTAAGAAATATATTGTAATACTGTTGGACTGTATAATAAAAATTGAGGGTTTAATATAATAATAAAAAAATAGTTTAGTTTTATAGTACAACTAGGCTACTATTAAACTTAAAACTGCCAACATTACAATACTAATATTTATGTCTTCATTTCTTAATTTTCAAACAAACCAACAAACGTTTATTTCAGTGTGGTACTGTGTTCATTTACATGTGAGCTTTAATGAACCGGCGTTTCAGCGTCTCAATCTGAAACCTGCATTTACTTAATCAAATCTTCGCAAACTGCTTATATCATCTGAATAGAATCAGCTGGTTATGCACTCATCGCTATATGTAGAACTTGCATCAAACTCAACTGTAACGCGTGTGTGCAGGCAGACGGACGGAGACACAGAAGAATAAAATTCCAATACAAGGTTTAATATAATAATCCAAGAGATTCAAACAGGTAGCGGTATTCACACAGATAACTGAAACGAGACCGGACAAACTCAAAGGAACACACATGAACTTAAATACTAAAGATAACGAGATGAACACAGCTCAATCAAACCAACTACTCACAGTCACAATAGGAACTAAAGAGTGGCGGGAATCTAGACAAAGGAAAACAGAAATGAATGAAATACAAACTAAAGCCTGGTTCACACGGCAGGATAATTAGATTCACCCCTTTCGACAATTATGTAAAATAATCTGATCAGATATTCCTGCCGTGTGTGGTGTGTTAAGACTGCTCTCGTCTGCTCGGAAGGACGTCGGGACCGCTCCGATCTCAAATCGGGGATATCCAACATGTTGGATTTTTTTGGCCCGATTTCTCCTCGTGTGTGGTGTCCCCCGGGGACAAACGAGCCTTTGGACTGTGGCGTGTAGCCAATCAGAAATCGAGGTGACGAGGCGGCGAGGAAGCACCGGGAAACAAAATCAAAACAGCCGGCGGCATGGCGCACCAGAAAGTCCTTGCCTGCGTCCCAATGTGCATACTATCCATCCTAAATAGTATGTGACATTAGTAATTGTCAGTACTATTTAGGGCAGATAGGGTGGATAGTATGCACATTGGGACACAGGGACTGTTTACTCTGAAGTCACGTTTGATCTCGAGGGATTTTGCGAGATTTCCCGTCTGACCTGGGAATGCTCGGGAGTCAAATCGGTTCGTGTGTGATGTGTTGATTTTGCCGTGTGGCTGCGCACCACACACTGTACGACCAAAACTGTTAGACCCGTGATTTTTTATCGCCGTGTGTGGGGTCTCTCAGGTTTGGAAGATCGGCCGACAATTTTAAAATCGTCCCGTGTGAACCAGGCTTAAATGTCCATGAAACTAATGCCTAGTTCACACTACACAACTTTAAACGTCGGCAGATCGCTGTGCTGTTCAGACTACATGACTTGCTCTGGAGTCTTGAAGTCGTTGTGGTGTTCAGACTATGTGACACTACGTAAATCTAATGCAACAGGGGCTTACACACTACTAGTGTTGTTTTTGGCGGCCTGTTTTAATTTTAGTTTTAGTCTAGTCTTTGTGTCAAGCTGTCGTTTTAGTTTTTATTAGTTTTAGTCACGTTCATACTCTTTTTAGTCTAGTCAAGTTTTAGTCGACGAAAACTGATGACATTTTAGTCTAGTTTTAGTCAACGAAAACTGATGACATTTTAGTCTAGTTTTAGTCGACGAAAACTGATGACATTTTAGTCTAGTTTTAGTCAATGAAAATTGTATTTTAGTCTCTTTTTAGTAATGCAATTCTATTTAACCCAGTCAATATAGAATTTCAAACAAGGTTATCTTATTAGTATATTTAGGGCTGTGACGGTGGCAGTTTTTTTTTTACCACCGTGGTAATGGACCAACTACCGGCGGTGGTTGGGGGTTATTTAAAAAAAAAAAAAAAACTCGTTTTATATTTCCACACAAAGACGCGTGATATAGCACTCTGCGCTCTGAGAGGGATGTGGGACACGAGCAGGAAAGAGACCATCGATCTCTTTATGATATCTTCGTGTTTTCTACTTGATGTAAATTGGTCTGAAGAGCGAATTTTATCCTCCACAAGGGCGAAATATTAGGCTGTTTGAGATTGCGCTGCCAGAGAAAGTGAAACTAAAAATAACCCGCGTGTGTGAAACTATGGGTTCACGCACAACTCTCTCATTCGTCGTGACGTTATAACATTTCGTCTCGTCTCGTTTTGGTCAACGAAAATGAAGAGACATTTTAGCATAATTTTTATTTTGTAAACCACATTTAGTCTCGTTTTTATTCGTCAACGATATTGCATTATACTTGTATTTTAGTCATCGTCACATGACCAGCATTTACGTCTCGTCTCGTCTCGTTTTCGTCAGGTGATAACGGTTCGTTGACGACAATATTTCGTCATAATTTTCGTTGACGAAAGCAACACTACACACTACAGGAGCTGACAACAAGTCTTGGCGCATTCCAATGGCAAATGGACGGCGGGACAAAATTGTTGGTATATATATAGTTGAGCACCGTCATTAGAACTCTATAACCGCAAAAAAATGTTATTAAAATATTTTTAAATTTCTATCTTTAGATGTTTAAATACTAATTAAAAACAATTGTTGACAGTCTGTGTTATTATTGGTCTATACGTTTCCAACTGTAATTGATTCTTTCAATCATTTGAGATAGAAATAAAAGCTATGACTATGATATAGTGATGTGCCATCATTATGAGATTTATTAAACAAATGAAAAACATTTCCAATAATAAACATTAGCAATAAACATTTGCAATAATAAACAATATCATTACTGATAACTGATCGTGCAGTTTAATTACCCCTTGACTGGCCCCAAACATGTTTGATAAAAGAAACATATACAGTGTGTATATATGATGTGTATTACATTTTAGCTCAAAAACAATTGTAATAAAAGATAGGATCATAAGATGCTATATTGGGTTTTTACCACTTAATGAAGTTTTGTTTTGTAAATCGTGAGACATGATTTTTACCACTTTGCTTTGTAGAAATAATTTATTTAAAACGAATTTCGTTTTGTACAAATTGTATCTTAATTTTAATAAATGTTTCATCAACCAATTGCATGTAGGCCTATTTATAAAATAAAAAGGAAATAGGCAATATAATAACCGATGAGTTATGTCATTTGACTCACGTCATAACCTTCACACCAATTCTGAAACCGGCACACGCACACCCCATATAGGCCTATATATTGTCTATATTGTTTGTGCAATGATCTGTTTAGAACCCCGAAAGAAAAAAAAAGAAAAAAAAGAATATGGGTGAACAGATGGATAAGCACAAACGATGGTTACAAATACAAAGGGCTTTTGTAATATCATAACAAGATGATCATTGGCTGTTGCTCGTCGCGACACGTGACACCACAGGCTATCGAGTCGGCCGACAATTCCAGATATTTGGCATGCTAGATATTTTTCTGGCGTCGGCGACGCGTCGGCGATGTGTCAGCGAGGGGTTTTGATGCGTCCTTAAGTATTTCACACTCAAAGATTGGCGAGCGCGGATCACCCGCAGATTTGCACGCGATTACAGCCTGACCTGTCGGCGAGCTCGTGAACTTGCAAATCGGGCTTAAATCGGGCTTAAAATCATGTAGTGTGAACTAGGCATAAGGAGCTGTTTACACAACACCGTTTTCAACTAAAAACGTAAAACCTTTTATGCGTTTTGGCCGTTCATTTACACGACAACGGCGTTTTGGGTGCCTGAAAATGCAAAGTTTTTAAAAACGGTCTCAGTGTATACATCAATGAATCGTGAATCTCTGAAGATCATGACTTCACGCACATGCGTATTACGTGTACAATCTATAGTGTTTCATCGCCATCGTTTTCGTGGATCCATGTGAATGGGGATCGTTTTGACAATGGTGTCATCTGTACACGAAAATCTTCTCCGGTTTAAGCATATCATTGTCGTGTAAACGAACCCTCAAACTAACTGACTATAATGGTGACACCAACAAGCATCTTTTGTGAATAAATGGGTGAGTAGTTCACTACAAAATATTATGATGCTTTATACAAGCCTATTTTACAAAACTTGTTGATAAATGGACTTAAATAACATACTTTCATGGAAATTTGTTGGCTTAGGTTTAGGGTACTGTAGGTTAGGCGTTGACCTTCAGGCAAATTTTTTTTTCTCAAAATTGTGTTTTTGTACAAATCATATGAATTCATAAGAAAATCACCAACTTGTAAAATAGTTACGTTTTCTCATGAGATTGTGTTAGGCTTAAAATGAATTTTCTGTGTTTTCTTACAGATTTAGCACACTGTGAATGGCAAAATAAGGCTCAGCAAAACTCTGATAGCCTCACAAACACTATGCGCACAGTGAAAATGCTGTAAACTGTTAATATGACCACAGAAATAAATACGGTTTGCTTATGTTTGTGGTGTGAAACAGGTTCCTCTGTACTTTTCAAGTTTAGGAGCCAAATTGACATCTTACAAATTGTGAGATAACATTGCCACAGGCAGACACCCGCCCTTTCTCACGCCCTTTGACACAAAAAAATCAAGTTGTAACTCATCTTCTAATCTCCAAATCTCCTCTCCATTCATTCACCTGCGTGTTTACAGAATTTAGTTCTCATTGACCAGTCAGTTCCCATATGGGTGTGTCATAGTGATGTAATTTGCAATGAAAATGAAAGTTACAACTGGCAAGGCTCTGATGAAAACAAAGAACAGCCATTGTGGGTCAAATGGGGACTCTAAACCGCAACATTGTCATAAAATAGGTGCATTAGGTTTGAGAAAAAGGGCGCAATGAAAGAGAAGAAGAGAGCGATTAAGAGACATATTGGTTAGATGTTGAATGGTTTGAATTCACTGAATAGTCTGTTCTATTCAGGTAGACCTTCAGCACACACTGGCACACTGCTTACATCTTTAAGACTCAGATTGTGAGTGTGAGTCAAACCAGTTGAAAGTCAGCAGCTGCGGAGGTTGAAAAGAGATGGATTGAAAAAGCCATAGACCGATGATGGGCTGGTCTCACTGGTCCATTTTTCAGCTTCTGTTAATTTGTGAGTCATTGCTACTACAAACAGTGTGTTTGTTTCCCTGCCAACACACTGCGTGCCAGGACAACAGACACTGATGGACAAAGAACTACACACTGACATGCAATATTAAACTGAAGAGTTATTCAAATTCAAACTGTATGACTGACCTACATAGATGGTGCACTAAAGAGGAAGGGCGGTTGAACAGGACACCAGAGCATTTATCCATTTGGAAAGCTCAGGTATTAAACAAGTGGATGTTTTTAAGAACGTTGTTTTGATTGTTATGTATGGAACGGTAGCAGATGATTTGTGTGCTTTGGCCATGGCCTATGTACTTTTAGATTGTGGTGTTTACTATTACTACTAATATTGCTCATTCATTTGTACATAAACTTGACATTAAGCATCAAACTTATGATAATTTAATTGGACATGAATGATTGTGCAGCTTAGGAAAGGTATTCTATTACTTTTCAAAATAAATAGGTGATATCTAGAAGATAGAATATTGATAGGGCTGAACGATTAATCGCACTTTCCATGTAATCGCACTTAAATCGAGATGGCTTATCTCGATTTTAAAATCGCAAAGGCTGCGATAATTTTTTATGCGCAGTTTGTCATTGATGTACAGCTCTGTAAACGCTGCTCACTCTGAAAGCACTGTGAGTTTGAGTCACTTATAACGTGCATTTGAAAAAACAACACGCGTCAAACCTCTTTCCAAAGCATGAGAAGCATTTATGAACCTCGTCCAACAACAGACAACATTTAATAACATGCATTTACTCCAAACTCACTTCATAACGACAGCTGAGCTCCTCCTTCTGTGAGATGCTGTGCCTTCTTACACAGAGTAAGGCAGTCGTGTATTTATAAGTCATGTTTAATCAAAGCGTTTCAATCTTCTGTTTATTCAGCTAGAGCGATAGGGATTTCCTGGAATGATCATAGACAGTATATAAACTGGACACAGCGACCCCATAGGTTTCAACGGAGAAAAGTGAAGCAAATTAGAAGCACTCACTTCCTGATGTCTGAGCGTACTGCGCAGACTCAAACTGAGCTTGATGACGTGGATGTGACGTGAGCAGCCTGTCTGACAGTTGTAAGTCTTCTAGTAGCTGTGCCAAGAGAAATCTGAATCATTCCCTTCCGAATCTCGCAGAGACGGAGAGCGTGAGCTGTCCATGAGCTATAGGAGCAGGAGCAACTTTATGACTCTCTATGGGCTTCTCCCTTGACTTTATCGGACTTTATGCCTCCACGTCCCCCCGATTGACTGCGAGCTTCTCCTCCTGTCTCTAGAGCTTCCAGAGATTCGCGTGGTTATGACGCAATCGTTAGCCTATTTTTACAAAAACTGCTTCTACGGGGCCATAACGTAAGATACAAGGTAATGGAGCCTTTTATACATTGTCGTGTTTCTTTAGAAATAAACAATGGACAAATGGAGTCTTTAAATGCCTCAGATGTAAAGTTATTCGCTGTCAAAGTGACGCCAAAATTAATGGGAGTCAATGGATTGCTAACAGCAGGTGATGGCTTGTTAGCCAATGGCGGTCCCCGGGGGTGGTACGGAATTCGAGAGCTCGATTACCCCCCTGGGAATGATGCGCATTATTGTACTTCTGTGGCGGGGCATATTTATCGTGTTTGCATGAGAGCGCCCTCTGGCATTCAAATGGGGCAGTATTTACTACCAATCAGCCGCATTCCACTGACAAGCTGCGCATAAAATAATCGCAAATCGTGTGCGGTTTTGTTTCGATTAATCGTTCAGCCCTAAATATTGAGACTAGAATATTGTTGAGACTTAAAGGTGAACTCTTTTGTCTTGGGCTAAGAAAAAAAAGTTTAAAGTTGTGATGTAATGGAAGTAGTGACAAATCTTTTCTTCCATATTGTGATGTACATACGAGGGAAGCAGATTATTGAAAAAAACAAAACAATTTGAGTGCAGACTTGATTCAATCCACTGGTTGTTGATTGTATGGAAGGAGATCTGAATGCGATCTTACTGTTGAAAGTGCTGGCGTTTACGAGGACAAAATTATTGGAGATGTCTGGCAAACATCACCAGAAAGAAGTCAACGGAAGATCAAGTTATGACATTTTAAAGGGGACCTATTATGTTTTGTTTTATTTTACCTTTCCTTTAGTGTGTAATATAGCTATTGGTCATGTAAACAATCTGCAAAGTTACAAAGCACAAAGTCCACCCCACAGGGAGTTCATTTCTCCAATTGAAAACACCTGCCCGAATCACTTGAAGGCTGGCCCACACTTTCACAGATTTCAAAATGTGAGAGACCACAAACATGATGATAAAAAAAATCATAGATTTAAGAGTTTTGTTCCTATAGTGTGTGGAGTGCCAATGACAATATGACCAAGACAGCACATCACACACTAACAGATTCCATTCAAAAACAACCAGATTCCTGACTGTGAACACTGTAAATCTCGCAAAATCTCTCACGGCCAATCGTGCCTTTAGAGTTAACAAACATGGCGGACGACGGGCAAAAAGAAATGCGATAATAGTGTTTAGACTGCTTTTATACAGAAAATGTGTGGGGGGAAAAAGAAAAAGGTTTGGATGAAGTCGTGTTATTCTTCCGTCAGCTCGCTTTCTGATTCGGTATCGTTTCGTTTCATGTGACAATCTACAGAGTCCGTGCACATTTGTCCTCGGGGTTCCCCCCACACAACAGGATTTCTGATCGTAAATAATCTACATATTGGATATTTACTATTTGAGGTAATATTGAGCGCAATATTGTTTTTGTTATTTAAAGCGAGTAAGTAATGTGCACCTAGAGGCGGGTGCACAACTCGCGTACACTCTGCTTATCACACACACAGGGACGTTCAGCAGCACGCAAACTAGCCAACTATTAAAAATAAAAGGATTACAATATAAAAGATTAATATTGTGTACATAAAGATATGGTGGAATCCGGCTTGTCCCGTAGATGGTCTGCTTGCGCACCTTAATCTTGTGCACGAGCAGATCCGTTCAGTCTTTCCGCTTGCAAATTCCTCCATGTAAATAGCAATCCGCCATGGCGCGAGCGCAACTGGCTTTTAAAGGGAATGGGAGATGAGACTCTGGTTGGTTTATTTCACGTTACGCCCAAAACACCCATTACTCATTTCACGAGTTCACACGTACATGAAATCTAATAGTATTATGCGTATTTGGCTTGCTGTCCAGGGGAGGGCTCCGAGCTCGGAATTTTGCCCGAACCCAGAATACTCCCCCTATACTGGGGTAGACCCAGCCAAGTGTGAGGTGATGGGGTGGTGGAGGGATGCTGAGAAACTTGTCGTGAGACAGAAGGTGAGGAAAAGCTTTATTTATACTGGCTTCCTCTTGAGTTGATTGGTTGATTACCTGAACGTGCTCCTCCCGAACTTTGTTACATAAAACCTCTTTAAGAGAATAGGGACAACCCTTTTAGACCATGCGCCAGGCGCGCCGACCATTTTTCCCGTCGTTAAACTAGCAAAAGTGGATTCGGACACGCCCTAAGTGCACTTGCACCGTACGCTTTAGACCATGCGCTTAGACAGATAAAATAGGGCCCTTGGTCTTAACATACCTCACACCGCACTAAAATCAGAAAAGTTAATCTGTAGAACAGGGGAATTAGGCCCAAAATCGTCTGGACTAACTTGTAGTATGTGGGTGTCATTTGCATAATGCGCACCTGCTGGCTACTTTAGCTCGTCCTTAAAGGATTAGTTCACTTCCGAATTAAAATTTCCTGATAATTTACTCACCCCCACGCCATCCAAGATGTTCACGTCTTTCTTTCTTAAGAAATGAAGGTTTTTGAGGAAAACATTCCAGGATTTTTCTCCATATAGTGGACTTCAATGGGGTGCAACGGATTGAAGGTCCAAATTGCAGGTTCAGTGCAGTTTCAAAGGGCTCTACACAATCCCAGCCGAGGAATAAGTGTCTTATCTAGCGAAACAATCGATCATTTAAAAAACAAAAAAACATATATATACTTTTTAACCACAAATGCTCATCTTGCACTTGATGTGATGCACCACACATTGCCTGATGTAGCCGGAAGTACCGACCTAGTGTTTACAAAGCGAACGTGTAAAGACTAAGTCAGACGCCATTTACAAAAAAAGAAACAAATAAAAGGTAAAACAACGAGAAAATGAGATGGAGTTTTTCGCCCTACCCAACCTTTTTGAATATGCATCACCTTTCAATGTGATTACGTAATGCGTGGCGCATCGCAGAGCTAGTGCAAGACGAGCAGTAGTGGTTAAAAGGTATATATGTATTTATTTATTTTTTAAATAAAAATGTAAGACTTATCTAGTCTTCTCTAGATAAGACACTTATTCCTCAGCTGGGATCGTGTAGAGGCCTTTGAATCTGCATTGAAACCTTAAAACTGTTTTACCCTGGTTGTACCCCATTGAAGTCCACTAAATGGAGAAAAATCCTGGAATATTTTCCTAATTTCCTTAATTCTTTTCGACTAAACAAAGAAAGACATGAACATCTTGGATGACTTGGGGTTGAGTAAATTATCAAGAAATTTTAATTCGGAAGTGAACTAATCCTTTAAACAAAGGTAGTTATATAAGACCAGGAAGAGTTTAGCACTTTTTTCACTGTGAGGGCAAAACATCATTACATGGACTTTCAAAGGCAGAGGAACTGAAGAATCAGTGATTAAAAATATATTTATTCCTCTTTCCTTTTTCTAACCACTGCTTTTTTGAACTATGTGGTTCAATGCAGGTTAGTGTGTTAACGGAGAAATAACACAGTAATAACATCACATCTGAAAAGTTGTCCACAGAGAAGGAGAGTATCATATTCGGGGGTCTGTGGCATTAAAAAAGTTTAGTAACACTTTAGTTTTCACTATTAATCTAATAAGCTTGCATATTACTAGCATATTGACTGTTTATTAGAAATCACATATTAATGCCTTATTCTGCATGACCATATTCTACATCCCTTAATTATACCCTATACCTAAACTTAACCACTACAACAGCTACCTTACTAACTATTAATAAGCAGTAAATTTATTGAGGCAAAAGTCATAGTTAATAGTGAGAAAGAGTTCCCCAAACTAAAGTGTGACCAAAAGTTTGAACCCCCAAGTTTAAACTCTCATAATGATGAACAACTGCTCATTGTTTGGGTGAGAACTTAGGAGAAATCTTTCACACTGGAGTAAATGCACACTCACAGGACTTGACTGGTCACCATAATAAACCAGACAACAGCATGAATTCCTTTTTAATAGGAAATTTTAATTCCTTTTTTCTCAGTGTGCATAGAGTAATGTCTTGAGATGACATCACTGAAGGAGACTAAGTTTAAGCAGCAGTACAACCAAATGTTTGTTAGAGTTGTTATCTGATAACTGCTGTTTTGGACGTTTGACTCTGAAACTTGTTCTGAAGCAGAAATGACAGTTACAAAACGTTTTTAAAGGGAACGTCTGATTTCTTTCTTCTTCAATGACAGTCATAAGGATCTGTCAATAAAGGAAGTGAAGCTCACAGGACCAGTGCAGACCAGTGCAGATTTGCGAACCATTGACTTCTATGAGCTAGTTTGTTTTAATGAATTGACTCACAAAAAAAAAAAAAAAAATTCCATTGACTGAATGGGTCAAAGCAGTTCTTGACATATTGGACCACAAGGTAATTTAAATTGAAAGTAATTGCGTTTCGATTGTTTCCACAACTGAGTTGAAAGTGTTTTTTTATTATTTATTTTTTTATGTACAAACTTTTTAGAAACCTTTAATTTAAGCTAGATTTTTTCCCAAGGCATGTTGGTAATTTATTTATGTTTTCATTTTAATTTGCAAACATCTAGTTCACATTTACCAAGTGCAAATATCTTTGTTGACCCTGGAACAACATTCTAATCAACCAATCAGATTTGCAACCAAGTTTGCAGTTGTCAAGTTTAGGCTTACAACCACATTTAGGTGCTTCTACATCAGTGTTATACACCTATCATTTCCCTCTGATTTTATATATACGTTATGTGATTAGGGTTTGGACTACATTTTCAGACAGGAATGTTGTGTCTGTCATGTGAATGTCATGACCCCCCAACCCCTCCTCCATTTAAAATAATAATACTACTAAAATACTTGTATTTTAAATAACTGTTACATTAAGGCCAGTTGTGATGGTGTACATATGCTGATTTAAGTTACTTCTGATGTTTACAGCTGATAAAACTACTTAGGATGTGCATTTTTGATAGTCACGATTTAGTTTTTCAAATCAGAAGAAATATGGGCTGGTTCTGAGAGGTACCTAGATCATCCCAGCTGAGCACCAGCACTAATTTTGGTGTATCTCTAAAGCACTGAATACCTAGGTTTTACTGAAACTTCAATGTGATTATTCTCTAATCTCCTAGGGCCATATTGACTTCAGTGCTTTCTATCTTCCTGAGGCCCGACATCTGAAGAGGAGATACGTATTCTGATGTGCCCCGTCTGAGGGCTTCTTTCAGTGCTCTCCTCTCTGTTCCACAGAGGGATTTATTACCCCTTTCATAGTCCCACTGAGGAGAACGGCCACCATATGGAGGAAGTGACGTTCTCTGCTGAATCATAGTGTTGTCTTTCTTCTTCTTATTGTGTCTTACTCTCTCTGTCTCTTTGTCTCTGTATAGAAGAGCGGTCTGTCTTATCTCGACTCCTCTGAGAGAGGAATCTGGTTAATTCTTTTCACAGAAACTCTCTGTCCTCCGAATATGTCAGAGAAAACCTGCTGGTATTGAGTTCACAGAGAGCAGACCGAATCCTTACATGACCGCCACATCTACACTCTCAATGTAAACAGATAAACCTGTCCTGGCGACTATGTTAAACCAGACCAGGTCAGTGTAAAGATAAAGATAATCTGATTATTATTTATTAGTGTCGATGTGAAATATTCAGTGAACTGTAAGCTGTTCCGTATTCAGAATTTGTTTTGACTACTGGATGTCAGAAGGACCTCACAATGGCAACAAACTACTTTAATCTTCCCATTATGTATATCTTTTTTCTTATGAGAGCTTGTCAGTGGGACAGTACACTTGTACAATGTAGGTGCTAATATACACCATCTTGGGGTTCTGAACCTTATTTGTCAGCACTTATCTGGAAAGCTTTCTTATGTGACAAAGACGGAGTTTGACTAAACTATTATAGCTAAAGAATTAAAGAAAACTAAGGGTGAAAACATATAAAATCCAAATTCAATAAAACTAAACCCAAAATCACCTTTTCTCAGCATAGTGTTGCTGTTGATTTGCTTTTAGTCAAAATAGTATCAATGAATATCTAAGGAACTGATTGGTCTATTTCTTATGGCTCAGTGAAATGTTTTGGAGACTCAACATAGGTTTCACAGATGTCTTGGCTTTTTGGCTTTCAAGCTTTGGCTTTAGGCTTTCTTATATGTTCTCAATAAATAATATATCAATAATAATAATACAATAATGATAAATAAGATATACCTGATATAGCTTTTTTAAATGACACAATTATTTTGCATTACATAAAAAAAATAAAAAAAATAAAAAAAAATCACAAGGACAGACAATTACATACTCTTTAAATAAGAAAGAGTGATACTGGTAGTAGCCTACAGATATATAAAGCATATATAGTTATACTTCATAGGGTGTATATCTGGTTTTGTTTCTTCCAGTATGTGACGTATTCTTGGGTAAACAGCTGCTTTTGATATGCACATTGCAATTGGTATAATAGTGTCTTACTTCAACACAATATTTTTTTGGCAATCAGTCATAAAATTCCTGTACAATAATTTGATTTAGGCAAAATATTGAATGACATCAATATAAGGGTGGTGTCAACATAAGGGTGGTGTGGCGCAATGGTGTGAGAGACCCGGGTTCAAATCCACTGTGAGACACCAATGTGTCCCTGAGCACGACACTTAACCCCTAGTTGCTCCAGAGGCGTGCGACCTCTGACATATATAGCAATTGTAAGTCGCTTTGGATAAAAGCGTCAGCTAAATGAATAAATGTAAATGTAAATGTAAATGTACATCAGATCAGCAGTCTGCTGTATTCGTTTCAATGTTTGTGCTGTTTGTGTTCAGTTAATCGAGTGCTGCCGGGATGACATATTTTTGTATTTTTTTCCTCTACAAAATGCAATAGGATATTTTCATTGACTTTTGGACTATTTCAGAAAATTAGCTCTGTGACCAACAAAGGTTTATGATTCGTACACATTTTGTTCATGAAGATGATCACAAATGAACACAACTTCAACGAAGTTTGAAGCCAAAATACAATCGTCAGAAGTAAAAAGCTAAAGTTAGCCAATAAACGAACTGTCACTAACCTTCTGACAACTCAATCCACAAGTTGTAAAGTTTGAGTTAGAATAGAGTGCGAGCATAAACACAATGTGACTGAAAAAGCGTAGTTTACTTGTTCGGTATATGATGACGTTTAATATGATGACGTTTAGTAAAAAAAAGAAACAAAATCCCATTGACTTTTGGGAAGATGGAACTATAAGTGCATAAAAATGCTTCCTGTGTTTTAGTACTCATTCATTAAACATTCTAATGTTGAAAGCAGAAAATAAATATATAAATATTTAATCCATTACTTGGGGGGTGATTCCTCCAAAGCCCATTTTTCAAACTCAGTGACAGGAAGTAACAGGTGGGAGGTCAGAAGTCACTCGGCGGGGGCTCGGCAGGGTCAGAGGAGAAAAAGACTGATGGGACATAAACATTTGGAGCTTCTCAGCATGACAGTGTGTGAGAGATTATACGCAAGGACGAAAGTGTGAGGAACAATAAAGAAATTGAGCCGTGTGCTTTCGTGTTACGGTACAAGTGAACAGGAGATGAGTGGGAGGACAGAAAAAAAGAGAGAGGGACCAGGAACTGTATGGCTTTAATATCTGAATTTTTGTCTTGTTAAGGCTTGTCAACATGAATTGTTCTATTCATTTGCACAAAATGGAGCCTTGACAACTCAGTCTAGCAAATAACTTCATGTCAGCTGCTCTGAGAAGACTTGCCACAGAGCAAAGTCAGTCCCATTGAAGTCATTGTCAGTCAGCAATTCTCAGCTCTTTAGGCCAAATACTGTAATGCATTAATTCAGTACATTCCTCAATAATGGCTCTACAAATCGAATTAACTGATCCATGAAGCAACATGTTCACAGACACTGTAAAAGCAATTATCTCTACAGAGGAGCCTTTTTGTCATATGTTTTTAATCACCCCATAGTTGGATATTTTTCCAATGTAACACTCTTTCCACTGTTCCAATGGGAAAATTTATTTTTCTGCATGCAGTTCTCACTAATGAAGTACTACACTATTACTACCACATTGTTTTAGACATTATATAATGACATTGTCTTTTTTGTTTGTGTATCATGGTATTCTTTGTAAATACCATGGTATATTAATATGGCAGTCATTCATTACCATGATACCAAAGTATTAAAGGTTCTTGTGTAAATAGCACTGTGTATGACTGTAACAGTACTGAAACCGTTGAGTAAAGCATCTTGTTCTCTCATTTGCCAGATTGTTGTTGTCTGTTAAATATTTGATTAGACACTGTTAAACATTTGAGAACAGTGAGGGATGGAGCAGTTTTCCGTTGATGCTGAATCACTATATGTGTCGGTCTCTGATTAACTGTCCCATTGTGGTGAACTCAGCAGTTACTGGTAAGGTCTGAAAGTCTAGATAAAAACAGGCAGAAAACCTTGATGCATTGGAACATGATTGTCATGAACTATGTATCCCTGTATAACTATGAATACAGTCACTATGTAGATGATTAGCACAGATGTATACCTGATTTAAGAACACTATCTTTCAAAAGTTTGTGGTCACTTGGATTTTTTAAATGTTTTTGAAACAAGTATCTTATGCTCAGCAAGGCTGCATTTATTTGATCAAAAATATAGGAAAAACAATAATGTGAAATATTTTTGCAATGTAAAAAAATCTGTTTTCTTTGTTAATAACTTTTGAAATGTAATTTATTCCTGTGTTGGCAAAACTGAATTTTAAGCAGCCATACCTCCAGTTTTCAGTGTCACATGATCCTTCAGAAATCATTCTAAAAGTGCTTATTTGGTGCTATATAAACAATTCTTATTATCAATGTTGAAAAAATGTTGTGCTGCTGATTTTTTTTTTTTTTTTGTGGAAACTGTGAATTTAATTTAAGATTCTTTCCTGAATTTGAAGGTCAAAAGAACCATTCAAGTCTTTACTGTGACTTATTATCAATTTGCATCTTTACTGTATAAAATAATTAATTTATTTTAAAAAAAATCTTAAGCTGTAGTCACACTAGACGTTGAGCACGCAACATTTCTAAGAGCACTTTAACGGTTGGGATGTGACGTCACACTCTTTGGCATCTTTTTATAAACATAAATTCAACATATAACAAATAATAATACATCCCTTAAGTAAAAATATACAATCTACTCCAGTTTCTTTTAATTCAGCGGTCAAGCCATGGGCTTATCGATCTTCTATTGGTCACATGTCTGCATGTGATACGAATTTGTGTAGTGTGACCTTTTCTGTTGACATGAAGTGTATGTCTTGTAAACATTATTGTTCACATTCATTATTTTATTTTGGTAATGCTAAACTTCTGTTATCTGACATATTTCTGAATGAAATAGAGGAATTAATTTGTATCAATCAATGGGTGTTTCATACCAAAACGTAGCTAGCAGGTTGGAGGAAAAGGGCTGGAAAAATAAGAGAGATTGGTTATTCCAAAAATTAGTTTCTGTGGAATAACATGCACCGATGAACCATGTATAATAGATTTTAGTCAGTGTTAACACCATGTTGAATTTTACGTTGATTAAATTGAAGCTTTACAATGGCAAGCACCATATAAAACTCCTAGATCACATGTAATGTAAAGGGGTTTTTGTATACTGAAAGTTTTTTGGAAATACTTTTTATCAGCTGAACAATTGGCATGTTGTAAAACAACAGTTCACTCCATTGAACAACACACTGTACTTCTATCCCTCACAGTCTTGTTTCAATTCTTGTCAAAAGTAATTATGCAACTCCCCAAAGATCTATAAGACCAATATGTATTAAGAAAGTAATTGAAGTCAATTTAGTTGATTGTTGACTTTAAAGAATTAGATTGAGTTTAAAAGTGTTAGACAGCTTAGTTCTAATAAGTTCCTTTACTTAATTTTGTCCAAGGCACTTGATGGCCTGATATTTTAGTTAATGAATAGACTCCTATTGAATCGAATCCATGATCTTGCATTGCAAATGTCATGTTCTACGCTTTGACCCACAGGAATGCTTTAAGAGCATGTATAGTTTGGATGTATGCAATATTTACTCTTCATTTTGTGTGGAATCCATACCGTGATTTTGAAATGTATAATCTTAAGACCAGTCTGATTCCCTCAAAAGAGAGATGTGTTAATGCAGGCCTGATGTCTACACTTCCTCATGCCCTCAAAAGGAGGCAAAGAGATGACGTCCCTCAAAAGTAAGACAGGCGAGACCAACCTGATGGTGGTCTGGCAGTCATCACAACCAAAGAGGTGTTTTGAAGAAGTTGTTCCCCCGCGATTGGCCCCTTCTGCTTCTCTGGTGTGTCTCCTAACTTTAAACAAACAGAGGCACCTCAAGTAAATATTTAGCGCTCTCGTGGGAGCGTTCAAAGGCTTCTAGAGAAATGAATGAAGGATTTTCTCTGCACTCACCTCTAAACAGGACAGTTAGACAAAAGCTCAGTGAAGAGAAGTGCTGGATGAATGACTGTAGGGAATATTTGCACAAGAGAGAACCAGATGCTTGAATTTCTTTGATCATTTCATCCATGTATTAACATTATATGTGATCAAATTATGATTAAATATTAAATCAAACATGTCTTTGATGTGCAGACATTTCTATGTTCATGTTTTCCATCTGTTTGGCTTGATCAAAACACCCTGACAACCCTCAATGATCCAGTTGACCTCTCTGTTTCCGACACCCAGCTCTCCCTGTGAGATTGTGGGGGAAAAAAGGGAGGAAGAAGTGATCAGTTTGTTCAAATCTGAAAGCGAAATGAAGCAAAGTGAGGCCAATTTCCCTTTTAAACTAGGTTCTGAGGTCAGGACGATTTTAAAATAGAGTGCTGAGACCCAGCCCATCCCAAAACTACAGTGAAGCATAGCATCTGTGGTCTCGTAGTGTCATCATCTCTGAATTTCATATCCTCCCCACTGCTCGGAAAATGAGATGTGTCTGTCTGCTTGAGTGTGTATCTGTCTGTGTTATTAAAGCAGTTGGCGTCACATCACAGCTCTCCGTCCATTAAGTTTGGTAATTTTCTCATGTTTTTTTTTCTGTCTATATATTTTGATGTTCTGTTTTCTGATGCATGTTAAAGTTTTTTTTTGTATATTCATGTTTTATCTCTTAAAACATATACTAGTACCATTTGTACAGTGATGGTATGAGATGGGAATACCACAGTACTTTATTATATATTATGGTTCTGTATGATTGCCAGTTATATATCTTTGGATTTACATGGTATTCCAAGTTAATTTAAAGAAAACAGTCATATTGTTTGACATTATTAAATTTTATTGTAATTGTCACAGTTTCTCTGTTTCTGTCCAGGGACTCTTATTTTGAGTATTTTCAGTTCTCTGTGTTTCCTCTGTCGTATATACTAGGTGTGTTCAACTTCGGCTGCGGCTGGATGTAACCAATTGGTGAGATTTGTAATTTGCTGTCGGGGAGGAGTTGAAAACTGAGACATGAAGTCAGACACTTTTTGCTTCCCTCTAGTGACATTTGCACCGTGTTTGACTACTTTATCACAGATTAAGTGAATTAGATTCAATATTTATCAAATACACAGACATGTTTCATGAAGCAACAGAAACACTTTTCATTCAATATTTTATGTACTGCTTAATACAGTGCTTGTATGTACCCCAAATTGGGGTCTATATTTGGAAAAAACCTGATTTCACAAAATGCATCATGTTCTTGGTTCAACTTCTTTGTTGATCCTGGAGGAACATTCCAATTAACCAATCAGATTTGAGGGACATGTTTACAGTTTATGTCAAGTTTAGGCATACAAACCAGGGTTAAGTGCTTCAACGTCAGTGTTATTCACATATCATTTCCCTCTGATTTTAGGGATGGCTCATGTTTAGGGGTAGGGATATGGTTAGGACAACATTTTCAGACTAGAATGTTGTTCCAGGATCAATAAAATATGTTGACCCAGGAAGACATCCCTGCAAAATCAGTACGTGCCTATATTTGATCGTTGTCATCTGTGAATCCAGCCAATTGTGAAAAAGATGTGTCGTCATCAGAGCTCGGCAGCCACTCAGGAGAAGCTGCACAATATGAGCCAGCCGACTGCTCTTGAAACGCACTTGCAGTACTTTGATGGCATACGTCACAGTCATGTGATGTCGGCGCCGTCTCAGGTCAATTTCTAACCGGCACACACTGCTTCAAGTCAGAGGCCGATCAGTCTGGGCTGCACCGCATCAAGTCTTACACACCTACTGATTTAGTTTCTTTTGCTAGTTTGTTTCTATGGTTTCTGATTTACTAATTGATTACATTCACCTGTGTCTTGTTTGGTGCCTAATTCAGCCTTGTGTGCATATATAGCCCTCGGTATCGGCATATATGTGTTGTCTCTGTCCTGGTAGCCTTAATGTGTGGTTTCTGTTAATCCAGTGTTTCCCTGTTGTAATTTATTAAAGCTCTACTGCTTCAACAATAGTTTTTTAGTATACATTATCATATCATCATAATTCACTCTTTTGCTAACACTCTCAATAGTTAGCGCTATAATTTGAAGAAGATTAAATTAGGAAAGAATTTAATCAAGAAGTTTTACCATTTATGTCAGAGGGCTTGTGTCCTCGGCACATCTTGACAAGAAGCAGTGGTGTGAAAAATTACCTGGCATTTTATCTGCTGCTCCCGCTGAAACACTGATCAACTCAACTGCCAGTCCCAGAGAAGGACGTCTGGAATGTATCACATTGGCTCATCACTGTCACTGACATGTGCTCCAGAGGATGGAGCGATGTTTTCAAACACTGTGCCAACAGTGGCACAATTATTAATTGAGATGAATAGATTGTTATTCATTTTGAAGTACCATTAAAGTGTCCCTATTATGCTTTTTCGAATATTATCTTTCATGCAGTGTACAATAGAGCTGTTTGTGACTCTAAAAGGTCTGAAAAGTTCAAAGTGCACGACAAAAAACTTTATTATTTCATTTCATTTCACTTCCTGTTAGCATGTAACAGCGTAACAAATTGGCATAATGGCTGTCTATGCAGACTCAGACTCAGGCTCGAACAGATATGGAAAAACCAACGCCATCATTAATGTTCATATCGCTGTGTATACAAGTGCTGAGGAAGCTTTTGGAGCTGAAATTCAGATATGGTAATGGACCTTGCATTTCCGACACACGCTGTATGCTGTAGACCAATCACAACAGACTGAGCCGTCTGACCAATCAGAGCAGAGTAGACTCGGAAAGCAGCCGTTTAGAGAGACAGTTAGAAAAGAGGTGACCCTGCATATCATGGAGACCTAGATTAGGGATGGCGAAAACTAAAACATTTCTTGACCGACCACCGAGCCTCAATAGCCGGTTGAAACCGGTTAACCGATTAGTTTAAAATATGCTACACTATTTGAAATAACAGCCATTTCGAGTCGCGCCTGCAATTTCGCAACTCTGTCGCATCTCTCTGCCGCTCTGCCTCCCGCTCACACACACACACCCGCCCTTCCACTCACGTCACTTTTCTTAAATCCCCTACAGCGTGAAACATGAGTCCCGCAAACGCGGCGCCGAGGAGCTTGTATGTAATCGGAGGACAAATCTCTCCTTAGTTTCGAAATGGTTTGGGTACAAGGTGATCGCGTTGAAAATAAAGGCGTTTGTCTAGCGTTAGAAGCTCATTTGAAACATTGCCGCGGCTCATTTAAGAAAATGACTGCTCCGAAGAGATGCTGCTGTCCCACACACTACTTTTCTTTGCACGCTTCATCCTGTCGTCTGCCCTGGCTCTAACCTCGAGTGTTTTAGCCTGTAGCCTTTACTTTTCGCAAACCTTGTGAGCGTGCGAACCCAAACGCTGTGACCTCGCGCCAAATGTTTTTATTGGTTTATTAAGTACAAACAGGCGAGTTATGAAAAATTGAGTGTGATGGATTTGTTCACTTCACACAAAAATATCTTGGAATGAGATGGCTAACTGTAGTAGCGTTTAGTCCACTGTCTATAGTAGCCTAATTTAGAGATCACTTTTTTTTTACCGACTACCGACAACTTTGATCGGTTAACGTTGATACGGTCAACCATCGGTCAAACGGTCATCGGTTAACATCCCTAACCTAGATAGATAGAAGACCTCCAAAACAAAATTAGGAACCTTTAAAATAGCATAACATGGGTTTTAACATGATTGGCAATTAATGAAGATGCATGTACAGTATGGTACAGTATTTCCTTCTTTTTTTTTCCCTTCTGTTTAATGCTAATCATGTTATAAATTACATTGCCAGGGGACCCCAAGGTCTTGTATTTGTGTTTTGCTGTCAAAGTTATTAGCCTATCATACAACCGGCGCAATGCGGCGCAAGCGTTTTTTGCTAGTTTCAGCCCGACGCAGTTATTATTTTCACGTCCTGCACCACGTTGTTTAAATAGCAAATGCATTTGCGCCCAGTTGTGTGCCCATGGGTGGACAAGATACGGTGGAATCCGACTTGTCCCGTAGATGGTCTCCTTGCAGGCTTTAACCTCGCGCATGAGCAGATCTGTTTCCTCTCCGGAGAAGCGTTTAGTCTTTCCGCTTGCAAATTCCGCCATGTAAATAGCAATCCGCCATGGCGCGAGCGCAACTGGCTTTTAAAGGGAATGGGAGATGAGACTCTGATTGGTTTATTGCACGTTACGCCCAAAACACAAAATTTTCTCATGCATTGTATCTTCATGCAACTCCTTATTTATCTTGTTTTGAAATGAAATGTTCAGCATGCGCTTATGGTATTTAAGTGTCCATATTATTTTCCCATATAGTGTATAGCACACATGACAACCCGTTTAAAGTCTCCTTTTTCAGTTGGTTTGCATCGGACATAAATGACAGGAAGAGTTGTAATGAATGGAAAAGACAATTAATTAGAGGACAGATGGATGGGGTCGTGGCCTGTGTATTCTGAATCACCTCTCAGAGAGTCTTGCTTAGACAACAGGGTTATTCTGTGACATCATTCCTCCAGGCTACATCGTAAGCCCTTATGTCATAACATCCACATTATATTCATTAAAGAGAGGATGTGGATGTGTTTGTCAAAACCATTTCTGAATGCTGTCCTTCATGTTCTCCCAGCAGCTATTGCTATTAGTGTCGGACCGACTTCCTGTGCAAGTACTATTGAGCTATATGTAGCTATAGATTTTAAGCATGTTTCTTGCAGATTTTCACAAAAAAAAAAGGGAAGGAAAGTACTGCACACTTTAACTGCAGATACGTTACATTTTAGTACGGTAGACCATGGTACCGAACACCTTCCATACTGTAGTCGGTAACACCGTACATTTTACTGTAAGTATTGTAGTACTTTTACAGTATAGTCTACTGCAACTACTGCTGGTACAGTCAGTGTTACACTTTCACCCAAAAGTATTTACTTGAATTGAGACTGACAGGAAGTTGTTAGTCCGGTCCTAGATACTGTTGTCACTGTACTGGTGCAGACTCAGACCTAGAATGGTGCAGTTCACCTAACTTTTCTAAGGGAGAAGGTGTATTTATGTGCTCTTTTGACTGTCTATTTTCTATCTTGCTGTATTTCTTGCATTGGCACCATTATATGAGAACTGAACTGAGCTGGATGATGACAGCACGGTTTTAGCCCAGAGAGGCTATATATATAAATTAACTAAAAATAAACTAAAACTTTTTTACTACTGCTATTTTCCTGTTAACACACACACACACACACACACACACACACACACACACACACACACACACACACACACACACACACACACACACACACACACACACACACACACACACACACACACACACACACACACACACACACACACACACACACACACACTTACTTTCACTCACTCTAGTAATTATTTAAACCACAGATGCCTGTATATCAGTAACACTGTTATATAATCTATAGTGATGATCAGATAATCATAAGAGTTTATTATCAGATATGGGTTAAGAATTCACACTGATGCTGCTGCAAAAATCCCCTGAAACATCTCAGTACTACTCCGAGCAGCATAGCTCCATTCAGGCAATGCACCTGTTGTGTGAAATGCCTGTCCAAGTTTAACGCCACTAATTTATAGGCTGCAGCTGCATATATAACTCCCCATCTTTTAAATGAGCAGTCTTTGCAGTTGTATAGTCCCAATATTCTCAGCACACTTAGAACTAGGACACTCATTTTCTGTTGAGTTATTATAATGAAACTGTTCTCACAGTGATTAATTTTACACCGCACAGGCCTAGTTTACAGATTTACACCTTAATTATATTGATTTAGACAATTGTTTTGTCTGTCATTGCATGTGACTAAGCAGAAATATATACCTTGTAACAGTCATCTTCCTAAACATCTTCACAAACTCTTTGTTTTACAATCTAAGTGAATGAAGCTTAATGCAATAACAACGTGTGTTGACCTGTTTTGAAATTCCAAGATGAGGATGACACTCTGACTTACTGAACATTTAACTGACGTTTAACTCACACTTAAAAGCTCTCTTGGTAAATTACACGCTGTTCCCAAGAATATATTCTCTTTTCTTGTCATTAGTAAGCTGGAGCTTAGTGAGTCATTGTGTCTCCTTCGCCTCGTTCACATGCTTTTCTTGACATCTAAAACAAGTTAAATGCATGATAATGTGGTGTTAATGCACTTCAAAAGCATCAATAAGTCCTGACAAACCTGTTCAAGCTTTAGTGCAGTCGAATGAAGGAAATGGTTCAGGTCACGTTGAGTTCTTACAGGAAAACAGATCAAAGATGAAATGAAACCTCATATTAGTCCTGCCTCAGTAAATAGAGCTGGAGCAAACACTGCATAATTTAGCTAAAACTGTTGAGGAAAGGTTGAAAGGCTAGAAGGGAAAAATAAAAAGCAATGTACTCTCTTAAAAATAAAAATTCCAAAGGTGTTTTTTGCAGTAATGCCATAGGAGAACCATTTTGGATTCCCAAGAGAACTTTTCAGTTCTTAAAACAACATTTTTTTTTCTTAATATGAAGACAATGTTATAATCTAAGAAACCTTTTTCCAAAGAACCTTTCGAGCATTGAAAAGGTTCCATGGATGTTACATTTTCTTCGTGGAACATAGATGCCAATAAAAAAAAACCTGTATTTTTAAGAGTGCAAGTGTTTGGCCTCCAGTGAAACAGCTGGGGGGAAATTTTAGAAACAAACAAACTTCTGCCTAAGCGAGAGTGATCTTTACAAAAGATACTATAAGTAGTTCCTCCCCCTAATGCACTGTGGAAATTTTAGAAACTTAATTAGTGGACATTTTCAGTTTTAGTATCACTTAGTCATGCTCATTCATCCCCATAAACTGATGACTTGCCTCCCTCATTTCCTCACAGACCTTCAGAACAGCTGCTAGTCAGCCTGTCATTCTCTTGTTGGAAGCCTGAAACCGGAGCCATGAGGGAATGCCAAACTTTTCAGGAAAAGACCTACACATTCTGCCCCCCGTGAGCCGACAGCTTCTTGCCATCAAAGTCAACGATGCCGCTTTGCTGTGAAGAGATGGGGATCTGCTGTTGCCCGTGGACAGCTGGGTTTTACACAATGGGTGTAAAGATGTGGAAGAGGGTAAGGAATGCTCTGGCATTTGGAGTTAGCATGAAATCAATATCAGGGCATCGTACTATTTTTATTTCTCGTAAATATGTTATAATGCATTTCTAAATACAATTTTGTATATCTATATTCAAGATTCAGCTGTTGAATCTGCAATCAAAACTCATTGCAACAACATTAAACTTTTATACTATTATTATATACTAATATACTTTGGAGATTTTCACTCCAATACTTATTAATTATTTATAAATTATGAAATGATGATTGCAGTTTGAGAAATTGGTACAGGGTGCTTTTTGTGTGATTATTTCAGCCCGATCTCACGGGAAAACGCACAAATTCTACGAGGTGGCTTATTCGTACGAATTCATACGACCTGACTCGTACGAATTAGTACTTTTTAATTCTTTAGTACTTTTAATTTTAATTAGTACTTTTAATTAGTATTTTTGCAAAATCGTACATATTTTACGAATTGGCCAATTTGTATGAATTCATACGAATGACCTACCCCTGACCCCGCCCCTAAACCTACCCATCATGTGGGTTTAGACAAATCGTACAAATTCTCGTACGAATTAGTACGAATTAGCCAACTTTTTATCATTCGTACGAATTCGTACGAATTGGTCGTGAGATAGCGTTGGATTATTTACATGCATTTTGCCTTTACAAACATACTTATAGTTTGAATAGAGACTAAGCCAGTTTTGTTGTAATTGGCATCTGCCAATAACCAATCCTCTTTGGCTGAATGAAAAATAAACTTTTTCTGTTTTCAAATATTGTTTTGTCATTTTTAATAATTAAATTGTAGATTGAATTTGATTGAACTGAAAAATAGTCTATTCATTTATTTTATCATATGTATGTGTGTATGAAATATATATATACTGTATATATATATATATATATATACACACACTTTTTGTCATTAATTAAATTTTCCGGGTGTCACTTTTTGGGAGGTCGGACCTTCATTTCTGTAACTCTTTGCTTCATTTCTTTAAATTAAATCAATGAAATGACTTAAAGTCAAGTCAAGTCACATTTATTTATGTAGCGCTTTTTACAATACAGATTGTTTCAAAGCAGCTTTACATAGAAAACAGGAAAATAATGCAAAAAAGTTTGTTTCCAGAAGAAAATAGCATCACAGTCCAGCTTAAGTAAGTTCACTGATGTTTCATTTTTGTTTTAAAAAAGTTATTCATTTAGTTCATTTATATATGCAAGGTCCGTGTGAATGAGCAGAGAGCCGATGAATGAGACCTTCCTCATCATTGACGGTGCTCTATTACGTTTGCCCATCTGTGATTGGACGGGGCTGACTGGCGCACATTCCTGTCCTATCACATTTCACCAGGAGTCATTTGATGAAAGTTGAGTGGATGAACAGCCTGCTGCGAATGGCTGACTCTTCTGTTTCACAGATAGGCCGCCTCACATGCATGCATACACACATACGTCACCTTGCTTGTCTTTCACAAACCCCCCTGCTATAAGGTTTCATGGGATGGGGTTTTTCTTTTCATTTTTTTTTCTTTTCTTTTTTTATCTCTACTTCCTTTACAGCCTGTTCCATAAATAGTAGGGTTTATTCAGCTCTGTTGCTGACCTGACAGAACTGGTCTTGGCCTGCAGAACCACAGAGAAGAGAAAAGATCATTACACTGCAGTTCTGCTCTAGATTTGTAGTCCTAAGTCAACAGATCTTCACGGAAACAGTTTCCAAGTATGCAAATGGCTCCCAGAGGCTTGAGTTCAGGTTTGCTGGAATAGCAAATTTGCTATGGTGATCTGGAGAATATTTCCAAAGTTTATATACAGAAATTACATGTTACTAACAAAATACACCTGCTTTGATAAAACATGCCATTAAGATAAAACGTCTAGTCTGCGGTCTGAATTACCTCAGGAGAATCTCAAGATCTTTTGTCTTGTTTACTTAAAATTTGCAAACAGGATCCAGGAACACTTTTATTTCATTCAAGTGTAATATGGATAATGTACTGATCATGTATATTGGTGTGTTTGTGGAGTGTGCTTTTGATAGCAAGAATGAGAGCCCGATCTCACGGGAAAACGTACAAATTCTACGAGGTGGCTTATTCGTACGAATTCATACGACCTGACTCGAATTTTTGCAAAATCGTACATATTTTACGAATTGGCCAATTCGTATGAATTCATACGAATGACCTACCCCTGACCCCGCCCCTAAACCTACCCATCACGTGGGTTTAGACAAATCGTACAAATTCGTACGAGTGAGGTCGTACGAATTAGTACGAATTAGCCAACTTTTTATCATTCGTACGAATTCGTACGAATTGGTCGTGAGATAGCGTTGAGAATGAATGATTTTATAGTCTGTGATAGAAGAGGGGTTGAATATGAATGTGTGTGTACTTTATTAATCACAATATAAGTTCATAATAATTATATATAGACCACCGTTCAAAAGTTTGGGGTCAGTTAGTTTTTTGAAAGAAGTCTCATGTTCACCAAAGCTATCTGATACTACTAAGATACAGTAAAAACAGTAATATTGTGAAATATTATTACTGTTTAAAATAACTTCAATTTTAATGCATGTTAAAACATTTTTTATTCCTGTCATGGCATAGATGAATTTTCAGCAGCTGCCACATGATCCTTCAGAAATGTTTAATATGTTTTTTCAGTGTACAAGTAGAATTAGTAGAAGACAAAAAACAGTGGATATGTTGCAAGCCAGAGTTAAACTGCCATGAACCAAATAAGCCCCAAGGTTCAACATGTTACAGCTCCAAAAGGAGCAAATAAATGGGGTTGAATGGGATTTCTCTGCTTATAATATATTGCATGGTCTTGTTAACACCCGATGTCTGAGTATCATATCATTGCTTTTATTTCAGCCCATAGGTCCAAATGATAATAATAATTTAATATTTCAATTGTTTCTTCTACACATCAATGGACAGCAAATGTAGGCTTTTGGTAAATGTGTCCCTCTGCTTTCCCGAGAAAATCCCCAACATTTCAGATGTTATTCTGCTGCAGTGAAGTGAGAGAAAGTGTCTATCTTTCCTGTGAGTCATACATATTTGAATGACACCGGCAACTTCTGTAGGTTTATTGTCAATAAGCAGTCCCCCATATATCAGGGCAGAGGCAAGAAATATTGAGTGCGTCCATGTGTGTGCGTGTGAACATGTCAGGCTGGTCCTTTTTTTATACAGCCTCTCCCTTTCATTCACATTCCTGACAAAACCTCATCGCCATCCCAGGAATATCGCGCAGCCAGCATGTCTTTGCAACACTATCTCTGCATCGGTAGCGATGCTTTCACACCCTTCAGCCCCTCACATGCTCTTATTGTTGACACGTATGACTTGTGAAACTGCAGTGTGGCATTTTTACACACGTCAGGGGATAACAAATAAATGTAAAAGAGTGGTGAAATACAATTTGTAAACTCCTGCGAAAATAAATGAATGTGTGAGGAAAAATCAAATGTGAAGTGCAATATATCATCAGGACACCATACAGAGTGACCTGTCAAAGCATAATACACACTTTGTAGACATATGGGGCCAAATATTGTTCAAATATATTTCAAATATTGACAGATTTTTACCCTAAAAATTGGTTAAACCTTTATCATTTATATGTGATATAATATTCTTTTTTTGTGTGTGTGTGCTTGTTACAGCGGTACATGTGAAAGAGATGAAAAGCTTTATTGTATTCATTTGGTTGTAAAGTAATAAAACAAAATGAACACCATTTCCTTCTCTTTTATATTGAACAGTTTGAAGTTTTATGGTTCTGTGTTTTTATTGTTGATTGGCGGTACTATTTGATCAGGCGAAGAAAGATTCCATCCGGCACTTCATGACACTTTGACACACTGTTGATACATCATGGCCATATTCCAGGACGACAATGTCAAGATTCATCAGGCTCGAATTGTGAAAGAATGGTTGGGAGGGAGCATGACAAATCTTTTTCACACAAGAACTGGCACCTTTGAATCCAGACCTTAAATTCATTGAAAGTCTTTGGGATGTGCTGGAATAGACTTTACAGAGTGCTAGACACTTGCATTGCCAATACAAGATCTTGATCAAAAATTGATGCACCTCTTTGATGGAAATAACGTCACAACATTTATTTCCATCAAAAGGTGCATACATTTTTGGTCAAGAACATGGTTGTTTAACAAATGAAAAGCTGAACACTCCATCAATTAGGGTTAGAAGAACTGTTGCCAAACATATAACATGCTAGAAAAATAATAATCACTGCAATAACAATCCAATCATAGACTTATAAGCATTTGCCTATTTAAATCCAAACAGCGACTGGCTGGGCAGTGTAAATATATTTAAAAAATAAATAAAAATAAATAAAATAAATTCATTTCAAAATGTGCCCAGTTTGAATATCTGCAAGCAAAGACATTTTAGAGCTACAGTTTTCAGTGAATAATGACTTAAATTTAAGTCTTTTCCTCACACTATGCTGTCATGTGACTTCAGAACACTTCATGGACTACTTTAGTGTTCGTTCTTTTTAGAGTTTGACAGTAGTTGGTCACTATATACTTTTATGGTTTGAAAAAAAGCAGCATGAACATTCTTCAAAATATCTTCTTCTGTCCTTCTTCTTCTGAGTGAAAATTCCCTTTGCTGTTGTAAGAACAGTTCTTTCTCTCAGTCTATCTGTAGTTTAATTGTTTGAGAGATCTCTCACAGGTTCTATAGCACACAGGGTTACAGAAGCAAGTTCTTTTACAACCTGTTAAAGCGGTTTGAAGTGCTTTCATGACAGAACTTGTTTAAGTGAGCAGTAATTTTTTGGGATAAACTTTCCCTGAGTTTCCCTCTCTTTCCCTCACTGCAATTAGACACGTGAGTGGACGATGAAAGGCTGCCAGAATGTTGAAAGACGGTAGCAGCTGATTCCCAGGAGATGAATGGCATCACCTGTGTTTAGACAAAACAGATGATGTTGGTAGACATTTAGTATCCTGCACAATAGCTGAAGAATGATGCTTTGATTTAGATTTCTTTTCATTGACTTCATAACATTGAAGCATTGAGATGTTTGAAGAATGCTTTGGGGTGTATTTTAATAGATTTCTAGCAATATCTTATTTTGTGTTTCATATGAAAATGTGGTTGAATGAGATCTTTAGGTCCTTATATGGCTTAGGGTATCATTCTGTTCACATAAACCGTTTTCAGTCGCTCTTAATGCCTGTGCGATTCCTGCAATCCTAGAAGATAAATACAAATCACACTGATGGTTGCAGACACATGTATCTAATAAACTTGGGTATGACATGTATGTAGATTGTATGATGATGACACCTATTGAATCAAAGGGTATGACATAAGAAGAATAAAATGTCATCAGCATGCGCTAGTGTTAAACAAATAGAACAAGATGAATCGTACTTTTGCAATTGTGGTTTTAATGTGTGCTGGAAAAAAAAAAAGAGGAAACTAAAGGGAGAATATGGTCTTGGCTAGGGAAAAGAGGCCAAATGGGCATGCCAATTTTGCAAATGGAGCTTGAGGTATAAGTCATTTTAAGTTTTAGCTCCATGTCGCGTTAATCAATAATACACCATTTCATGTTGCAGTTTTATTGACTACACGTAGGTCGTAGCAGCAAACACACTGTGAGATGATCATGCTACATTTCTGACACTGTCAGAAAATTATCGCAGGCTATCTTTGGTCGCAAGAGCATGACAACGGCCATCTTTGAGCCTCTCTCATTGTATGACGTAGGACCATCATTTAGAAATCTCCAGGGTTGGTCATCTTTCGTTTGGGACAGTCCAAAATCGTACTATGTGTATCAGGCATAAAACAGGACCAGACAAGGAAATCTAAAACAAAAATTCCACTGCAAGTATATTTGTATGTGTATGTCAGGTCAGAGTTGAGTTTCACATCCTCTTTGATTGTGTTTTCTGTCCTTTCTGTCTTGCTGATGTGGATATGACTCAGCCACTCCCTTTCTCCTTGAGTACACTGAGATCTGTGATTTCAAAATGTGTAGCAATGCAAATGTCAACAAAATTCTCAAGAAGAGAAAATGTTGCTACCGAAAAATCTGAGGTCTTAAAGGTGTTAAATTTGGAGCATTAACTTTAATGAAAGCATGATCTGTGATTTGAGACTGCAGAAAGCCAATCATTGATTGGAGGATATCCAAGAGCATTATTATTATTGTTATTATTATATAGAAAGATGGAATGTGGGGTTTTGCATAACAGTTTTAGCCTCAAGCATTGAGATGTTTAAGAAACTCTCTCATCTGTTATAATTAATTTGAAATCTCTGTGTAAGGGGAACACACTGCACCCATATGCAGTCTGTACTGAAGAAATAACTGCTTTGCATGTTGGTTTAGCGCATTAGCGGTTGATAAACCTTTCCCAAGGAGTGTCCCATTCCCAGTCGTATGTTCAACGTTGCAGAAACACTACATTGCAATTTCAAAACATGCTCTTGTGACTTTCATCCTCATCTTTTATTTTTATCACAGGTAAGATTTTATCTGAACTTTCACAAGGTTATACGGATATGACAATCCTAGAACATGATTAAGTCACTGTGCTGTTATGAAAACATTTTGTTCATACAGGTTCATGAAGTATTTCCACAGTGTTTCAGAATAGATTGTCTTAATGTACTAACATTTAAATGAATCTATCGATACAATGCACTTATTGTGTACATACACGTTTTTACACTGTACAGGTATAAATAAAGAAATACCTGCATGTAATTAGAGATGTAATTAATTAAAATAAATTGCATCTTTAATTACACTGTTGACCCTTCCCTTACACCTTAACCCACCTTTAAAACTAATCATGAAACCTATCTCTAACCATCTCACCTCAATAGCAGCAAAAGTTTTGCAATACAACATGAACACAATAAGTATGTTGTACCTAACAGTTTTTTTTTTTATGCAAGTACATAATAGTTAAAGACACTTAATTTAAAGTGTGACCATTGTTTCTACATAGCATGTAGACACTTTCTCAATTTTCAAGTTGAGAAATAGAATCTTGTTTTCCAGTTAATGCTAAAAAGCTGCATATTACTAGTGAAACACACGGATGTAAAAAAGAGGATATGAGTTGCATAATCAGGTTTACTGGAAGTTTATGTGAGTGTGTATTTGTTGTTTTAAGTGTGTGTGTGTCTGTGTGAGATTGATGTCAAGTTATGCTGCCTCATTTTGTGTTTTTAATTCTCAAGTGTTTTGCATATACCGCAGATGTCTCAGTTGCTGTCATCAGGTTTGATCATCCCCAGAATTCTTTTCAGATGACTCCGTAATAGTGAGTGTGCAGTGTAAAAATGAACAAACTGATGTCTATGACAAGTTTTTCAATTAGGCTCTACAGATTTCCTCTTCACTGTACACACGATTAAAGGTGTTATTTTTTTATCTCACACACTCACACACGCACACACAGTAGATAAATGTGTACCAATACGCTTTCACACCTATATGTTGGGGAATAATTGAGTAAAACTACTTAAAAGTAAATATTACGGGGAAAGTCCAATTCATTCTAGTGAATCATATGTGCTAAATTATCCTTTCTTATTTTGGTGGAAAGTCTGATTCATTCTATTGAATCAAGTTGTGCTAAACAGTCCTCTCTCTGTCACTGTATGCTGTGTTGGAAAGCTCAAATAACTGATTAATTCTAGTAAATCGATTAATCCTAAACAGTCTTTAGACTTTCCCACACTACAAATGCAAGTTCATTCTAGTCAGTCGTGTTGTGCTAAACGGTCATCTCTTACAAGCGTTGAAAAGTCTGATACATTCTAGCGAATCGGTTTGTGCTAAAGAGTCCTCTATTTCATACTGTTTATAGCATTGAACAAGTCTGATTGATTGATTCATTCTAGTCATCTCTCAAGTATTTTGTTGAAAAGTCAGATTCATTCTAGCAAAACAGTTAATTCCAAACAATCTCACATTATGCTGCATTATAAAGTTTGATTCAATGATTCAAGTGAAACAGTTTGTCCAAAATGGTCAACTCTCATCGTTATGTTGGAAAGTCTGATTTTAGCGGACCAGTTCATCCAAAACGCTCTGGAAGAAATTCAACATCCAAATCACATTACCTCCACCACCAACATGACATGGATGGACACTGCCCTCCTTAGTTAGTCAGAAAACTGCAATAGATGTTAGTTAGATGTGGTTCATCACTTATTTTTGACCGCTAAACGATTTGAATTTCCCCTAATGAACTTCCCCTGAACTTTAAAATCAACTCCCTTTGAATTGCACTTTTGAAACATTATTTTTAATGCTCAATTTTCTGATTGGTGTGTTTGATGTAAACTCCCTTTATCATTTGTTTTGCGGCCTTTTCTTGTTCCTGTTGTTCAGTAACTACCCATACACAAAAGAATTATATTTGAAATATATTTTCTGGATATGTTTTGGAATATATGCAAATATTTGAAATTGGCCCAATAAATATATTTCATACTTATATTTCATATATTTTTGTTATATTTCAGAATATATTTCAATGTATTTGGAATATATGCCACATATATTTTTGACACTTTTGGGGACCCGTACAGAAAAAAATACATTGAAATATATTCTGAAATATAACAAAAATATATGAAATATAAGTATGAAATATATTTATTGGGCCAATTTCAAATATGTGCATATATTCCAAAACATATCCAGAAAATATATTTCTTTTGTGTATGGGTACTGTTGCCTTTATTGTGCAATATAAATAAAAGTTGATTTGATTTGATTTACCTCATGCCTGCTAACGTCATTCTGTCATGGCTTGTCGTTTACTTCTTTCTGCCTTTATCTGTTCTGTTCACAACTCTCTCAGGCTCTCAGAAAAAAAAAAAAAGTATTTTCCCAACATTACAAAAATGTCCTTCCTACACAGAGTCAGACTGGAGTTTCTGTGTACGGTGCGGCTCAGGAGGAATGCGTACGTGTGTGAGAGATAATATGAGGGGGTAAAGAATATGGGTAAGTGAGTGATGGCCTGATAGAGAGGGTGGAAGTGGGTGACTGATTTTCCCACCATCCTCTGCATACCATCCCTACCTTTTAGAGTACAGCCCACCGAAGGCTTCATCCGCAGACACAGGTAGGAATGCACATACTCACAGACATGTAAATTGTAACTATTTTCTTGAAAATACAATTAGATCGGAAGCATTTTTGATATAATATACTCCATGTAACTAGCACCACGCAGGGATACATTTGATTATAAATGTTTGCAGGGCAGGAAACAACAGTCACAGTGAGAAAATGTTAGCAAACATTTGCACGGTAAAAATACTCTTTAAAAAGAAAGTAGAGCAGTAAACTTAGTGAATCATTCAGATTCCCACTTGGCTCTTGTGAGGTTTCTCATCTATGTCTCTGTAATCTGTAATGCACAGGGCTCTCCCCTTCTTCTCTGTTTGACTTGGTGATTACTCAAACTGTTCAGTATATGTCTATGTAAGCAGACGACTGCCCGCTCAGGGGATGTCCCATGCCATTGGAAATAAACTAAAATGAAACTGACCACAACAGATAAAAAAGAAGAAAAAAAATTCCAGGCATTTTAAACTTATTGTAAAGTTAATTGCTGATTGTACAGTTATTCACGCACACAGAGGTCGTAGCTGACATGACAGTTTTAACTGAGCTTAAAAATTAAAATAAACTGTGACCAGCTACCAGACCAGCTACTACTCTTTCCATATATGTATATACATTTTTTAAATAGAATTTAAAACTTTCATCGCAACTACGACCTCTCTGTGATACTTCTACATCATATGCTGTCATGGTCTTGTGTTATAAAGGTGTAATAACAACTCATGAGCCTTGTTATTAATGCTTTATAACAGTAAAAGATGGTCTAATCCTTATGCAATCCTCATAATATACCCCTCTCATGTGCACTTATACAAAATGGCATCAGAACGTTGGACATATAGTCTACTGGAAAAAGTGTAGGACGAGGGATTTCTTAAGTGGAAAGATAAGAAATGAGCCTCTGTGAAGTTGTCTGTTTCCTGTGTGAGCGGTTGATGTATGGAGGCCGTTTAGGGTGAGTCATGCAGGTTGGACCTGTTTCAGGATGTGAGATTAACTGTTAGTTAGTATGCGTCTTGCAACGGTACACTGACTTCTGTAAAAGCACAGGACTCAAGAAACGTAATTGTGCGTCATCTGTGACTGAGGTGTCCGTCAAAGCGAACTGGCTCATGAATGCTTGTGCTTAGTGTTTATGTATATTGGAGAATGCATTATTTTTGGTGTAAATTTTAGACTTTAGTTACACTTTGGGAATTATGTACACTAAATCTGGATCCAATTATTTTTCAGTGTATTGAATGTTCCAGTCAGAAAAGTGTGATACCATACTACTCTTATTATTGGTGCATATAGTATGCATACTGTGTAAATTATGCAAATGTTTTGTTTTAGATGCATAGAATACATTTGCAATTATACATTTGCAAAATAAAAAAATGTATTTCCAAAATGATGGACCCTTTCTCTGAATTAAACATGCAATGTGGTAAGTTCATATAGCATACCCTATTCGGACAGGATTAGTTTTACATGGACAGGTGGGGTAAAGTAATTATTACCAGAGCATCTCAGTGATTTTAGTCCCGTCCTAATGTGCCATCTCAGTAACGGACAATGTCAATAAAGATTATGACGACTTTTACGTTCTGTAAAAAGGTCTGGACAAATTACCTCAGGTATTTCCATGCGAATATACCAGCTGTAAATATGTACATAAATATCCCATCATTTCCTATTTAAAAGTAGTTCCCCACATTTTTTTAAGTATGCGGGGCTTGAAGAAGAATTCAGTTTTTTTCAACTCAAGTGTTTTCCGCATACAATTCAGATCGAAAAGAAGGTCGAAAGCACTTGTTAGAGACACAACTTCTTTTAACTTTAGGTAAGTGCCTATTACCAACAGAATCCAATCAGAATTTAATTAATTAATTAATTAATAGATCGCTCAACTGGATCTAACTGTTTTATATATAGTTAATGATTTCTAATATGGTCCAGGGGTAGTATTGTACAGATTTCCTGGTACAGGTGATATCAGTAAGCAACGTAATATGCACATGATGACATGTTGTGTATAAATCAAGTTACCCTCTCTCTTCTGGTAGTTTTACTGAGATTTCGTATTGGTTACAGACGTCCTGTGGTAAAATTACACTACTCCATCTACCCTTGTAAAACTAATCCCGCCAGAATAGGGCTTATGTACAGTGGGTACGGAAAGTATTCAGACCCCCTTACATTTTTCACTCTTTGTTATATTGCAGCCATTTGCTAAAATCATTCAAGTTCTTTTTTTTTTCCTCACTTTTGTACACACAGCACCCCATATTGAAAGATAAACACAGAATTGTTGACATTTTTGCACATTTATTAAAAAAGAAAAACTGAAATATCACATGGTCCTAAGTATTCAGACCCTTTGCTGTGACACTCATATATTTAACTCAGGTGCTGTCCATTTCTTCTGATCATCCTTGAGATGGTTCTACACCTTCATTTGAGTCCAGCTGTGTTTGATTATACTGATTGGACTTGATTAGGAAAGCCACACACCTGTCTATATAAGACCTTACAGCTCACAGTGCATGTCAGAGCAAATGAGAATCATGAGGTCAAAGGAACTGCCTGAAGAGCTCAGAGACAGAATTGTGGCAAGGCACAGATCTGGCCAAGGTTACAAAAAAAATTCTGCTGCACTTAAGGTTCCTAAGAGCACAGTGGCCTCCATAATCCTTAAATGCAAGACGTTTGGGACGACCAGAACCCTTCCTAGAGCTGGCCGTCCGGCCAAACTGAGCTATCGGGGGAGAAGAGCCTTGGTGAGAGAGGTAAAGAGGAACCCAAAGATCACTGTGGCTGAGCTCCAGAGATGCACTCGGGAGATGGGAGAAAGTTGTAGTAAGTCAACCATTTCAATTCAATTCAATTCAAATTTATTTGTATAGCGCTTTTCACAATACATATTGTTTCAAAGCAGCTTTACAGAAAGTGCATTTCAGAATGTACACAGAAAAATAAAGTTAGTTAATCATGTATTAATTTAGGGCATAACATCGCTGGTGTCAAGTCGTCTCTTCACAGGCGTCGAGTCGTCTCTTCACGGGTGTCGGGGCATCTGAAGTCTCCATGAGAGGCTGGATACTAGCGTCCGAGACTAGCGTCCCGAGATAACAACAGAAAAGCAGATGGGAAATAATTAGCATAGCTGCTGTTCATAATATTAATGCATTTGAACCGATTTAACTGTAGTATAAAAGGTAAGTATTATGTGAATGCTTGGCTAAAGAGATGCGTCTTTAATCTAGTTTTAAACTGGGACAACGAGTCTGAGCCTCGAACAATATCAGGAAGACTATTCCAGAGTTTAGGAGCTAAATGTGAAAACGCCCTCCCTCCTTTAGTGGACTTAGATATCCTAGGAATGACCAGAAGCCTCGAATTTAGTGATCTTAAGGAGCGTGATGGATTGTAGGGCGATAGAAGATCCGTTAAATACACTGGAGCTAAACCATTTAGGGCTTTATAGGTCAGTAGCAATACTTTGTAATTGATACGGAACTTAATAGGTAACCAATGTAGAGATGATAGAATTGGTGTTATATGATCATATTTTCTTGACCTAGTAAGAACTCAGCAGCTACATTTTGGACTAACTGTAGCTTGTTTATTGAGGATGCAGGACAGCCAGCTAATAAAGCATTACAGTAATCTAGTCTCGAGGTCATGAATGCATGAACTAACTTTTCTGCATCAGAAACAGATAGCATGTTACGTAGCTTAGCAATGTTTCTAAGGTGGAAAAAGGCTGTTCTTGTAACATATGAAATATGATTTTCGAAAGACAAGTTGCGGTCTAGTATAACACCCAGGTCTTTTACTGTAGTGGATAAAGTAACAGGACATCCTTCTAAATTAAAGTTGTATTGCAAGAGGTTTTGTGGGCAGTTTTTTGGACCAATAAGTAATACCTCCGTTTTATCTGAATTTAATAGCAGAAAATTACACGTCATCCAGTATTTTATATCTTTGACACACTCTGTCAATTTAGATAATTTAGTGTTTTCATCTGGTCGTGATGAAATATGTAATTGAGTGTCATCAGCATAACAGTGGAAACTAATTCCATGTTTTCTTATAATATTACCAAGTGGCAGCATATATATTGAGAATAGCAGAGGGCCTAACACAGATCCTTGCGGCACTCCATAGTTTACTGACGTTATCTTCGATTTTTCCCCATTTAAACAGATGCAGTGCTATGATGCGGTCTGAATCCTGACTGAAATTTTTCATAGATATCATTTTCTTGCAAGAAAGAGCACAATTGTTCACAACTTTTTCTAGTATTTTAGACATAAATGGAAGATTTGAAATGGGTCTGTAATTTGCTAGGTTATTATGATCTAATTGTGGTTTCTTAATGAGAGGGTTTATAACTGCCAACTTGAATATTCTTGGAACATGACCTAAAGTTAAAGACGAGTTAATAATATTGAGAAGAGGCTCTTCCACTACAGGTAACACTTCTTTAAATAGTTTAGTGGGTATTGGATCTAATAAACATGTTGTTGGTTTAGATGCAATGCTAAGTTTATTTAGCTCTTCCTGTCCTATAGTTGTAAAGCGCTGTAGTTGTTCTTGAGGGGCGATAATTGAGGCTGAATCATAAGACATCATTAAAGATTGTACATTTACAATTGTGTTTCTGATGCGTTTCTATTTTCTCAGTGTAGAAATTCATAAAATCATTACTACTACACTGCAACGGAATATTTTGCTCAGGTGATGTCTGTTTATTTGTTAGTCTAGCCACGGTGTTAAATAAAAACCTTGGATTATTTTGGTTATTTTCTATTAGTTTGCGGAGATGCTCAGCCCTGGCTGCTTTTAGGGCCTTTTTATAATGTGACATACTGTCTTTCCACGCGATTCTTTTTTAATAAATGTGCAAAAATGTCAACAATTCAGTGTTTTTCTGTCAGTATGGGGTGCTGTGTGTACAATAATGAGGAAAAAAATGAACTTAAATTATTTTAGCAAATGGCTGCAATATAACAAAGAGTGAAAAATTTAAGGGGGTCTGAATACTTTCCGTACCCACTGTATACTATAGCACAGTGGTTCCCAATTCCAGTCCTCGTGACCCACTGCTCTGCACATTTTGTATGTCTCCCTTATTTAACACACCTGAACCAGATCATCAGCTCATTAGGAGAGACTCCATGAACTGAACTGAGTGTGTCAGATAAGAGAGACCTACAAAATGTGCAGAACAGTGGGTCACGAGGACTGGAATTGGGAACCACTGCTATAGCATATTGCTATTTGAAATGTGTATTTTAGAATATTGCCGACTATTTCACAAAATAGTAGGTGATGTAGTAAAATAGTTGGCAGTAAACAGTATATACTGTGCAGTTTTCAGTGAGTGGTAAGTGAATGGAAAGAAGTGATTCATAATAGGAAGGGGATGGTTGTTCCAGCTTATGTTCAGAAGATGTTTCAGTCATATGGGTCATTGCACCTAAGGGGGCTTCAAAAGCTCAGCATTAAACACCTATTCCATTCCATGCTTAAACAGATCCTGTTCAGAAGCTGAAAAGTGGTTTCTCCTGTCAGGCTAATGGGAACGTAACAGCAGAAATGGTCAATCGCCCTCAAGGTCCTGGTTTGTTTAAAAACAGTTGGTAGAGAAAGTGAGTCAGACATGAAAGAGAAACAAGCAAGCAGTCTCTTTGTCTTAGTAACCCTGATCCGGGTCAGGGGAAACTGAAATCCCCACTCTCAATCCTCGTTGCCTTCACTCACACAGCTGTGTCATGAAACAGGTGCTGCAGTGACAGCAGGTTTACACGTTTGACACCTCTTGCTCTTTTTCCCCCTCAAACTCTTTGTAAAAGCTTAAGGATTAAGGGAAGAAGCCTTGCTGGAATTCTGCCAAAAGTTAGCACTCAGCCAAAGCTTACCAGCTTACTGAACCCAAAAAACACTCTTCCAAGAATTTATCCAGGTTGGTGAATTGCACTATGACGACCTTATTAGTTTCATTTAAAGTGACCATGAGATGACTGTGGACTCCAAAACCACACTGTAAAAAAATATTCAAGAAAGTGTTCATCAAAAAGTTGACAATTCTGTCATTATTTACTCACCCTAATATCGTCCTGATTGTCTATATTCCATTAAACAAAAAAAGTTAATCAGAATGTATGTACACACTATTGTTTTTCATACAATATCAAGCTCTAAAAAGACTCATATATACACAATAATTGTATTTGTAAATTAATTTATATTTTGTGAATATAAACAAATTTAGATTTTGATGGCTGCAACACACCCCAAAAAAGTTGGGAGAGAGGCAAAATGAAAGTGAAAAGATTACAGAATTTCCAAGTTAAACTCTTTTGAAACAGTCCACAATTAGCAGGTGAATTGGTAATAGGTGAGGGTATCTGTCAGGAAGTAGAGGCAGATTCAGTAGCGAGTGAACAACTGTTTATTGAATAAACAACAATGATGATGATAGAAAGAGTCAGATCAGTAGGATGATAGGTAACAGACTCAGAGCAGCGCAGGGCAAAAAACAGATCCTCTGTAGTCACCACTGGAACAATCAGGAAGCCAGGGACTGAGAACCAGTAGAGAAACGAATAGTGTCCAAGGAACACAGACGGGACAGGAATTGACCACAGGATAACCAAAAACGATCTGACAACACAGGATCCATCCACGTGTATGTATTCCAATACACAGACATTAAATAGCCAAGCTGATGAGCCACAGTTGGCGCCAATGAGCTGATCAGCCACAATCAGCAGACACACCCACAAGCACATGCACACACAGGGAGAGAGAATGAGTCAATGAATCCATGAACTGTGATAGTATCGGGATTAGGTATAAAAGGAACATGCACTAAAGGCTCAGTCTTTGAAAGCAAAGATGAGTCATGGCTCACCACTTTGTGCCAAATTTCATGAGAGAATTGTCAAACAATTCAAAAATCACATTTCTCAAGGCAAGATTGCAAAGCATTTAGGTCTTTCACCATTACTATACATAATATGGCATACATTTTAAAATATTGCTGATTACTTACTAAGCACTAAGGTTTAGCTCCGCAGTACTTGAGCGAGCTCTTAACGCATTATAGTCCTTCACGTCTATTGCGATCTCAAAATTCCGGCCAGTTGATAATACCTAGAATATCAAAATCGACCGGTAGATCCTTTTCCTATTTAGCACCAAAACTTTGGAACAGTCTTCCTACCATTGTCCGGGAAGCAGACACACTCTGTCAGTTCAAAGCTAAATTAAAGACACATCTCTTTGACCTAGAATTCACATAATACATTATAGACTTCTATAATTCAATGTTAGGCTGCATAGATTAGGTCAGCCGGAACCGGGAACACTTCCCATAAATCCTGATGTACTCGTTACATCATAAGAAGAATGGCATCTACACTAATTTTAGTGTCTTTGTTTATCCCGAGGTTTTCCCGCAGCCTGCTGGATCCAGGCCGTATCCAGATCTGACGAAGGACCTTCGCCTGGACCCGATGACAACGCAGTGCTGAAGTGCCAACTAGTCTCTCCCTATGGAGGATCTCTTTACTACTCCAGATAAAGCGTTGTCTGGAAAATTCGTTTCGCGTACCTACCCCGAAGTGACCAAATTGAATTCTGTATAAAAATGTATAAGGAAAGACCAGTACTTTGTTTAGGCTTGGTTTGTAGGGAATTACAAACCTGCGCACATATATTCAAACGCACATAACTATAGAACCAATTCTTAATGCGCATGTGAACGCCATCAGCGTTTATCACAGGTTCGCGTTTAAAGTCTGTGTAGAGAGAATGGTGTCGTCTTAGCGGCCCCTAATTTAATAACAAATGATCGTTGCGACGGAAGTGAATCAATCAAAACTAACTTTAGCTGGAAAATAACTTTATTAAAGAACCGCTATAAAGCCAAACAATCTCTGTTACCTTAAATTATACACTTATCTCTGTAAAGCTGCTTTGAAACAATCTACATTGTTAAAAGCGCTATATAAATGAAGATAATATATATATATATATATATATATATATATATATATATATATATATATATATATTGTGAAAAGATTCAGGGAATCCAGAGAAATCTCAGGCTGTGTAAGGCAAGGCAGGACAACTTTGTTGAATGTGCGTGACTGACCTTCAAGCCTCATTGTAAGAGGAACCAAGATGCTACCGTGTTAAAAATAGCCACATGGGCTTGGGATTTCTTTAAAAACCATTGTCACGTAACAGTCTGCTGCTGCAAAAAAATCAACTTGAATCTCTGTTAGGAGAAAGCTATCAATTCTATGTTCTTTGAGTTCTCTGGGCCCGAGCTCATCTCAGATGATCCAAAAGGCAGTGGAAATGTGTACCGTGGTCAGATGAGTCCACATTACATCGAGTTCTCAGACCCCTCAGACCCAAAGACGAAAGGTGCAGCATTAGCAACAGGTGCAAAAGAAAACATCTGTCATGGTATGGGGATGCATTACTGCAAACGGCATGGGTGACTTCCAAATGAATAAAGGTACCACTGAAGTGGAGGTGTATATTGGGATTATACAGAGACATATACTGCCATCCTGGGAAACAAGACAATGCCAGGCCTCATTCTACACATGCTACAAAAGAGTGGTTTTGTAGAGACACTACAGAATAGAGTGGATGTGCTTGACTGGTCTGCGTGCAGTTCAGACATGTCTCTTATTGAAAATGTATGGCCCATCATGAAAAGTTGAATCAGACAGAGACGACCACAGACTGTTGAGCAGCTGTTTTATTTCAGGTGAGAAATTGGGCACAAATTCCACTAGCAAAACTGCAACAATAAGTATCCTCAATGATCCTCCAAATGATTAAAAAGTGTAATTAAAGGGAAAGGTGATGTGACACAGTGGTAAAAAAACAAAATTGGTCTATATATACAAAATACAGTCATCAGTGAAAATATTGAAAATCTTTTCTTTGTACTTTTGTCAGTTTAATATAGGTTAAAGAGTATTACGTTAGCCTCATAGCATAAAAAAAAAAAAAAAAAAAAATTACTTAGGCAATTATGCTATCTTGATTTAATTGCATTTGACTAATTTATTTCCCATTTTTCTGGAAATGGGGCTGTATATACAGCTGTAATCGAAATGATTCAACCCCTATTGCAAATCAGGTTTATTAGCAAAATGTACAGACTTTCAGCTGTTTGCAATGAACAAATCAAACAAAAGTAATTGAAATAGCTCAACACAACAAATGTTTCCCCAAATTCAACTGAAAATGGCACTTTTAATGACATCTCAAAATTATTCAACCTCTTCATGGTAAGCTTATTTAGTACTTAGTAGAACAAATGTTTGCTGTTATGAGCTGCTGCAAATGAGATGTACAACCAGACACCAGCTTCTGGCAGCGTTTCTGAGGAATCTTAGCCCATTCCTCATGAGCAATGGCCTCCAGTTCAGTAATATTCTTGGGTTTGTGTGCTGCAACCGCCTTCGTCAAATCCCACCAGAGATCTTCTATGGGGTTCAAGTCAAGTGAGTGTGATGGCCACTGTGGAATCTTCTAGAACTTCTTCTGCAACCAAGCCTTGGTGGTATGCTTGGGATCATTGTCCTGTTGGAAGGTCCAATAACTTCCTCACTGACAGCATGACGTTTTCTCCTATTTCCTGATAATTCAACGAACCCATCTTGCCTTCCAAACGCTGCAGGTTTCCAGTGCCAGAGGATGCAAAGCAGCCCCAGAGCATCACCATGCTTAACTGTAGGCAGAGTATTCTTTTCAGCATATGCTTCATTCTTCTTCCTCCAGACATATCGCTGATCCATAGGGCTGAAAAGTTCCAGTTTTGTTTCATCGCTCCACAGAACAGCATCACAAAACTTCTGTAGCTTATTTATCTGATTTTAAGCAAATTGGAGCCGACTTTTCTTGTGCTTTTGGGTCAGTAGTCTTAGAGCATGTGCTTGAGCATACTAATGTGTTTAGTACGTGCCCTACTTTGCAAGCTGAAACCTACTTGTTGCTACCAATGTTACTGCAGGTCTTTTGCAGACACTCGAGTGTTTTTCTGAACCTGAAATCTGGTTGCAACCATTGATAGCTTCCTTTTTCTGTTCCATTGAGGTAGTGTAACCACTGCTCCTTTAACTTTGAACTTGCAAACTTTTGTATGCTGTTCCTTGTTTGTAAAGGGCAATTATTTCTTCCCTTAACTTTTTGGACCATTCTTTTGACCATATTTATAACGTGCTTGAGACAACACCTGTTTTGAGGTGTTGTGAGGGATTCTATATATACTATATATATGACGGCACAAGTGTGTAAATAAATAAGAAACAACAACTGAGTGTCATTAAAAACTAAAATAAAAATAGTTTGTGCAGAACTACTTCCTTCCGCCACGGATTCAAATCGCAACACTGTAAAATCTAATTAGTTGGACTTACTTAAAAAAAAGCATGCAAACCGATTGCCTTAAAAAAAAAAGTAAAGTGAAATAGGAATAGTATGTGGTACTAACAAATGCTTAGTTAGTATAGTTCACTTACACAAGAGTTCTAGTAACTAAAAAGAACTGTAGAGAGTACTTGATGATTTACTTTAAATAAAATATAATTGTTACCATTGTTGTGTTTTGCAGGCTGAATGTTGAAGTCTGTGTGACTCAAGTATGATCAATTGCAAGATTGTCACAAAAATAGAAGGATTATATAAAACCAATTAAAAGTTTCACAAAGTGTTTAGGACATAAGTGTTAACAACACAATTATAAAAGAACTTTAAATGACATGAAATATAGTTATGTTATATGTCATTCATATATATATATATATATATATATATATATATATAATAAGTTATATATATATATAAGTAATATATAATATATAATTTTTCTTCCTTTGAAACCAAATAACTGATTTCTTGTTGCAATCATTGCATCAATGGGAAGAGAATTACAATAGTATAAATGAAGTTCCAAGTGCCCAACCAAAGGGATCACTAATCACCATAATGGTGACTAAAAACATTTTAAGAAAATCAACATAAATTTATGAAGTCAGTTTATGTGATGTTCTCTCCAATTCTTCAGTTGTAATAAAATTTCAACATTCAAGATGACTTTGGGAAATTAGTGAATGCAAACAGAGAAAAATGACTGGAGAAGTGGAGGGAATGAGTGAAAAGTCCATTAAGATTTTCCCCGCCTCAAAAACCACACTCAAACCAATCAATTAATCTTAACTTGGGTTTTCTTAGTAAACAAACCATAGTATGTGAATAGTACAGATTACTAGATTTTTACAATTAAGTTAAGACATTGGGCCCTATTTTAACGATCTGAAACGCAAGTATCAAGCGCGAAAAGCAAGTAACTTTGTGGGCGGGTCTTGGGCGCTGTTGCTATTATACCGGCGGGATAAATGACTCTTGCGCCCGACGCAAATCTAAAATGGGTTGGTCTGAAGTAGCTTCATTATTCATAGGTGTGGTTTGGGCGTAACGAAATAAACCAATCAGAGCGATATCTCACATTCCCTTTAAGAGCAGATGCGCTTTTTCCATGGCGGATTGCTATTGTAACGGCGGATTTGCCAGGCGCGTGCCAGCAGCGGTTCACAGCCGAGGAGAGCAAAGCTCTCGTCACGGCCGTAAAAGAGAGAGAAGTTACATTGGGGATGGAGAAACCCACCCAAATTAACTTCGGTTAAACAGGTGTATGATAACTTGGGTAAATGTGTAAGCTAGATGTATGCTTTTATAATAAATTGTGTATCTATCTATCTATCTATCTATCTATCTATCTATCTATCTATCTATCTATCTATCTATCTATCTATCTATCTATCTATCTATCTATCTATCTATCTATCTATCTATCTATCTATCTATCTATCTATCTATCTATTGTAATAATGTATGATTTGCAAAAATGAAAACTGCTGCTTCTATGTAGATGAGAGAATCAAAGTGTATGGACGTTGTGCACACGCTACATTGATTATGGCCAAGCATGCGCCCTTAAAATAGCATATGAATAATAGGTTTTTCCTGGTCAGTGGCGGAATTGTTTTCTAAACCTGCAAAATAGCACCAGGGAACATTTGTGCCAGAACACGCCTCCTCTTTGCGCTGAACCGCCCTCGGGAGCGCAAGTGTATTTCCTAGTTTACCGACGTACGTCTGTGGAGGGAAAAGTCCGCTGTGCGCGGGTGAAAAATAGGAATGATACACGCGTCGGTGTACAAAGTCAATTGCGCTGGGTGCAAGATAGGGCCCATTAAGTAAAGTTAACTAAAAAGTGTTAGTTAGAATCACTGTTGGATTTTACAGTGAAGTTGACAGATTGACAGTTGAGCCCAAGCCTTCGTTACAATTTTAAAACGTATAAAATAAGTGGTACATGAGTGCTGAATGACTGTCTGGAGGTCACATCCATGAAAGTGTCAAAACAAGTGGTAAAGTATATTGGCCGCTATGTTTATATATGAGTCAAAAACTACCTATGAGGTCTAAATAACTACATTCTCGCCTGATAAACTCTTAAAACTATGTTCCATGACACAATAACAGAAGTTTTTGTAAAAAAATATAGTAGATATATTTATATTTTTATATATTTAAATAGCCTATACTCCTTTTTGGAGTTTGGCAGCTGATTAATAGACAGTATAAACATTCTTCAAAATTCTTTCAAAGTGAAAAGTTTTACCACTGTAAAAAAATCTAAATAACAGAAATATATAGTTAAAAGCAATTCTTGCAATAATATCAGGTCTTCACCACAGTCTCTTTTCACATTTTTTTCCATTGTTGTTTTTTTCTTCTCAGATTAGTGGCCTTTGGCGGTGTGTTTGATGACTGTGTCAAGGTCAGTGTTCTTGTGAGTGAGTGTGACCTGCAGTAATGTATAACTACATGACAAGCAGAAGGAAATGAGTTTACAATCAGTCCCTCGGTAAACTACAAACACAATGAGAGCGACAAGTTCACAATAATGATGGACCGTGGGAGACTTATCAGAATAACAATCCTCTGATGTAGATCAGGATCACGTGATGTTTACTCAGGTATTTCTCAATGTCTTAAACAAGCCTGTTGATATACAGCAGCCGGATATCATCCACTGTTTTGATCCTGTGTTTGAAAAGAGGATTGTTTAATGAAACCGTTTGAACGTTATTGCCAGTGGTGAAAAACTTCCCTCCAGTTTTTCCTACAAAAATTATAACAATAAAAGAAATGTTTTGGGAGGTGTCCATCTAGAAGATAGAAATTAAATATCTTCTAATATTATATTAGATTAAAGTTCTGACTTTTAACAGACATGTTGATACAAGAAGCATTAAGTCCATGATGAAGGGAAACCACACGGCTTTGAATAGTAAAGAATCGAGTGAAGCCTTCAGACACTTCATAATGAAATTCTGAAAAACTAAAGTACAGCCTGTTCTTGATCCATCAGCAGATAATTTGTTTATGAGTTAAATGTTGCTCTTTGGTAAACAGTAGATCTGCAGATACATGTTTACATATTGAGCTTCAGTCACAACAGTTATTTAAAAATCATATCTCAGAGGGTGAACCACAATATGATGAATTTAAAAAAAAAACCATCAAAACATTTCTCAAGAAATGAAAAACAAAAATAGAAGATGAGTACAAGGACTTTAATAGAATTGATTTAATGCTGGGAACAAAACTTGATGAATCATTCTCATAGTGGTCTCTGAATCAAATCGCACATCTTGTAGCTCTTAAACTGAAAAATATGGGGGATTTTTTACAAGTTACAAGTGAAACTTTTTTCCTTTTAGTCTTGAAATCTTTATTACATCTTAATATTCTGTAATTCTAATGCCTAGCAAATGACACACTGTATATGTGAAACATTATATAACAGTTAATGTAAGCATTTCCTTTTCCTTTTATGTGCCATGACAAAGCATAAAGGAAACTGAAATCCCAGCCCAGTTTCAATTAAATTTAAGTTTCTAAATTAAAAGAAACAAGCTCATAAAACTCAAAACAATGAATCAATTCAGATTACTTAAAATGTGTCAGTTTTGTGAACTTGAAAAACTCAAAGTTAATTTGATTTAATTTGTTTCATTTATGTTTGCCCTACTCAAACCAATTACTTATTTTGAGCGTTAGGGTTTACAGTGCACAGTGGGGTCCACTAGATTTCATGCACATGAACATGCACATTTTGGTGCATATACTCATGAATGCTCATACTGAATCTGTTGATGTGTATCTTTGGAGAGTGTGGTTTACATTCATCTTCAACTCATGTGTCACCTTCAACACCCATTTTAACAGCAAAATTATCAGTTCCTTAGCAATTCCTTAGTATTAGCAAATGTTTTGTGAAACAAGCATTCACAAATCTCTTGTACATAAGCATACAGCTCAAAAATGTATAAAAAGAAATTGCCTGCAGAGTAGCTCAATGTCAGATTTACCAATCAAACTTTGTTTTGGACAGGCACGATTAAATTAAAATAATCTAAATCTATCTAAATTTGCATTATTTTATAAATTAGTTTTTATGTTAATACGTCCAGGTCTTATCATGCTGTGACTGGAAGCTATATATGGACATGTCTGTTTCATTCAACACTCTCATTTTGAATGGACGTGGGTGTCACAGTGCACGTTCCTGGGGCGAGTAACGACTCAAACAAACCTCAACATCTCATTTCAATAGTATCGGTTTGAATAATCCTTAACCAAGATGGCAACAAGTTGAGGCCACTGGTTACCCTACCTACCCTCACGTTAACAGATTTGAAACTAAACAACACATGAGGCATCCAATGGGAGTGCAGAAAATGATAGATGACAGGAAGTAGAAAAAAGTGGACGTTAAGACAATTTGTGCTCAGGCCTGAGAAAAAAAAAGAATGCACCAGAATTTGATCTGATGAAATTTATGTGACCTGCTCCATTATTTTGAGTCATTTTGACCCAGAAATACATTAAACTGAGTTAATGAAAAAGGGAAGTCTCTGTCTAATTATACAATTATGGTGTTTCCAAACCGTTGACGAGACGCAATCATTTATATGGTGGCTGTCATAAAACCATGCTTTTGGAGATTTTTAGGATTCCAAACAATTTTATTTATTTATTTTTATTCCAAACAAGTTTTTTTATTTTTTATTCCAACAAATCTAATCTTTTTTGCCAAGATTTGTTCAAAATTATATAATTACAACATCCATAACAGGTTGTCAAAATATAATGCATTTATAATATAGACATATATATAACTTAAATATATTTTCTTTAATTTCAGTCAAAATCTTCTAAATCAACATCAAAAAAAAAAAAAAAAAAAAAAAAAAAAGATTAAAAAGTGTTTTTGCACTATTATTTACAACAGGATCTGCATTTTAATGGGTTTAAATAAAAGATTTTTGTTACAATTGACAAGAAAAACTAATTTGTGCATCAAAACCACTCCTTTCCTGGTAAAAAATTAACTTGATTTTCAAAAGTCAATAACTTTGCGACAGCTGAATGTAACATTTTTGACAAGCCAAATATGTGAGTCTCTGAGTAACGTAATTTAAAATAAACTTAATTCTGTAAAATAAATATAATGAACAACGAAAAAAGCATTTCGGACATGCAGCACATTTTATAATTACCAAAAAATGTGCATGAGGGGTGACCTATGTTTTATTTTTGCACATTTTAAAATGTGCTGCATGTCCGAAATGCTTTTTTCGTTGTTCATTATACTTATTTTACAGAATTAAGTTTATTTTAAATTACGTTACTTTTTTTTTTTTACGTTATATTTGGCTTGTCAAAAATGTTACATTCAGCTGTCTCAAATTTGTTGACTTTTGAAAATAAAATCAAGTTCATTTTTTACCAGGAAAGGACTCGTTATATATATATATATATATATATATATATATATATATATATATATATGGTAACAATAATGGTATAAGGTTTCATAGTTAAGTACATTAATTAACATGAAATAATAATGAACTGCACTTCTACAACATTTATTAATCTTTGTTCATGTATTTGAAGCACTGAACTAACATGAACAAATAATGAACAACAGTATTTAACGTTTAAAAAGATCGGTATCTGTAAATACAAATGTATTGCTCATTATTAGTTTAGTTAGTTAATGCATTAACTAATGTTAACAAACTAAATCTTATTGTAAAGTGTTAACCCACTCATAATTTGAGTCTGTGGTGTTGTAAATCAGCACAGATGTTGAGATGTCAGCACATGTCTTTGAGTTTTAAGCGCAGAATCACTTGTCTAATCGTCAATGATGGTGTATAAATAGCACCAGCCCATTAAGCCTTAATATATCGTTATCAGCTAATCGTCAATTACTGTTGCAGGGCAGGATATCACTCATTTAATCTTGTTATCTGAAAGGCTAATGCCTGGCTACACAGATCTAAACTGTGTGTGTGTTCTCCTCTACTTTGTGTATCATTAATGTGACTCATTTGATGTGACTTTCTTTTTCTTTTTTCTTCTTCTTTTTTTCTTTACAACTTTTGGACTGAATTCAGCCTTCATAGTTCACCTACAGCTGTTAGAAACAGACTCTGTGTCTGGCAGCTCCTCAAAGCTACCCCGAGGTGAAGTTGTTGACCTCACTGACCGTGTCTTGCACTGGTTGACCGCCAACTCACAGAGCCGGCAGCTGCTAAAAAAGTTGTGCGTGGAGCCAGCCAGGCCGCTTGGCAAACTCAGAGTTTCAAGATTCCCGAATCCCATCTCCATGCCAGCTGAACAGGCAGATACCTGCTCCTCGTGTCCCTGCAGATCCACCCGTATGTGAGAACTCCAGCAGGAATCACGCACTGTTACCTCTCTATGCACCTTCGCTCGCTTTCCTTTCCTTCCTTCTCAGTACCGCCAGCTAAATGCTTCACTTGAATTACACAGATTAATAACACAGGTGTTGGAAACATCTGGCTGTATCAATAATGATGCCTTTCAAACGCATAATTGTTAACTTAGTAGCTCAATGAGTCACTACATGCTTATATAACAGTGTAACCTGTACATGTTTGCAAGTAATAGGATTTTTTTTTTTTTTTATTAAAAACCTTCTTTAATTTAATTTTTTTAAAATTTATTTTATTATCATAAAAAATCTAAATAAATTGCACAATTCATACTGTATGTGCCACTGTTATGAGTTATTGTCACAATAAACAATTGTCATGAATATCAGTTCAAATTGTCCTTTGTCACAGAAAAAGTAACAGCATATGTTGGAATGTTAGTAAATTAAGACAAATGTTCTTATTTTGTCTTTTAATAATACATTTTTCTGATTAACTTCCAAATGAAAACAAAAGCAAAAGCTAGAAATTGGATTTAACAGGCAGTAAACCAGGCAGAAGGGTGGGCAGAGATACAGAGGAAGAGATGTAACTGTTACTTACAGTAAAATCCCCCTCACTTCTCCATTGTCAAACGTTAGACGTCTTTGTTGTTCACAACTTCAACATCTCTTTTGGCACGTGGGCTCAAACCACAGGAAATTTAACACTTGTTCTTGTTAGGGAACACCTTTTCTCTCGAACTACCTTTCTCTGGACAAGTAAAAACCCTATGGCTAGCATTTTAACTTCAGAAACAAGCACATATGGATGAATATGGTACAGAGGACATTTTTGTGCTGTTTTGAACAATCTGTTGACATTTTACAGTATGTTTAGGTGATGGTGTTTTGATTTGAGGTTGACATTACGTCCACACTTCACCAGCGGTGGAAAACCGCTGTCAACATGTTGCTTTACATTTCTTTGTTTTAGATTACAGCACAATGGGTGGGCAGATGGGAACTTTTGTGTGGACTTTCTGGTCTGTATTTTCTCTGGTTTTACGTAGCCGGTTTTGTCCCAGTTTGCATAATCAAAGACACTTACTCTAGATTCCCCTGTTTACATGCTATCAAAAGAAATTTGTCTGTCAGCATAAATACTAACCAATAAGACTGTAGCTAATCATATATAGAAAGGAGAAAAAAAAGAGTGAGTGAACAAGATGACAAGAGAAAGCTACAAGCCCAATAAAAGAAAGCACATTAAAAGGGAGGAAAGAAAAACAGCCCACATCCTGATGTAGTGGTTTTACACTCTCTATTTCTCACTTTCTCTCTTTTTCGTTGTTTTTCCCACCGTTCAGCCTATCTCATTAGGACTAGAAGTGTGGTTCATCATTAAAGACAATAGGAGTGGCTAGCAAACCTGTCTGTTTACACAGATGGTATCATTTATGTGGTATAATTGACAGAACAGTGTGAGGGGAGGAGAGATTATAAACAGAAAAACAGTGTGTGAAAGTGTTAATGTTAGTTTAGGGAAAGGAAAGAGTGCCAGGATTCTCACTGAATGACAAGTGTTAATCTTTAGCAGCCGTCCATTCTCTTCTGATTCAGATTAAATGGCAACTGGATACAGATGAAGAGTCTTAAATCTTTTATAAATATATATTTTTAAATATATATCTTTTTTTAAACAAAAAAGTTTTGCTTGTAACCAGGTTATTATCATGTTATTACAACACTTGCCACTTTTATTATTAATTTATGATAATTAATAGTATTACCTCAATGGAAATCAATTTATTTAAAAATATATATAATATTAAAATGTTATTTTATCCTAATAAACTTGATTTCTGCAAAGTGGTTGCTAGGATGGTCTGGGTGGTTGCTAGGTTTTTGCTCAATTGTTCAAGCCAAACGAGTCCACCTCTCTACTGAAATGGTGTCTGCATTTCCACTGACTTGAGAGTTAAAAAAAATGACGTAACTGACAACATTAACCAACCCACAAAGCATCTTGTTTTTTTTTTTTTTTTTTTTTTTAATGAGTCTTCAGAGTTTTGAGAACGTAATTTAAGTGACCTTTTCTGATGGTTCTTCTCAAACTCTAAGGTATGAGCATCATTTGTGATTGGCCACGGTTGCCAAGCAATAACTATTTGGTAAGGTTTGTAATTGTTGATAGATCATCCTTGAGGATATGTTAAATTGTGTAGTGTCCTCATGCATATGAACTCTCTCACCTCTCGGGTTTCTTTCTATTTGAATGTTTTACATGAATGAGTTAAGGGATACTACACAAATAATGAAATAATGTGACTCAAAAACTTCCCTACAGAAACTCCGCACCACCTGCTGAAAGCACTGCTGTATGTTTGTCAAGTGCCTCATTAAAACAGCACTGAACAATATTAGTATAAGGTTTGACTGATTCCACGAAGACAGCATCTTTTTTCATGCTATTCATATCCAAAATTATGAAGAAGCCTCACAAAAATGTCGAGAAATACTTCCTGTGGTTATATTTTCAGATGTCAGTACAGCACATCTCAAAGTAAAGGAAGTTCACTTTAGACCCAGAAACAGCTATCAGCTTCCTTGTGCTAAACCTGTCGCAGACATTTCTCTCAGCAAGATAAACCCAACAGACCTTTTATCTCATTATAGTAAACCCAACAGACCGTCTCAAAACAGCGGTTACAACCAGACATGGTGCCTCTCAGCAACTACGTTTGCACGTGTAGTGAGTGTAGTAACCGTGTCAGTTTCTAAGAATCCAGCGCTCTATAGCTATAAGACCGAACCACAGCCTCAACTAAAATAGCACTGCCGTTTGTGTGTCTACATCAGAGTGTCCTCAATAAAACAGACTTTGAAAGCACTGTGCACACATCAGGACATCAGCAGTGCTGTCAGCTGAGGCTCACGGTTGCCTGTGTCATGAGCGTATGTAATCAGTAATCAGAACTGAGATAAGATGTAGAGATAGAGTTCACTGGAGCTTTGCCAGAACTTCAGACTCGTCGTTTTACATCACTGCTTTACATTATGCAAGTGACATAATTTGAGTTGTGCAATAAATGTAAGCTTTTTTATAAGAATGCGGGTCTTGCCCATGCGAAAGTCACTGCTACAATGATGTTACATATAGGCAAAGCCGAAAATAGTCTGAGGTTGTCATCATGCTGAATAAAGGTGTGCAGGTGTGAGTGAGAGATTGTGCAGTACTTGCGAGTCTCACAGCGTGAGGTTTGTCACTTGGCAAACTTTTTTTTTTGTGTCGCTTCAAGCTGCAAGGCATATCTCAAAGACTTTTTGAGTAATAGAAAAGCTGTGAAGCTGTGTGCGCGTCTATGAGATGATTTTGTAAGCGGAGCCTGGGGTGCGTTTTCTCGTGTCTGTTGTCCCTCAGCTTTTTTGGCTGAGCCAGACGCCCATGTGGCTTACTTGGAGGTGAGGAAGAGAGAGAAAGTGTGAATGAGAGTGAGTTTTGGATGATAACACAAGGAAAGGAACAGGCCGCATAATCTCCATGCTGTTATTTGCTGTGCTATCAACTCAAAAATGTTATATCTTTTTTTAAAGTGATAATTAATATTTGCAGGGCAGAGTTTCTCAGAGACTCTTTGAGGAGAAATCACCTGTGGTTTGAGCTGAGCTTTGGGGGATTTACCCTACTAGTTAAACTGGGCGTAAGTGGTCATCAAAGGATGTTTCAAGCTGGTTTAATTTACATAAAGAACACAGGAGTTAATTAGTTAAACTTAAGCCACTGAGAGGCAGGAACTCAAAGGTGTTCCTGTGAGATCAGCTGATTAGATAGTTTTGATACCCAACTGAGTCGTAATCATTTTTAAGAAGTTGAAAGTTATAGAAACTAGCACAGAAATGTGATGCATGTTTTAGGGAAATCCCAAACTCTCAAGTGGGTGAAACTTCTGGCAAATGATTTGAATACATTGCTGATAAAACCTCATTAGTTTCCTTAAAGTCCCCCTGTAGTGAAAATAATTTTTTTAATGTTGTTTATATGTCTATGCGGCGTTTTTAATATACTTTAAGACAAACCATGTGCAAATTCATAAGTTAACACCATTGAGTATTTTCTCTTTAAAACTGCAGTGATCTAAAGACAGTCTCAAAAACGCGGTTTGAGATCGCTGGTGTTTCTGACGTCACAAACTACCTTGTAACCAATCACGTCACGAGGGGGACGGGCTTTAGCATATCATTACTATGCCGTGAAGCAAGGTAGTCTCAAGAGAAGCCACGTTATCCCGATTTAATGTATATTTCAATGTTATGATCATGGATATGGATCTCCTGTACAACATTAAGCCATGCACACTTCAAATGTATGAAGATCACTGTATTACATATACAATATCAAACAAGTAATATGTATATATGTATAGATTTTTTTTTTTTTTTTTTTTTTTTTTTTAAGACAGAAATCACAAGCACACTTTTCAAGCAAAACTTTTTACGAAAGGAAGTTTGTTAAACTTGAAATGATAAAACTGTTTAAAATAAGGACACATGTGGTCAAACTTTAGTGAACATTCTCTTCAAATTACTTTCAGACCAGCTGGTTAAAAGTCACTGAAAAAAAAGTTAAGAGAAAATAAGTAGTATAATTTCTTACCAAACAGAGTGGCACCTGATATTTATAAATGTATAGTTCATAAAAAAAAAATATATATATATATATATATATATATATATATATTTCATCGCGTTATCTTAAACCTGCATGACTTTCTTTGTTCTATGGAACAACACACATTTTTTTTTGTCCATACAATAAAAGTCAGTGGGGTCCAAAATAACATTGGCTCCAATTAGCTTTAACTTTAACTGCACAAACAAACAAACAAACAAACAAACAAACAAACAAACAAACAAACAAACAAACAAACAAACAAACAAACAAACAAACAAACAAACTGTCATGATTCCTGTCTTGTGTTCCCCTTGTCTTGTGTGGACTTTTATGTTATTTCCTGTTCTGTGCCAAGTTTTGTAGTCCTTTGTAGTTTTTCTTGTTTATTAGTCTCCCCAGGTGTTTCTGATTAGCCACGCCCCCTTGTTATCTTGTTTAGCTTGTTTGGCTGTGTATTTAAACTTCTGTGCTTCAGTTGTTGGTTGTCGGTCGTTGTACCTGTTTCATGTTCCTGTCCTGAGTTCCGTTGTTTGCCCTGGATTACCTGTTTGTTTTAGTAAAGTCGTGCTTGCATGTGGATTCTCTCTCCGCTACGTCCTTGCCTATACGTTACACAAACAAACAAACAAACATACAAAAAAAACCAGGCATTTTTCTAAATACTTCTCTTGTGTTTTTTTGTGTTGAAAAAATTAAGTTATATAGGCTAGGTTTGGAATGAGGATGAGTAAGGCCACTTTTACACAGAAACAGAGTACGGTGGTCAGTTCTGTATTTGAGTCCTTAATACAGTTAAAGTTCAGTGTGCACACACAGTTCCATTATTTACAAGAGTGACAACCGCATTAACCAAACTACATTTTCAAGACTCATAACTGCATTCACCGAAAACCCTGCACTATGTGAACAGAACAGGAATGGAGAACTAGTTGTCTGTCACCTCATACAGTGCGAAAAGCTGCTCTGCAATGCACAAACGCGTGTCTACTGTGTGTTGCGGGTTTTCATGTGTGGTTTCGGTAACTTACGGCAATGGAGATATAAGATATATGTGTGTCATCTGGAGGTTTTAGATCCAGTCGACCATCTTTGATATTACTTTGGTCACTGTCGCAATGGTTACTGGTAAGAGAATACGGGCTTGACTCCCATTGCACGTCCATACAGACAGTATTCGAGAAGCTAGTGATGTAGTACTCGAGTCCGGTCTCGAGACCGATTTTTGCTTTCTCGGACTCGACTCGGACTTGTTCCTTCAAAGACTCGGTCTTGACTCGGACTCGACCCTTCAAAGACTCGGTCTTGACTCGGACTCGGCATAGGCGGTCTCGTCCCCATCACTAGTCCACTAGAATACATACCACTAGAACATTTTTATTTGCTCTGCATGTCCTAACTATGATTAAAAAAGTCAGGGTGGGCTTAACATGTTGATGACAGAGCAGCACTGTTGAAGCAGTTTAGAAAAATAGGCAGAAGATGATGCATGTGGTATGGATTTTTTTAATGATAGTAAAAGCATAGTCCATATTAAGACGTTAAGACTGCTCCTCTAAACAATTCCCAATCTAGCTTAGTCTGTAGGCCTAACTGTTGATTATTAACTGGGGTGATATTAAATCATGAATATGAAAACTGACATGTTTTTATGGTCTTGGTCTCAACTCCTAAAGTCTCGACTCGGACTTGCTTCCTCAAAGACTCAGTCTTGACTCGGACTCGACTGAATTTGAAAACCAACGGACTCGGTCTCGACTCGGACTCGACCCTTCAAAGACTCGGTCTTGACTCGGACTCGGCATAGGCGGTCTCGTCCCCATCAATACGAGAAGCTACTGTAAGTTGCTGTGTGAACTGGACATTTCGAGACTCACACCTGTAATGTAATGACAGCAATTGACGCCTCTCGCGGTTCAAACAAACATGGCTGGGCAACCGTGTTCGTCATTACGTTGTGCGTCAAGTTCAAGTGTTACTCTTTTGGCGTAAAATCCATGCGTACGGCCGTCTGCCGGAAGCTAGTTATTTTAGTCGATAAAGTTTTAAATATGTATATTTTTCTTACACGAACGCATCGCTTAATTTCAGAAGGCCTTTATTAACCCCCGCAGAGCTGTGTCGAGTACTTTAATCATGAATAGATGCGCTTTAATGGAATTCTAAAGTCAAACCGCCATTCACTCCCATTATAAAGCTTGGAAGAGCCAGGACATTTTTTTTATATAACTCAGATTGTATTCGTCTGAAAGAAGAATGTCATATACACCTAGGATGGCTTCAGGGTGAGTAAATCATGGGCTAATTTTCATTTTTGGGTGAACTATCCCTTTAAGGATTAAGTTTTTTTTCTCGGGTGTGATGTCCCTTTAAGAGTGATTTAAGTGTTTCAATGAGTTACTTTTTTGAAATGTTTATCCTTCTTAAAAGCAGTATGACGGAGTCCTTTTAATGCAAGTCTTTTTTATATTCATCACTATAAACACTTCCAAACTGGTAAAAGAGCACACAAACACAGAGGTCTGGAAAGCCAGAAGTATGTGCTTGTGTGTGTTGGGCTGGCTGCCCACTAGCTGCTCTATGGTGCTGTGGAATACCTGTGGGTTCAGAGTCACGTAGCTCTGGGGCTCTGTGACGTTCGCACTTCTGCCTCCTATTCTTTCCTCACAGAGGACTGAATAACCCAGACCATAAAAAAAGCCTTAAATTGGTCACAACTGCTAGTATCTCTGTCTTTGAATGTTAGAGGTCAATGAGTCAATTTGCTTCATGTTAACTTCACAAACAGAATAAAGTGAAAATAAATCTCATTGTAATTAAATACTACATATAAGACATTCCTAGAGGGTTTGAAAGCAGAAATGTGCTGCTCAAAAGTTTGTGAAACCATTTATATACATATAAACTTTTATTTTATTTTGTGTGTGTGTGTGTGTGTGTGTGTGTGTGTGTGTGTGTGTGTGTACGCGCGAAAATGGGTTATTTGATCTGTAAAGGAGTTTAAATCATCCTTTTTTTCAGGGGAACTACTGTTTAAGATGGATGGACTTCTGGTTTTGTGTCTGGTTACTTCTGGTTATAACTTTTGGTTCTATAAATTCATGTAAACAGTCCCTTTCTGGTATCTTTGAACATATAATTTGAAAAGTATTGGGTATAGCTGGATTTACTTATTTGTTCACTTTAGTTAATGCATGGGTTAACGTGAACTAACTGTGAGAATGTTTTTACTATATTTAATTAATATATTTGTTAATGTTAGATATACATATGCAAATACTTTATTATTTGTTCATGTTAATTCACAGTGGATCAACTAATGTTAATACAACTATTTGTATAAATTCTTTAAAAAAATTGAAAAATGTATGAGTAAATGTAGACATTAACAAAAATTAATAAATGCTATAGAAAGTGTTTATTGTTAGTTCATGTTAACCAATGTATAATGTAATTAACTCGTGTTAACAAATGAAACCTTATGATTGTATAGTGTTACCACTAACTTTGATAACTTTGAACAGACATGCAAGTGATTTTATCCAACTATAGTCTCATTTGTAAGGAAAAAAAAAAGAAAAGAAAAAACGTTAAAAAGACAAAAATGTACTTTAATGTTTAACCTGAAGAATTGCCTTGCACCATAGACTGTGTATAACTGTAAAACTAACTAACAAAAATATTAACTTTTTAAAACCTGGCTCAGGCTCTTTGGAATCAATGCTCATGTGTTTCTTCTTCTCTGAAAAAAAGAAAAGAAAACCTCATTCAGAGTGGAACTATGAGCAGATTGAAGGCTTCTGTCTTTGTCTCCAGCGGTGCGGTTGTAACTCTTTGTTTGTTTGTTTCCATGAGTTAGCGATTATTGAGGTTGTGGGTCATAATCACGCGCCACGACGGCCACTGAATGACTGACTCTCTTTACTGTGAAAGAGCAGCTCTGTAAGGAAAGGAAGGAGGAATGGAAGGAGGAGGAAGATTAGTAGACTAGGGGTCTTCCACTATTACAGTGAACAAGAGAAGTCTGTCAGCTTCATAGAAGCTGAAATATCCAAACCTCACATATACCCAACTATATTTTTTAATTACGGGAAAGGTCCTCTTCATACAGCATTAAAATACAACCCACTGACTGGAAAACGTCTTCAGAGTTTCAACTTGATATATTTTTCCTCACAGTAGCCTAAAGTTCCTTGCACACTGAGTCCGAAATTTTCGCATGTTAAAAAATCAATGCGACCTCACGTTGTGTCAATTACGTTTACACAGTGCTTCTGAAACTTTTGTCCGCCATAAAAAAATTTCGCATCATGTTCGATTTTTGCGTTTTTCGCATCCGTAGCAAGCATTTTGAGAGGTGTTTTGACAATTCAGAGCCACCGAATGACGAATACGAAAAAACACATACAAAAATTACGTACTCAGTGTGCAAGGACCTTAAACTTTGCATTGTTCATGGGTTTTAATATTTCATTTTGGTATATTTCAAATATATTTATTATGATACTTCAAGGAAATGTCATATATTGTCAATATAGTCTATTTAGTATATATAACAAAGGAATTCCCCGTAAAATGTGCAGCACACAGACAAATGTTGAGGTTATAATGTTCAGGAACAGTGTTAAAAATACATTTTAACGTCTCTAAGTTCGTCAGCCTTAGGACAAACATTTTCTGGGATGTAAAAAAACAGCGACAACAACTCTTCCTCTTCTCTAAAACAGCCCAACATGGCCACACCCCCTTTATTGCGTGTTTCTGGGGGCAGGGTTTATGTATATTTTTGGGTTTGTGATGTCACCAACCTGGAAGAAGCTTGTTGTGGTCCCTACCAGCCGTTTGTTGTAGTCCTTAAAAAGCGATTTCTCTAAAAGATAATATCTCTCTTTGCATTGAACTTTGAGCGTTGTAACTTTGCAGATGTTGGTTATGCTCAAACAGCAACATTACACACTAACAAAAGTTAAAAAAGTGAAATCATAAACAAGGACCCCTTTAAAAGTACTTAAGGATTCCTGAATTGTACTGTTAAAAGAACCAGAATCATAAGTGGATTGGCCATCAGATATAGCCTATGTTCAGTGACAGTTATAGCTGACATGTATATACACTGAAATTATAAACGCAACACTTTTGTTTTTGCCCCAATTTTTCATGAGTTAAACTAAGACTGATCTAAGATCTAATGATCTAAAATCTAATGATCTAAGACTTTTTCTATGTACACAAAAGGCAGATATTCTCAAATATCGAATATTGTTTATAAATCTGTCTGAATCTTTGTTAGTGAGCACTTCTCCTTTGCCGAGATAATCCATCCACCTCACAGGTGTGGCATATCAAGATGCTGATTAGACAGCATAATTATTGCACAGGTGTGCCTTAGGCTGGCCACAATAAAAGGCCACTCTAAAATGTGCAGTTTTATCACACAGCACAATGCCAAAGATGTCGCAAATTTTTAGCGAGCGTGCAATTGGCATGCTGACTGCAGGAATGTCCACCAGAGCGGTTGCCCGTGAATTGGATGTTCATTTCTCTACCATAAGCCGTCTCCAAATGTGTTTTGGAGAATTTGGCAGTACATGCAACCGGCCTCACAACTCCAAACCACGTGTAACCACACCAGCACAGGACCTCCACATCCAGCATCTTCACCTCCAAGATTGTCTGAGACCAGCCATCCGGACAGCTGCTGCAACAACTGGTTTGCATAACCAAAGAATTTCTGCACAAACTGTCAGAAACCGTCTCAGGGAAGCTCGTCTGCATGCTCGTCGTCCTCATTGGGGTCTCGACCTGACTGCAGTTCGTCGTCAAAACCGACTTGAGTGGGCAAATGCTCACATTCGATGGCGTCTGGCACTTTGGAGAGGTGTTCTCTTCACGGATTAATTCCAGTTTTCACTGTACAGGGCAGATGTCAGACAGCGTGTATGGTGTCGTTTGGGTGAGCGGTTTGCTGATGTCAACGTTGTGGATCGAGTGGCCCATGGTGGCGGTGGGGTTATGGTATAAGCAGGCGTATGTTATGGACAACGAACACAGGTGCATTTTATTGATGGTATTTTGAATGCACAGAGATACCGTGACGAGATCCTGAGGCCCATTGTTGTGCCATTCATCCACGACCATCACCTCATGTTGCAGCATGATAATGCACAGCCCCATGTTGCAAGGATCTTGGAATCTTGAAAGCTGAAAACATCCCAGTTCTTGCATGGCCAGCATTTCTCACCGGACATGTCACCCATTGAGCATGTTTGGGATGCTCTGGATTGGCGTATACGACAGCATGTTCCAGGTCCTGCCAATATCCAGCAACTTCGCACAGCCATTGAAGAGGAGTGGACCAACATTCCACAGGCCATAATCAACAACCTGATCAACTCTATGCAAAGTGTGATGTGTGTTAGGATACTGACTGGTTTCCTGACCCCCCCCAGACCCCCCCCAGACCCCCCCAATACAGTAAAGCTGCACATTTTAGAGTGGCCTTTTATTGTGGCTAGTGTTGCACGGTGTACCGATACTTCAAAAGTATCGCGATACTCGGAAATTAAAAACATCACGATACCTAAATATATCAGTATCGATACTTAAATTTTTTTTTTTAAAACGCCTCCCAATGGACGTCTGTTTTTTTTTTTAGTCTGACGCACCCAGCAAAGAAGCTGCCGCTGTCAGTGTCATGTGACAAAACAAACACTACAGCGAGATGGCTGCGTGCGAGCACTAGTGGTCCACGACTCGTAGAAAAAGATGACGCGAGGAGTGACATATGGAAGTACGTTGCCTACCTTGCTCTGTTGCACGGTGCACCGATACTTCAAAAGTAAATCGGAAATTAAAAACGTCACGATTCCTAAATTTATTAGTATCGATACTTCTAAGAATGACCGCGTTCCAGATTTGAGACCGGCGACACACTGGCTGCGTGGCGTGTCCGTTTTTATTTCGGCTCCCATGTTAACTGCCTGCGTGACTCAGGCGCAGCTCGAGCGCGCGCGGAAAACGCGTGCATTCTAGAAATAGAACTGACGCCTATTTTTCACGCGACACACAAGCGTGTTGGAAGCGTTTCCAGGCAAAATAGAAGAGGAAAAGATGTTTCTATGTCATTTTGACACGAATACATATTAATAAATGACATTTTGATGTTTGAAAGTCTCTAGGTTTTGACATAAATACAATATAAATGTGATTTAAAAAATATTATCGATTTTCCAATATTGCACCTCTCAATACAGAACGAAATATATATATATATATTTTAAACCTTTATTTAACCAGGGAAATATCACATTGAGATAAATATCTCATTTACAAGTGTAGTAGCCAAATTCTGTAGCCTATTTTGCCGTCAACACTGCCTACGTTGTCTTTGCTGCTATATATTTATGTTTAACATGAAGTATAGGCCTTCCACAACTCTATCCCCATATGTCAATATATCACCAATGAGGCTTATCATATGTTACCAATATTAAACATTGTTTAATATAATTGCTGTTCATATTTTTATTCAAAGTTCAGAATCAAGATAAAGTTATTACTGGTAACTCTTATTTTTCTTATGATAAATGAGATAATGCTGCTAAATTTATTAATTTTTTTACCTTGAATGTCATTGCTCTAATTTATTTTTTATATTTTGATATTTCATATTTTGTTCAAATGTTTAATATATCTGCTGTTCATATGTTCATTTATTAGTGTGTTATATGATTAGAATGTTGTCCCGGTTTTAAAATAAAGCACAGCAATCATATTTGAGTGTTTCTCCCTTTTCAGGAAAAGTATCGAAAAAGTATCGAAATCGCAATACTTGACATGGTATCGGTATCGAAACAATAATTTTGGTATCGTGACAACACTAATTGTGGCCAACCTAAGGCACAACTGTGCAATAATCATGCTGTCTAATCAGCATCTTGATATGCCACACCTGTGAGGTGGATGGATTATCTCGGCAAAGGAGAAGTGCTCACTAACACAGATTTAGACAGATTTGTGAACAATATTTGAGAGAAATAGGCTTTTTGTGTACATAGAAAAAGTCTTAGATCTTTGAGTTCAGCTCATGAAAAATGGGGGCAAAAACAAAAGTGTTGCATTTATCATTTTGTTCAGTGTAGTAGGAGAAGAGGACTCACTGCACCACTTCTCATTGTTCATTGTATTAAACAGGAAATCAAACAGCTGATGGACAGTCAGTACTCTGGGATGATGTCATCCCTCTTATAGTTCAGGACTGCACACATACAGAAACACACACAGCCCGTTTCATTAAAGAAACAGTAGCAAGTCTAACAATGACATCATTGTAGAAGCTCCTGGGATGAGAGCACACACTCAAGCACACACTTACACACACATATACACTCAAACACACACTCTCACACACAAACACTTCCGGCAGTCCTTGTAGGGCATCCTGCCCTGACTTTGCTGTAAATCTGCAGTGTGTCTTACCAGGAAGCTGTCTATGTTCGCTGACAGACACACACAGCTGCTGTATAATTCTTTCAGACACATACAAACTCACACACCGCTATTCAATCAGTCAATTTATTCCTCAGAAAGCTTCCAGCATGGTAAGCAGAACTGGCAGTAATCTTGATAAATCTAACATATTTGAAGGGGTTGGTCCTGACTGTATCACCTGAGTTATGCTGATAAATGTTACAGAAAGCTGATAATTCAGAGTCCCAATGTTTAGAACACAGTTAACATGATTAGAACATGCAATTCTTATTATCTCTGATTATCTCTCAGTACAGACACTTGTCCATTGTTCTCTTGAGATATGCTGTAAGTGAATGAAACTTTACCAAACTGCTGGACTTGAGACTCATTCAGAGATAACAATGAGCTGCAACAAGAAATAAAGTTGCAATTCTGAAATATAAAGTCACAACTATGAAAAATAGAGCTGCAGTTATGAGATATGAGGCAGAAACATGATTCTATAGCTTTCCACTTTGTGCTCTGTGGAAGAAGCACTGTCATTTTGGCCTCTTTTAGCTTTTTGCCATTATAAAATGAAAGCAAATTGCTGTGTGAATGAGAGATCGTGCTAATGTGTGTATCGTATATGCTTGAAGGAAAATCTCCATTTTTTTTTTAAAGAAAGTTCAGCGTTCTAATGTTTGAGACGCTCACGTGTAAACACTCAGTGTGACCTCAGCTGTGTTCCTGGAAACCCTTGAACTTGGCGAATGAGCCCTTAGGAGTCTGGTCTTTGGGTCCACAAGGTTAATATTCAACAAGCTCCACACATAAGCGGGAGAGAAAGGGGAGGGAGAGGAGAGCGAGAGATGTGGCACATTCCGTAGATTCCACACAAGCGTTTCCAGAGTCCAGAACTATGAATGGATCTAGTGAGGATAGTTAGCTAATGCATGCAGATGCATACATACTTTCACACATTCAGATATATCATATCACACTGAGGTAAACCACAGAATCTGGCTTTGAGAGGTCAGAAATGTCAGATGACGCATCACACACAAGCACATATTGACATGCACATATGCGAAGTTTATGGAAATAATATGGATAAACCGGATTTATCCAGATTTACATTTGCATATGCAAACTTGAGTTTCCTTGTGATTTATTTCAATGATGAATTTCCATCAGCAAATACCAACTTACAACCAAACTACATAATGCCTCAATTTTTCATTTGATAACTTTAAAAAAATGATTTACTTGCTATTAGATTACTTGCTATCAAATAATGTGTTTTGTTCATTGTAAGCCACCCATAAGCTTATTTTTTTTTCTTTTGAAGTTCAATTAAAACTTAATTTATAAATATTATTAGTGTTGTTTGCTAAGATTTTCATATAGCATTTCTCAAAGAAGAGCAACCACTTAAGCCCTATTCGGTTTATACCCAGACTAGTTTAACATGGAGAAGTGGGGTAAAGTAACAATTACCAGAGCTTCTCTATGATTTTAGTCCTGTCTGAATGTCTCAGTAATCATTTCAGACAATGTCAGTAAAGATTACGGCGACTTTTACCTTCAGTAAAAATGTCCAGAAAAATTACCTCAGGTAATACTAATCTTGTGCGAATAGACCCGCTGTAAATATGTACGTAAATATTTAGTCATTTCCTGTTTGCAATGCAATACACACATGACGACATGAGGGTGACGGCAAGGCGCAAATCAAGTTACCCCTAGTTTTACTGAGATATCTTATCCCGTGCAAATTGGCCATTACTATTACAGATGTCCTGCGGTAAAATTACATTACTCCATCTAGGCTATTGAATACTGTAGCATGGCTTAACCAACGTATTAGCAACATGCTAAAACACGCAAAACATTTTAGAAACCACATAACAACATGCTAAATAATAATAAAAAATTAAAATAAAACACTCCAACATTATCAGCTGCATATCAACATGCTAAAGAACACCCAGAACAACTTAGCAACTAGAAAGCAACAAGCTAAAAACACTCAAAATGCCTTAACAACTGATTCAACAAACTCCAAACACCTTAACATCTTCACAGCATAACTTCTAACATTTAGACCACCTTAGCAGCTGCATAGTAACATTTTAAAACCCACTCAGAACATTGTAGAAACAATAAAGCAACAAGCTAATTGCTAAAAAATACCACCTTAGCAGCTGCATAGTAAAATGTTAAAAACCACCTAGAACACCTTAAGCAATTGCACAGAAACACAGAAACCTCTCAGATAGGTTCTTTAGGGTGTCATGGAGGGGTGAGGTGTCTAAGTCGCAACATCTAGCTACTGGGGTGCCTCAGGGCTCAGTGCTTGGACCACTTTTCTTCTCCATCTACATGACATCACCAGGATCTGTCATTCAGAAACATAGTTTTTCCTATCCCTGTTATGCTGACAACACACAACTCTACCTCTCATTCCAACCAGAGGATCCGACGGTAGCTGCCTGCATCTCAACCTGCCTGACAGACATTTCTTGCTGGATGAAGGACCACCACCTTCAACTAAACTTGGCGAAGACCGAGCTGCTTGTGATCCCGGCCAATCCAAAACTACATCAAGGTCAGCCAGGAACCTTGGAGTTGTGATTGATGATCAACTGAACTTCACAGACCACATTGCTAGAACATTCCTGCATATTTACCTTATACAACATTAGGCCCTTCCTATCAGAGCATGCTACACAACTCCTTGTCCAAGCACTTGTTCTATCCAGACTGGACTATTCTAATGCTCTCTTGGCAGGCCTTCCAGTATGAACTGTCAAACCTCTGCAACTGATCCAGAATGCTGCAGCTAGAGTGCTCTTTAACAAGCCGAAGAGAGCACACGTCACACCTCTCCTCACAAAATTGCACTGGTTGCCAATTGTCGCTCGCATCAAATTCAAGGCACTGATGCTTGCCTACAGAACAACCACTGGCTCTGCTCCCTTTTATCTAAACTCATTACTCTAGACTCACGTGCCATCCAGAAGCTTGCATTCTGCAAGTGAACGTCGCGTCAAAGAGGCACAAAATCACTTTCATGGACCTTCACCTGGACTGTTCCCTGCTGGTGGAATGATCTGCCTAACTCAACCCGAGCTGCTGAGACCGTAGCCATTTTCAAGAAACGGCTGAAGACGCATCTTTTTCGGCAACACTTGATCCATTTATACTAACACTTTCTTTTCTTTTCTATTCTATATCTATTTATGTATATATATATATATATATTAAAATAGCCCCACATCATCACATAGCCTTCACCATACCTAGAGATTGGCATGGGGTACTTTCCATAAGATCATCTCTCAATGCAAATCAAACTAGCTATTAGGCTAACTGAAATAAAACCATGCCAATCTCTAGGCTATGTGATGATGTGGGGCTATTTTAATTCCAAAGGCCAAGGGAACTTTATCAGGATGCATAGTATCCTAAAAAAAAATATAAAAAAAAATACTTAAAAATAAAAATCTGCCTGCCTCTATGAGAATTTAACATAGGGGTGTCCAAACTTATGCACCCTGTATTTTAAGAAAGAACATTTATTTATTTACGATACATTATTCATTCACAAAGAAAATTGGTGTCCTTAAAGGTTGGATTTTTCCTAATTTTTTAAATTAAGGCATTAAGTTCAATTTCCAAAAGATGATTTTTTATTCCTCTTTTTAGTCAACTTTAGCATGGGTGTCTAAACTTATGCATAGCACTGTATATACTGCGTACTGCGTTAGACTAAACTCGGAAGGATCACAGCACTTGCATTTTGTTGTCCTATTGTTAGCTTAATAGCTTCTATTGCTCTCCTCATTTGTAAGTCGCTTTGACTACGATTCAAACATAGGTTTTTGGTTATGATTAATTTATGATTAAATGTAAATGTAAATATAAAATAAATAAAAAAACTGTATTTTTATGCATTTTGTAATAAAAATACATTTTTGCATTTCAGCAATAATCTGCCAAGTCTTGCCAAGTCAAAAAGTATTTAACTGGTAATAAAGGTATAATAACTATTTTAGAAATATAATTTCGTGCCATAAAATCCCCTAAAAATACAATATTAAATAAAAAACATTATTGAACTAAAATATAGTACATTCATTTCATTGAAATAAAAATAAAACTGCACCAGATTGGTTGTATGGTGTGCCTCAGCCGGCCCGGCAATGGCAGCAGACATGAGGTAATGGTGAATCGATATGTGCGTGTGACGAGAACCTCCTTGACCTCTGCTCCACTCTGTTTGTACTGCTTTCTTTTGATGTTGATGTTGTTTATATGTAGCTTCAGTGTTGCAGTGACCCACAGTGGACAGTGCAGATCTTGGATGGGAATTGAACTGAATTGATGCCAAAATTGATCATGTGATCAATTCAAATTCTCAGTGACATTAATGAGATTCACTTACTGGATTTGAAAAACAAAACTCTCAAGAGAGTTTAATTCAAAGGTTTGATAATAAGTGTGAAGTAAATTTTCCAAACAGATGGAACAGCTCTGACCCATAACTCTCCTTCGTCAGAGGAAGTGAACAGGAAAATTACTTCATTGAACTTGGCACTGGCACTAGCAAGCATTAAGTGTGAAATCTTCCAAACAATGCGCAATATGCTTATTTATTCACAATGTATGTCTACCATCTGTGAGCGAAAAGCCCCAGTGGCAAGGTATAAAATAACAGATGCTGTGACATATAGGAACACACTCACGACAAAAGCCAACAAAAGATTCAGTGCATGGAATGGAGACAGAGCCAATTTGCGCAGAGTCCCGAATATGGACATCTGGGTTTTTTTGTTTTGTTTTTTGTTTTTAAATTTCCAAAGCAATCTGAGTTGCCTCTAGTACAGCTCAATTAGGCTGTTAAGGAAGGCCCCAGAATTGAGAGCCCAGTGTAGACAAAGACTATATGATTCATTGTAAAGCCTCTCTAAGCTCTAAGAAGATTTAGCCAGAAGTTATAGACTAATGGAGGTTATGGAGCGGCAGCTGAGGTGTGCGCTTCAGATTAAGTCACTGATAATTAGCCAATCTCAGCTGAACAAATTCAGAAAATTAAGTAATTTATTATGCTAACAAGCATGAGTGTGAATTAGACAGTGTGCAGAAGTGCTGCATAATTCAATACATTGCATGGATGCAATGCATGTTTTATTGTTTACAGCTAAAGGATCTAAAGTTCACTTAATGATCTGCATATGAAAAAAAAAAAGATTTTTAAAAGTTAAAGGTAATAAGTTGACCTCAATCAACAGCATTTATGTTGACTGCCAATTTTTTATTTTTTAACTAAATTAGATATTTTTTTTAAGTCTTCCAAAAATGTGTCCCATTCATTTCCATTGTAAGCGCCACATTGTAACCTTGATTTTTGCTTTTTATTAAATTTTTTTTGTTTTAAGGAAAACAAGGGACTAGTCAGTAGACTAGTATTATATGTAGTAATCAACATTATGCCACAAATGCTGCTGACTGATTGTACTGAACATGTAATATGACATACTATACCTTGGCAATTATGGCAGCACTAATTCATCAAATGATAATCAAATGATGGCAAAGGGTATGTGTTACATGATCGGTCATCTTGAGTTCCTTTGTGTTTCCCCTGTGACCTAGTTTTGCTGTGTTCTGATTAGTTCATTATTCCCACCTGTTGTCTAGTTAATTATCCCATTAGTCCCAGTGTTTAAATACCCTTAGTTTCCTAGTGGCTGTTGGTCTATGTGTGTTCATTGATGTCTGGTTACTTTCTACAAGTTTCCTGTGAAGATTTGCATTAAAGTGTGTTCCTGTATATTACTTTGTCATGCGAGTCATTGCTACAACCAAGCACACTGCAGTATGAGAGTCACGGAATCATGCTTTGCATTCTCAGTATATTATATAAAAAAGTATGTTTTATTTAAATATATATAAATAAAAATACATGTAAAATATTTAAATAATTCAAAGTACTGGTAACGTTTTAAAGGGGTCATGACCTGAGAATTCAAATTTTCCTTGATCTTTTGACAGTTGAGAGGTTGTAATACTATCAAAAATATAATATAAGTTTCAAAACTCAAAACTTCCTTGTTATTCCAAACTAAATGGAATAAGTGATTAGTGACATGAGAATGAGAAAAGATCAGCACAGGATCAATAACATTACCTTCAAAGGATCCTAATGCTAGGAAAGTGTTTTTTTTTTTTTTTCAACTGTGAAAGTCTCAGCAGTGCATTATTTGTTTATATTCGGTACACTTCACTGTGGATTATTTGGTCATTCAGTCGCAATTTCTTGGCAATTGCATACAGGATTGGATGGTATGGCGCATCCATGCAGCTTAGCATGGATAAGAGCAGGGAGAGCAGCAATAACCCCCCTTAGGGTAAACGGAACAGAACCAACATGAATGCATTGCAGATATCATTAATTCGAGATTTTAATGTACAACATAATTCGAGAAATTATTCTGATTCAAGGGGAGTCAGAATGTCATCCTGACTGACGAGAGGAGGAGCTGGGGATGGAGGAGGGTAATTAGCTCCTGAGAAACGCGATAGCTGCTGATAATGAAGGAGCTTATATATGTATACAGTGATAGGCGTCGTATTCCTATAGGTAGACGTGGATCAGCTGAGAGTCATCTGATGCGAGCTTGACTAACATGACCTGCCAGAACTGATGCTACGCTTAATTTATTCTAATGCCTGATCTGATTTCTGATGTGTAATTAATTATTCAAGTTCAGACAGATTTTCTTTGTCTCAAAGTTGTTCAGTACTGTTTATGCATCAGTCAATCAAGCCAGTGACTGAAAACTCAGTCAACTTCACATTGCTTCACTGATGAAAATAATGTTATTTAAATTGTGATTAAATTATATACAGAAAGCAATCAAAGAACGCTCCCTTTAGCAATTGCTGAAACTGTCAATCATACAGAGCGATCTGGACACTGGCCAAAACTCCCATTATGTAATCAATGACACTGCACAACTAAGCTCTTAATGTATTTACGTTGTGTTTGCACTGTTATTTATGGTGAAAGCATTCATGAGAGTACAGAAATCGTGTTGCAATAATGAGATCACAGCATTCACGCGATCAACAGACTGTCTGTCATCTGCTCAATGCTCATCACTGCAACCTTTCATGTAATGGGAATAGATCAAAATATAATTCTATAATCAACACTTTTCACGATTCGTTAATCTCGACAGCTGTAATAGTAAAAACGTAGTAAAAGTATTCGAGAGGGTTCCACTTGTTATAGCTGCAGACAGAGCGCTCAAATCAGAGGGCTAAAATCAGAATAGAAAATAGCCATTTATTTCTAAATTGTGACAATCTGTGATGTAAAATCATATAAACATTATAAGTGCACCTCAGGAAACATTATGAAATTATTTACAAATCCAGTTCATGACCCCTTTAAGTGTTGTAGGCAAAATTCCTGTTTTTCTGTGGATCGGTTAACCTAATGAACTTAAGGTCTCTGTTTAATCATTATGCGTTGGTTCTTTGGAGATGCATTGCTTCAGCAAACATCTAATTGTGACAATTGCCCTCACAGAGAGTGTGAATGCCATTCAGGATGCCCGGTCTTTGCAGCCTGGCAAGAGCTGAGCCATCTGCCATTCACTCTTCCTCAACAAATGGCATCATGCGCTTCACGTGTGGCTTAGAGCCCATATGGCACTCCATGTCTTGTATGAAGATTTGGGAGAATAGACTCTATCATAGAAAAGTGAAAAAAGGGACACAACGCCCGACACAATGACATCAGGATCCCAATAATCCTCTTACGTCTACATGTCTATCTATCTAAGTCATGGAACCGCTCCTGTTACCACATAAGGTGCTCAGAATAACAGTAGTGGACACTGATTGGCAGGTGTCCACTAAGGTTAAGTTTAAGTGTTTTAGTGTTGCTCTTTGTTTTGCCTTGCATTTAGATAATGAGTCTGGCTTTAAACAGTCACAGAACAAAGACTAAGAGATTTATGCTAGTATATAACACTCATACAGCCTCTAAATATGCTCAAGCAAAAAAAAAAAAGAAAAAAAAAAAAAAGGAAGCGGAAGAGGATGAGGATGAGACAGAAAAAAGGACAGACAGCCAGAAAGAGAGAAACTAGATATAAAACAGTGATACTGAATAATACAAAATATAGCACGTAAATATTTTTAGCAATACAGTCGTCACACAGTCCGGCTTGTAGAATGTGTGATCAGTGTCAAACTCAATGCAGTGTTTTATGACTTTTATCTGAATGAGACACCCATGATATCATGTAGTAATGATAATCTATATGGTTTCACACATACAGTGTCTGTTAGATAATATGAAATAAAATAGAAGTTATAAAATATAGTTTAGTAGTTCAAACAACTAAACATTTTTTTTGATTTTGTAGAATTGTTCATATTTATTTTTCTCAGAATTACTGAACAATACTATCATTGCAGTTATTTTTTTATTATAAATTAATAATGAAATATCTTAAGATTTATATTATTTAATATTATTTAAAACATATTAAATAATATTTACATACTATTTGTTCTTTATTTATTAAATATTAAATATTTAATATTATAATATTTATTATACAATGCTATTTGTTTTATGTTATTGTTATTTTTATGATGCTTGTGAACACGGGATATACTTAGTAATTAGTTCTCAGTTCATCATAAAAAAAAAAAACAAATGAGCTCAAAAGTCAAGTACACTTTTCCAGTACAAAAGTCATGAATCTCAATATGAACTTAACATTACTTTTCAAATTCTTCCAAGACTTTTGATTTTATTAAATTAATATTATCTTGTTTTGAATTCAAAATTCAAAATATCTGTTTGATATTTTTGAATATGCTCAGGTGCAGAAGAGAACTGTGGGATCTAATGGTCTAATGGTTAGAGAGTCAGACTGATAACCTGAAATTACCAGTTCGATTGCGGGTTCAATTCTCAATACCGGCAGGAAATAACTGAGGTACCCTTGAGCAAGGCACCTATAACTGTCCACTGCTGAGGGTATATGTGTGTTCACTACTCCTAATGTGTGTGCACTAACTTGGATGGGTCAAATTCAGAGGACAAATTGTGAGTATGGGTTTCCATACTTGGCCTTCACATGTCACTTTCACTTAGATATGGTATCTATATATTTTTTTATAGCTTTACACTCCTACGGTATGTCAACAGTTGTTTGATTTGTCTTTATTTTTATTTCTCCTAAAAGGAGTTTGAGGGGAAACATCTGAAATAAAGTTGATAATGAAATGATGAAAATAAAATGATAAAATAACAAATAATTAAATGAAAATGATATACTTGCACTGTAAAAATTAAACCGTGATTTTTACGGTAAAAAACCGGCAGCTGTGGTTGCCAGAACTTTACCGTCAAAAATACGGTAGCAACGTTATTGGTTTTACAGACTTAAAATTTACAGTAATAAACCGTATTTTATTATCTGATATAATGTGAATTTACCATCCTATTGAACTATTAATATCTATTTTGTACCATTGTAATACACTGATAACCACCAATCACAGCAGTGATGAGAGTCACATGATCAATCAAAGCTCATCACAAGCAGCTCTTCCACAAGAAAGTTAATATTAATTTATAAAAGCTGCATAGTGTCATTCACACAAACATTAAACACCATCATGGTAACACATGAAATTTAAAAAATGCAATAAACATTAATTCAACAACATTAAATGTAACATAAATCCCTAATGTACATAACTGATTAGAAAAAATGAAAAAAAAAAAAAACTATGAAGAAACAGTTATTTCAAAGAAAATACATCAAATGTGAAGTGTCACACAGGGAATTGTGGGAATGCCAATTTACGGTTTTTCACTGTAAATTATACAATGAGTTGTTCTTTTTCACTTTCAAAAACTGTAAATTTAACGGTATTTTACAGCAAAATTACATTAAATGAACCGTTAGATCTATCACAGTTATTTACCGTATATAGTACGGAAACTTTCTGTTAACCAATTAACAGTTTTTCACTGTAGCATTTTTACAGTCTTTTACCGTTAAAATTACGATCATTTTTTACAGTGTGGAAACTTGAAGAGTTGGGAAAAGTTACTTTTAAATGTAATGCACAACAGTTTTTCATTACTCCCTAAAAATTTACTAATTGTGTTACTTAGTTACTTTTTTGCATGCATAATAGGACACAGTCGAAGAAAGCACTCAAATCAAAATGATCAAATACAAATGTGATGTTTAGTCATTTTTTCTTCTTGGTATGGTTGAATTGGATCACTGAAGGTCGGCAGCAAAGACATTGGTTAATAAAGTGAGATTAAATACATAAAGTACTTTTGTATTATTTAACATATTTAATTATTGCAAGTTTTGCTAATTTTCAGTTTGGATTTCACTGTTTTTAATTCAGGTTCAATTCAGAGGAATACTGAATCTGTTTTTGTCTAAGGTGATTAAATGCATGCTCACATTTAGTCTAGCACTACAATAACCATCATGCTCACACAGCGCACACAACGCTAAGGTCTTTAATATGACAGATTATGCATAGATTAAATATATACAGTATATTTGCATGTTGAAGTTGTTTCACCCAGGAGAACTTGAGGGCCCCTCTCTCCTCTCCTGTTCTTTCCCAATCTGTCCGTTAGAAAGGCGAGATTGTGCACGCTGGATGCAAGGCATTTGGGGCGGCCTGCACATCAATGCAGCTGCTGTCGTTCTCACAGAAACGATTTCAGGGCCGCCAAAGTGAATTTCACAACACAGCGAGAGCACAGAGCACTGGAGGCAGAGCAGGCTGTTTAACACAACCTCTCCACTCTAATCGCCACAGTTCCACACTGCTCAGCTTGTTTCAGATCTTCATCCAGACACAGCAGGAAAAACACTGCTGTCTTGCTTCTTGCATATACTGTATGCTTAAACTGTAGGCACGGTCTATAAAGAGATAGCTCACCACAAAATGACAAATCTGTCATCATTTACTCAGCCTTGTGCTATTCAAACCTGTATGACTTTCTTCTTCCATGAAACAAAAAGGAAAATATTTTGAATAATTAAGAATATATGGAATGGAAGAATACATTATATGTGCTGTCTAGCTCCAAAAAAAAAAAAAACTTGTAGACAATATTCTGAAGCCATATAGTTTTGTGTGGATGATGTTTAACAAAATTGAGTAATCTTCTTTGCTGTAGCTTTTAAATCTACGCAATCTAGATTCGCAATCTACTTGCGCATATTCGAACGTTGTGAGTCAAAATGGCAAATGCCAACAACCAGTTCTGACTTAAAAAAATGACGATTTTTGTAGATGCTTTTTCACACTACAGTTTGTTCTATCATTTTTATTTTATTTTATTTTATACACAATGCACTGGATCATATATAATTCAATAATACCAACATTATTTAGAATGCATCCTTTATTGTTCCACGCGTGAAAGTCATTCAGGTTTGGTGTCCAAATTTTTTTTTTAGATAAACTATTGAGGGGTATTCAGTTCACTTTCGAATGGGAACTTGCAATGCATCCTAGGATGCTGTGGGGAACGCCAGCGTGACCGGTGTCTGAAGCACGTGTATAAAAGGGGTAGTACACATCAACAATTTCTTTTGTCTTCAGGATCCATTTATTTATGTATGTGTGAAGACGATCACTCAGCCAATTGTTTCAGGAAGAATGTGCCTCTGTATCAGAGACGACACTTGAGGACACACGACTTGTGCGTTGTGTGTTGTAAGGAGCAAGAGTAAGGAGCACACACGTTCAGTTCTCCAGAGAACTGAATGCGCTCATTGTGAGGTGCTCTTTGTGATGCATTTGCAAGACTGACTGAAAGAGACAGGTAAGAAGCTTTTACTTCTTTGTTCCCACCTGAGGGATAGTAGTTTGTTTGCACAAGTGTATTCGGCTCTCGAGGGAGTCAAAGGCTCTCACAGTTTGTGACTGTTATATGCGTGATTCTTGATTAGTGATAAAGTCTAGCGCTTGAGCTCTCGAGGGAGTTGAACGCACTCCTTATGATATGGTTGCTGTGATAAGCTCCTTTGTTGTTTATTCTCTCTTGAGGGATGAGAATATAGCGCCTGCATCCTGAGGTTTTGGGTCCCGCAGCCTTCATTATGGCAGGCAAGTTCGATCACAGAGGTGGTGGGAGGAGCAAAGGGGGAGTCTTATGAGATTTCTTTCCCTTTCCGGTCTGCTATTACTACTGTGTATGGCCTAATTCTGTGGAATTAGATCCAGAGAATGTGCAGGCAGGTGTTAGATTTGCCCCCTATGCTGGCCTGCACAATAGCACTGCTCAGTGGTGGCGATCTCTGAAACCCGACAGGAAGCGTTTTTTTCGTCCTTGTTTGCGAACCCTTTTTTAGTTGTAGGCACCTTTGTGAGTCTAGAGAGCCCATTTTCTGAGTCAGGTCTTGAAGCAGGGTCCTCCAACCCCTGTGATGAGCTCTTTTGATCTCGAGAACCTGACAGGGAGTAGGTTTTTCGCACCATTTTACGAATCCTTCTTTGTCGTAAGGCACCTTTGAGAGTGTCTGGAGTCTTGAGATCCTATGAAGACATTTGTTTTCCGAGTGGTCCCAGCTAGCACTCAGCTGGCTCCCCTTGATGACAATGTCTTCGTGGTTGAGTGTAAGTGAATCCTTGATAGTAGGATTCCCGACTCCCTATGAGAGAGCTCAATTTGTTGCTGGAGTCTCAGTTGAGTTAATAATGGTGCGGCTAACACTTTTGCCTAGCCCCCTTATACTTTCTTGTAATCTGCCGACCAAGGAAGGCTTGGAGCTCTTCTGGACTCTTCCACTCCCTGTAATGAGCTTGTTCTGACTTCAGCATCAATCCACTATAGACAGTGACATCGAGTGGTATGACTCTCTGTAAGCCTCCTTGGTGGAACTATCTTTATGGTGCAGTGTTGTTAGGCCTCCTCTCACTCTAGAGAGTTATCCTGCTGAGGGTTCCACTCCCCAAAGCTACTCTTGGATAGCAGTGTGGAGTTTTTCAGGCTCTTTTGTGATCCTCCTTGGTAAGCAGTCCTTAGCCTAGAGCTCAGTTAGGCTTCCTCTCGCTATAGAGGGTCGCTATGCTGAAGCCTCCACTCAGGCAGTGGACTGGGTTGAAAGATCTTTTTTGAGCCTCCCCGGTTAACTGTCTTCAAGACGGGTGTTGCTAGGCTTCCTCTTACTCTAGAGAGTCATCCTGCTGAGGCCTCCGTCCCCAGAGCTTCACCGGGATGACAGTATCAAGCTGTCAGGCTCTTTGAGAGCATCCTTGGTAAGCAGTCCTTAGCGTAAAATGTAGTTAGGCCTACTCTCGCTTTAGAGAGTCGTCTTTCAGAGGCCTCTGTTCTTAGAGCTCAGTTGGGGTGGCTACGCCGGGTCATATGGCTCTCTGTGAGCCTCCTTGGCGGAACCACCCTTAGGGAAGCGTTATTAGGCTTCCTTTTGATTTAGAGAGTCTTCATGCTGAGACCTCTGCTCTCCAGAGCTCCGCATAAGATACTGTCCATCTTGTCCAAGGTGTGAACTATGATGTGAACTACGTAGAACGTAGTTAGGCCTCCTCTCATTTTACAGAGTCATCTTACTGAGGCCTCCATTCGTAGAGCTCCCATCGGATACTATCAGGTCTTTGGCTCTCTGCAAGCCTCCTTGATGATATTTTTTAGTTATGCTAGGTCTAATCTCGTTTTAAGATTGGGTTTCCTGAGACCTCCGCTTGTTACGGGTATAGTGTCCCCTGAAGTGACTGGCTGATATTCCTTATCCTTGGCCATATTCCCTTGAAGGTATTTGGAAGAATACCAGGCCCTGAGCTCTGGCTGCAGAGTAAACAGCCGCACGTGCATACCATCTAGGACAGGAAATTGTCCAAATTGTCATTGACTTTATTTCAGCTGTTACGGCATTCATTCTTTCAGCATGGCGGAGTGGGTATTTGTTCCCCAAAGTATCCTAGGACACAATGTGAATTTCCATTTGAAAAAGGAATGTCTCGGGTTACGAATGTAACCATGGTTTCCTGAAAAGGGGAACGAGGCACTGCGTCTTGTTTTCATTCTTCAGGTATATCTGCCCACGTCTCCTTCAGACAAAAGAAGTTGTTGACGTGTACGACAGGCACCCTTTTATACTCTGATCACAGTGGTAGTGACGTCATAGGCTATCGCCTGCCAATGTTATTGTCGCATTTAGATACGTGCTTCATATACCGTTCACACTGGACACACCCAGTGTCTTGCTCCCCTTCTCAGGGAACATGGTTTATGTGAAGCACTTTAAACACTGCTTGTCATAGGCCTCATTCCATCTGTATTTTGCAGTTTCAAGACAAGAGATGAAATCCTAGAATTCTGTTACAAGTACTTCAGCTTAATGGCACTAAAACCTGTTAAAGGCCTAGCAGCATGTTTAAAAATCTCTTCAACTGAGTAAGCAATTTCAGTCAGGTCATTGACTATGCGGGTAAAAAGCTCTCTAAGGGCAATTTGGATGTAGAGACGGTGATTACTGTCTGGTGCGGAGCTCAAGCGGTGAGCATCCTCTGCATTTCTTTTTCATTTCTTTTTAACAACATACCAAATAACATTCAATTTGATGTCTCATGCATGTAATAAATGTGTAATGTGTAAGTGTGAGAGAGATTGCCATTATCTGTGCATGTTAAAATTTTCTGGCTGTATGTTTGTGTTTGTGTGTGTGCTTGTGTGTGAGAACAGCCAGTCTGTCTGTGTTTGCTCCATCCTTCACCTCTCTCATTTATCCTACAAGGCCTTAGTTGCATATGAGCCCTCATCAAATGCCGTCGGGCCAGTCAGGGACACACATGTTGTGATACTGACCCTGAGGCCCCTCTACAAACAAAGTGACCAAGTGCGGTCACAGGTCAAAACCTTGATGTTACATGTGAGGGAACTAAAAACTTTGGTGTGTATATATGTATATATGTATCTATATATCTTTTATCAAGCGATTTTATGGTATAATTAATTTAAGTGTACGCTCCACAACATGTACTTATAGCACCTATCTAAAGGATCACACATGATCGCTCAAAAATGAAACTATGTTCATTGTGTGAAAAACAGTGCCTTTGACATATTTAAAAAATGTTCCTGTTATGTTGCACAGACGAAAGAAATGTCATACAGGCTAGGAACAGCTTTTCCTTTTTGTATTTTCTGTTTTCCTTTTAGTAAGTAAAGGAAAATTTAAAGTTTAATTTAATAATTTTGTTATGTGTTTGTAATAAAAATAAAAATAAATCGTATTTAGGTTATATTTATTTCGATGGTCAACTTTTGACATTCTTATAAGTAACTTTGCAACTACACGCCAACTAACACTCAATGGAGTAATAGTAGACTGTTAGGTTAGGTTTAGTTGTTACCTTTAAAGTGTTAAAGTACCTGTTAAAGTGTTACCTTTATTTAATGTGATTTCAGTTTTAGTAATTTTAGTAGGCCTACTTTTAACTTAAATGAAAATAAGAAATATAGCCTTGGCAACTTCTGAAATAAGTGTGAGTTTTTATAACAAAGTGGTTGTGCCATATAGTAACACACAAAATGAATAAAAATAGAACAGTTTCTCTGACATTGATGAAGTCCTGTAGTTATGAACAATAGGTACACAGAAGGGTTTAGTTTAGCACTAGTTTGAATGTAGGTCAGGGAATCCAGCTTCAGGGAAGAGAGGATTGAAGGATAAATACTACACCTCAGGTTGGACTTGCCTTGGAGAAATCAGCAGCTGCTAAAGACTGAGGTTAAACATTACAGGACTGTATATGTGAGCGCTTGTCTTTGTGTTTGTAGTGCCTGCTTGTTTGCTCAAGTTTCTTTGCTCAAGTCTGACAAAAAAAGAACATATCTTACAAGCAGACAAATTGGTAAGCAAACACAAATACCAGAGATCCTGGATGGTTGAAAAATGACATGATTTAAGGGGTTTAAATCCATCTTCTCTTAAGTTAAATGAAGTCAAAACAAAACATCAATCATTAATCAGAGACAAAAAGAAGTATACAGGCAACACTTTAGCTTACTATTTATTACAGAAATAATATATTATTTCCCCTCACACCTTCTACAAGCCATCTCTCCCACACTTCTACCAGCACTCACACACATCATCAACTCATCCCTCCATACTGGCACCTTCCCTACAGCATTCAAGCAGGCTCGGGTCACTCCACTGCTTAAAAAACCAACGCTAAACACATCTTTTGTAGAGAATTACAGACCCATCTCTCTCCTACCATTCATTGCAAAAACACTTGAAAGAGCTGTTTTCAACCAAGTAACATCCTTCTTGTCTCTAAACAACCAGCTGGATGTCAACCAATCTGGCTTCAAGAAAGGGCATTCAACTGAGACTGCATTACTGTCGGTCACAGAAGCCCTACGGATTGCAAAAGCTGCTTCCAAATCTTCACTCCTCATTCTCCTTGATCTGTCTGCTGCCTTCGACACCGTGAACCATCAGATCCTTATGTCCAGCCTCTCATCACTGGGCATCACAGGAACTTCACTCGACTGGTTTGAATCCTATCTCACAGGTAGGTCCTTCAAAGTCGCATGGAGAGGCGAGGTATCCAGAGCACATCAACTGACCACAGGGGTTCCCCAGGGTTCAGTTCTCGGTCCCCTCCTCTTCTCCATCTACACTACATCACTGGGACACATCATACAGGCACATGGTTTCTCCTACCACTGCTATGCTGATGACACACAACTCTTCCTCTCATTTCGACCAGATGATCCCACAGTAGCTGCACGGGTCTCGAGCTGTCTGGCAGACATCTCCACATGGATGAAGGAACATCACCTGCAGCTCAACCTGGCAAAGACTGAGCTGCTCGTCCTCCCTGCCAATCCGTCTCTACAGCACGACTTCACCATCCAGCTTGATTCATCATCAATCACACCATCAAGGTCGGTCAGAAATCTGGGAGTAACGTTTGATGACCAGCTGACCTTCACAGATCACATTTCAAAGACAGCTCGATCATGCAGGTTTGCGCTGCACAACATCAGGAAGATCAGGCCTTTCCTAACTGAGCACGCAACACAACTCCTCGTCCAGGCCCTGGTCATTTCTAGGCTTGACTACTGCAATGCTCTTCTGGCCGGACTTCCAGCATGTGCTACCAAACCTCTTCAGATGATCCAGAATGCTGCAGCTCGTCTTGTCTTCAACGAGCCCAAGAGGGCCCACGTCACTCCTCTGTTAATCTCTCTGCACTGGCTACCTCTCGCTGCTCGCATCAAGTTCAAGGCATTGACGCTTGCTTACAGATCTATCACAGGCTCAGCTCCCTCCTACCTTCACTCACTCCTACGAGCCTACATCCCCACCAGACGCCTACGATCAATCAACAAGCGACGTCTCGTGGTTCCATCACAGAAAGCCACAAGATCACTTTCCAGATCATTCTCATTCACAGTTCCATGCTGGTGGAACACTCTCCCCACCCTCATCCGGAATGCTGAATCCCTGACAACATTCAAAAAACAGCTGAAAACCCATCTCTTCCATGAGCACCTAAACTCATAAAAAAAAAAAAAAAAACCTTTCCCTTAAAATCCCACTTATCATGCTTATGCTACTCTGAATAATGCCTGAACTTCGTATTCTGAACACTTCTTGCGTTGTTGTTGTCTTTTGCCTCTTCATGATGACTCGCTTAATTTAGTCCTGATTTGTAAGTCGCTTTGGATAAAAGCGTCTGCTAAATGACTAAATGTAAATGTAAATGTAAATATATTTTAAAAGAATATACTTGTATTTTCAGACACTTCACATTATATTAATTGCAATTAAAAGAACATGTATCAGTTTACATTTGAATTTAAATAGTTATTTTTTTCTTTTGCAATTAGCTGAACTTTAGAGTGCTTTTTTGACCAAGACTTAAATGCACTTTTCATAATTACTTCTATTTTCTTTGAAATATGGTTAAATATAATTTGCTGAATATACTGACAATCATTGAAACTAAATATACTTTAATGTAATTTATATTGAAACTTTTATGTCATGTATTTAAATATATATGTAATTATACATTTGTAATAAGTTTACAATTGTAATTTTGCATAACACACTACAGTTAAAATTATAATCAAGAACTTTACATGTGCTTTAGCATGTTAGTCAACTCATCAAACACATCACATGTACTTCTTAAAGCATGACAAAAATTATTAAAACATGATTTAGAATGTACTTTAAAGTAAAACCTTTAATTTTCCATTACAAAGTGCACTTTTAAAGGGTATACTTAAGTATGTTAAGACTCTAGAAAGAGTACATTTAAGTACACTGATTTTATTCCATTAATCTGCAATATTTTTAAACATTTTATGATTTGAATTGCAATTAAGTGCACTTATTTTTACAAGGGACAAAGGAGAGCAGGATTAACTGTAAGACTTTTTATTTATACACATTTTGATCAGACATAATATTGTAAAACTTTTATTTAGAAGGATGCCTGCTTTTAAGACCTCTCATATTACTTTTTTAAACCACTTTCATCCATCCATCATGATATTTCCTCTCCCTCCATCAGTTTGGTGCCTGTCTCTGTTTCAGCATGATCCTTTTCCTCATTCCATTCCCTCAGATCATGAATAATAAATTGAAAATATGGTTTCATAAAGGATTTGACTGAGACTGAAATGAATCAATATTGTGTGTGTGCATGTGTGTTTGCATGCATGTCTGCACAGTGTCCAGTGTTTCTCCTGCAGCAAGAGCCCACTGCAGATCTCTGACCCTTCTTTATCAATAATATATGCCAAAATGAGCCAACCACACATTAAATTTGACCTTGGTTAATAATTAATGACAGGCTAGTGCTGCAGTCAGATCCGCCTTCTCTTTGGGTGGGTCATGCAACCCTCTTTGTTCCCTTTTATCGGAGTAGATTAAACTGAGAGAGAAAAAGAGAGATAGTTTTGAGTGAGAGAGAGAGAGAGAGAGAGAGAGAGAGAGTGAAAGAGAGAGAGAGTTATTAACGGGGTTTAATTGCCATGGCTACAGTCCACTCAGACAGAGAAGAGGCTTTGTTTGTGTGTGTGTGTGTGTTTGTGTTTCAGGTATTACCTATGAAAGTCCCCATAAAACATGGAAACCCAACAACATCTACACTATACCAAAAGTTTGGGGTTTTCTAATTTAATCTATTTTACAGTGTAATGTATTCCTGTGTTGACAAAGCTGAATTTTCTGTATCATTAGTCCAGTCTTATATAATCTCACATCCTTTAGAAATCATTATAAAATGCTGATTTGGTGCTCAAGAAACATTTATTATTATTATCACTGTTAAAAACAGCTGTGCTGCTTAAAATTTTTGTGGAAACAGTGATAGATATTTTTTAGGATTCTTTAAGAAATATTTTGTAACAAATGTTACTGTCTTTTGTAACAAAAGTCTTTTGTTACACTTTCCAGTTATGATCCATTTATGTGTCCTTGCTGAATAAAAGTACTAATTTCATTAAAAAAAAAAAAAAAACATCTTACTGACTCCAAACTTTTAAAGGTATAGTGTGTATCCTAACTTCCACTTATTTATCTTTTAGCAGATGTGTTAAAGGTCCCATTGAATAAAAATGTCACTTTATGAGGTTTTTTAACCTTAATATGAATTTCCCTAACCTGCCTATGGTCCCCCAGTGGCTAGACGTTTTGATAGGTGTAAACCAAGCCCTGGGTATTTTTGAGAAAATGAAAGCTCAGACGGGCGAATCTAGAATCTTCCCCTTATGTCGTCATAGGGGAAAGGTTACCTCCCCTTTTTCTTCTTTGCCTGCAAAAAGAATTTGACCCGCCCATGAGAAAATGAGCTGCTCGAGCGCGATATTGGTTTTTCCTCGAGAGACATCATGGCTTGCTAACGAGCGAAGCATGGCAGTTGCTCAGTGTTTGGATGTACAAATGAACACAAAAGTATTTTTTTAGTTCCTTCATCCGAGCCTCTGAAGAACTAGTGGTTTATGTGAATTTCTGATGTGTAATTGTTCAAGTTCAGACAGATAATCTTTCTCTCAAAGTCGTTCAATACTGTTTATGCATCGGTAAATCAAGCCAGTGACTAAACGATCAACTTCACGTCGTTTCTCTTAGTAGGATGAAAATAATCTTACTTAAACTGTGATTAATATATATACAGAAAGCGATCAAAGAACAATCCCTTTCCAATCGCCCAAGCTGTCAATCACACAGCGCGAGTTTATCTGGACACTTGCCAAAACTTGTTATGAAATCAATGACGCTGTTACGCTGCACAACAAAGCTCTTACTGTACTTACCTCATGTTTGCATTGATGAAATCATTAGTGAGAGTGCAGAAACTGTGTTGCAATGATAAGATCTTCATTCACGTGATCAACAGGCTGTCATCTGCTCAATGCTCATCACTGCAACCTTTTATGTGATGGGAATAGATCTAAATACTTAAAAAACTTCTCACGATTCGTTAATCTCGATAGCTGTAATAGTAAAAACGTATAATAGCTGTAATAGTAAAAGTTTTCGAGAGAGTTCCACATGTAATGCTAGATATTTCATATGCAAGCATGTCAGCCAATCACAGCAGTGGGCGTTTACACTGAAGTCTCACAGCAGACACGCCCTTTCAAACAGAGCGTTCAAATCAGAGGCTAAATTCAGGCTAGGAAATATGCCTTTTATTTCTAAATTATAACAACTTTTGATCTAAAAAACATACTAACATTATAAGGGCACCCCAGGAAACATTCTAAAATAATAAAATAATCCATGCAATGGGACCTTTAAAATGTACTCACAGAAATTTCACTACCAGAAAAATAAAGCAAAAATAAAAAGGACTTTACTGATACTGATGATTGATTTTTGTCCAATTAAATGTTCTCTGTAGAATGAGAAAGACCCTCCTCCTATTACCTAAGTAGCAAATAAACATTTTTTTTTTTTTAAAGGGGGATATTCCATTTTATATATCCCACCTTAGTGTTTAAATAGTGAAATATAATACCGGTCAAAAGTTTAGGGTCAGTAATTCATTTTATTTATTTATTTTTTGAGAGAGAGAGAGAGAGAGAGAGAGAGAGAGAGAGAGAGAGAGAGAGAGAGAGAATATAATTGAGTTCTGGTCTTGAATGTGGATTCACCAACCTACCATGTGGCATCTCAGGCCAACTATTACCTATAGTGTATGAGTCGGTATGTTTTAGTTGGAGGATAACACATAATGAATGTACTAAATAAAAATATACCTAAATACTGTAGTGATGCATGCTAAATAATTTTTCAAAACATTCTCATTTCTGTCATTCATAAATCAACGTTAATGAAAGTATCTATCTGAATGTTCCTTAAATGCACAAATTCACAAATGTGAGTTAGTGTCCTTGTTTGAAAGGTCTACAGGAGTGGGAGAAACAGGTTAATGTCAATAATGTGAATTCTTTCAGAGAGCGGTTTTACTCATTTATAATATTATAATTTTCTAATTAGTGTCGTGGTCATGTCACGTTTAGTTCCATTATCATGTCTTGTTTAGTTTAATAGTTTCATTGTAATGTTCAGGGCCCGGTTTCCCAAAGTGTTCTTATCTCTAAGTAGTTCTTAACCTATTCCTTAACCTCTCTCTTAACCTTATGGGACGGTTCCCGAAAACGTTCGTACGCTAAGTATATCTTTTGTAAGTCACACTTTCGTAAGGTTGGTCTGGACCACTCTTAGCTTTACCTTATCACTGTTGCAGGTCTATATGAATATAATTCTGAAGTTTTAATACACCCAGACAGTATTAAATTAGGCTAATTCAAGTGTTTTCATGCAAAGAATAAAATTGTCATTACACTGATTGTTGTTAGATTTTTAATTATATTATTATACAATATTATTAATTTAATTAAAACGCTCTTTTAAAGGCCAGTGAAAGCATAGGCTACTGTCAGTTAAGTCCTATTCGGACGCTAATATTGTTTCTCATGGGCTCGTCCGGTATTTTAAACATTTACAGGGGTAAGTCTGTGATTTTAGTGCCGTCCGAATCCATGATATCAGTGTTTTTCTCACCCAACCCGCGTAAAAATCCCTGGCCAAATTAGTACCTTCTGTTTTTTGACAAACAGGTCGTGTGGTAATTTAATTGCCGTCCGAATCCACATCTCTGAGTTTACAAGAGATTCAAAATTCACGGTTTAAATCCTTTTTGATCACTGCCGAGCACCGTACGCAAGATGTAAACTTTTATTACTGAAATGCTGGAAAGTATTTACAAGAACAATATTTCATCGCAGCTCCACCTCAGCGAACAAAAATGGGAAAGAGAAGGCGGCATGTAAATTTTTGAAAAGGTTATTGTGGCAGCAATATATGTTACAATTTTAAAATACTGTATGTAGGCTAGGCTATTATAGTTTGGATTATTTTTTATAATATCCAATAATCATAATAAATTGCAATTTCAACTATTTCTGAAGTGCTTCATTTATAAAGATCACCGCTTTCTCACATAAACAGCCCCTGCACGAGAGAATAATTGATTGTCGAGCCATCGATATCAAACAATTCAGCACCATCGCCACGGACAGCGCCGGGTAACGTCGCACGTAAGAAGGAATATCTTAAGCAGCTTCCTAAGGTATGGTTCGGGGAACACACTTAGGAACATAAACACCTTTGGTAAGATATATCTTTCGAGCTCTCTTAGCGCGCTAAGAGTGAGCGTTATCGGGAAACCGGGCCCTGTTTAGTTTCTAGATCATGGTTTTCTTTGTCACCATCTTAGCCTAAGTTCTCATTCATTTGTTTCTATGGATTCTAATTAGTTCTCACCTGTTCCTTGTTTTGTTAATGTCCATGTGTGTATTAGTTCCAGCAGTTTAAGGTTCAGCATTTGTTAACGTTTGTTGTGTATATTGCCCATGTTGATTAAAGTATATTTGTATCGGTCATTCTGTCAACCATTATCCATTTGGAATAAAACTACACACACCTGTGACAATTAACTATAGTTTCCTCCATTATAAGAGAGAGTTTAAAATGACACACGTCTCAGAAAAATAGAATGGCAATAAATATCCTCAAAAACATATATTAATACTGTGAAATGTATTCCTTAGGCTATAAGTGCAGATTTCACCCCTCTCTGAATATATAGGGTAATACGGGGTAAGATGCCTCCTGGGGCTAGATAACCAACCCACCTTAATTTTTTCTCTCTCTCAAAAAAAAAAAAAAAAAAAGTACAAAAATACACAAAATCACATACCAGCACTTTTGAAAAATGATTACGCTATTTTTACATTTCAGTAATGTAAATCTTTACCTAATCTTCGCTTTCATTTAAAACTATATGTATTTGAAGGAAATCATTCAATTTGATTTCACGTGGTTTCTATTATGACAAATCTTCAATTAAAATACAGGCAATTAAATATGTAAATATTCATATGAATGTACATAAGTCATAAAATAATTTTGCCTTTCAGATAAATCTCTTTTACTGGGATTCTGCTTGGTCTGTTATTGTTACGGAAGCAGACGGACAACAAGGTAAGTAGTGATGTAGAGTTTATTTACAACAGCAGAGTATAAAGATGATTCAACGTGCGGTATTCGGTGAGTATCAGAGTTCAGAGGTGAAGTATTCTTGAGTGCAATTCGTGAACGAATAATCAATGTTTCTTTTGCAGGCAGGGCGAGATGAGACTTCCAGAGTGAACGTGAACTTGAATGAAGAGGATGACGGGCTGACAGCGCACACTCGCGCACCACTCGATGGATCAGAAGGCTTACGGCTCGCACACCACTCGAGATGATAACTGGACCGACTGGGACAGACTGGAATCGGCGTAGAGAACTGGTAAGTAAACACAGGTAAGTTTAGTTAGTGAAACTCGCAGAGAGAAGCACTATGTGTCCGCTTCGAATGAACGAGCCCGGACAATGAGAGGTGCGTGAGGTGTGCTTAAGAAGCAGTGGTGATTGATGGGGTGCAGGTGTGTCTTGTCAGAACTCAGGTGACTGTGATCGCTGGGTGATTGTGGTGGAAGAACCTGGCCAATCCGTGACAGTTATAGGTTATTCAATTACTGAACTAAATTGTCAAAATAACATTTTAAAAAGAATAGTTGATTTAGTATTTTACATTAATGACACATTCAAAATATATAAATATTAAATAAGAATTGTAGCAAAAGAAATGTATGAATTCTTTAAATATGCATCCAGGAGGGGCGCCAACTTACCAGAGCAGGGGCCATCTTACCCTTTTTTAATATTTGTTATTTTGTGCTATAACAACTAAATTCGCAAATGTTTCAATGTATTTCCTATAACAACACATTGGCTGATGCATCATCATCCTGCACATGCTAAAGTTAGATCTAAATATGTTACAGTTTAAAAGTAAATCCACATTGTCCTTGAGGAGGGACTATAGCATCAATATTTATGCCGATTAATTCTGAGAGTGCTAGTCTGATAAAAATGATTTTGTGGTCGAGTAAATACTACAGAAAAAAACAATGTAATTTACATGAAAAAGTTAGTTCAGGCAAGAATAATAATTAAAAAAAAAAGTAAATTCTATATTAGTAGCCTACTCAATTCAAGCGTGTAAATGAAAGCGTAAATATATCAACGTTATAAAATTAAGTAAAATTACTCACCTTTTCTGATACTGGTGTTCCCATCATTCACTGTTTTCCAGATTTACACTGTTTTATCATTGCTTTTGATGTTAGGATTAGTAACTTGGCATTTTGTGTTGTTCATTTTCTACTCAAAATGACACATTCAAACACAAAAACGATCCATCAAATGTTACCGTCATTGTGTATTGTCTACCATGTATTGAGGTCTCTGCGTTCACGTTGCATAACTTCTGATGTGGTGTCTCACACAATATCTATTGTATTAATTACTTAGATATTACTAAGTAAAGCATACTTTAACAGTGTGGTTTAATTCAATGTTATATTGTTTGAGTGAAATATATTTCAAAGGAAACTTCAACTAAATAGATATTACTCAACCTTTTACTAGCCAGGTTAAAATGACTTATTTTCTTTGTTACTTTCACTTAACTTAGTTAAGTAGAGTTTACTTAATTACGTGAAATTTACTTATAAAAATATGCGTGCAAAAACTTGCCAAAGAAAAATTAAGTAAATTTTACTTTTTTTTACTTTTTTTCAGTGTACGTGTGTCACGTGTAGCTTTATCTTACTCCCCTTTCTATTCCGAATACGTTCTTGTCACTCTCTACTGTTGTCTAATGAAGAGGTAAAAGCCCCCAAATAAAATAACAATAAAAAACATTCAAATATAGAGTTTCATCTAAAAGGACAGATCATATTTTATTACACACTTCCCGAGTCAGTCGGATCTAGGTGTTTAATATCCGCAGCGCCCTGAATGCCACGTATGCAGTCTAGACCACTGCCTTATTGCATCAGATCTCCCAATGACCCCCTCTTCCTCTCTTCCTTCTCTCCTCCGTTCTGCTGCTAAGGAAACAATGCTTTTGACATTTAGTACGGTGGGTCATGTCCCTGCCTGACGCATGATCCTGTTTATTTGGGTTTTTTATTGGACCAGATGACTCACTCTTTCCCTTGCACACACCACATCGGTTACCACAGAAACCACCCCGGGCCTGATTGATCGAAAGTGGACGACTTAAAGATCCGGATGCATCACAGCAGACGAGCATCAACAGGTGAATCACTATTATGCTGACCCTCTCAACCTGAATGAAGTGCCTGCGACATGTTCATTTGTCATATTGTGACCTTTTAATAACATTCCCTTCAAACATAATGAAACTGTTTGTGAAATTGATTTTGAAATGAGCTGATGCCAACAGCGCTGTTTGTGCAGATGGTTAATTGTCTGTCTGGAGTGAAAGTCACATCAGTTGATGTGGGGTCATTCATTTACACTCACACCGGCCAGAGAATGCAGCTTTATTATACACACACTCAATATTATTACAGGCCTGTGATGCGTGTCCTAATTATCATGTGTCCAATGTTTCTCACATCGCCTCTTTTCTCTGCCACAGAGCCACTGTCCACACTGTAAACAAGTCTCACTCACTCCCACATTTTTCACTTTTACTTTACATTTATCCATTTGCCAGACACTCTTATCCAAAGCCATTTGCATTGCATTCAAGGTAGTCCAATATTGACACTTTATTTTTGATATTTGAAAATGCTTTGATACTTTTGATACTTATCGGTACATACAGAGTACCGATAACTGTTCATTTATTGCATTTGTAATTTAAAAAATAAATAAATATTAAGTAGAGAAGCCATAGATATGAATCAAATTAGTTTGCTTAAGGTAATAGATATTTCCTAGATAATTATGCCTGTTAAAAGCTTCCATTACCTTTACTGTTCATTCTATTGCTCTATCATATATATATTTCATTGAATAGCACAGTGAATATTTAGAGCTGCTCCAGTAAGGCTCAACGTTAAGGATTCTTTTCTCCCTGCCCTGCTGTATGGGTCAATGGTTCAAATTCTTAGATGCCAATTTTCAGGTCCAGAAATTGCATAAAATAATCAAATGCAAAATAACACTGTATAAATTAAATATAGACTAATCCTTATTGAAGTTACAAAAGAGCAGTGGGTGAATTTCTTTTTGTCTTTTGTTGTTAAGACAGAAGTAGGTTAATTAGGCAGCTGTCACTTTAAGAGCTGCACGTATCCAACATACCATTACACGTGCTTTCTTTCTCAAATGTTTACGTTCACTAGACATAACCGACGGTGTTTTACAAGGATACCTGCCGATATGGGAATTATGACATCATTTTGTGTGAATTTGTCTGTTCAAGCACAAGACGACGTGAAAGAGAACTTAATGTAGTTGGTGCTCTGTCTGAAAGGCAGCTTTCTGGGTGCGTGTTTCGGATGTTTGCGCACAGAAAACTTATTGAAAATGTCATGTGATTAATGTGCCGCTTTTCTGTAATAATGTAGGGAACCACTCGTTATACATATCAAGTAACAGTTCAAGATTTTACTCACATATACTATATAGTTTTAATTCAACTGACGCGTGCTTGCTGAGTGAGCGATCAGCAACCAAGAGCATGCAACAGAAGTGCGCGCGCTCTTTCTCTCTCTTTCTTTGCCGTCAGTTAACGTAAGTAATACGCTCCTTGTTTTACTTTCTTTGCTATTGACATATCTGACCGAACTACAAACTTTCCAGCGATGTCTGAAAAAAGGGAATCACGTGTGCTGTCTGCTTATCAACTGGCGAGCGGCAGCTATGCGTGAATATTTAGTTTGTTTAATATTCTGTTAATTAGATACATTTACTTCATAGACATCCTTCTCTGATATCTCAATTTTGCTTTCTGTTTGCCTGTTGTCAGTGTTTCTTTGGACACAAACACTGTACACACTCTACATGGTATTGGTTTTTGGTATCGGAGCATTTACGAGTACACAAGTGAAGTAGCGGGCCAGGATCCAGTATCGTGTATCCCTAATTTTAACCATATTTAAAGACAACAGAATTATGAAATTACATATAAAGATGTCCTAAAGTCCTACTTAAATGAGCACTCTAAAGATAAACTAATTGCATTTAATACAAATTTAAACCATTTAAACCAATACATTGTCATTTAATTGCTGTAATCACACTTGGCATGTTTGGTTCGATTAAAACGAACCCTGGTGTGAATGCTCTGTTAGCGCGGTTCATTTGAATAAGTGTGAATGCTACCGAACCCTGCTGAGCACTGCGCACCAAACAAGCTGACCGAGACCGCTGAAATGATGGGTCTCGGTCCTCTTCCAAACGAACTCTTGTGCGGTTCAAATGAATGAACGCAACATGGACCCAAGACATGTAAACGAACCAAAAACACAACATGATGTCACAAGATGCAACCCTAAAAAGGACAAAATGCTCAAGCATACCCGTTTTATTTTGCATCACTGTTCGGTCTCCTCGCAGTAGATCTTCATTTGTATGTGACAGAGGGATTACTGCCACTGGTTTGAGTTCTTAACACATTTTATAAGCTCTTCACAAGTTGTCAGCTGGTCAAAAATACCATCATATATTTGCATTTAAGAATTTATCCAACATCCCCATCAAGTCTTGTTTTCTATTTACTCTAAATTATTCTGGAAACAAAATAATCAGATGCAGAATTAGATTTCAATATTATATTGATTATAAATTAAACTGCTCTTCAAACCACCGCTATTGCTGGGCAATAGAAGGGTATCCAGCCCTGCACATTCGATATAGACATCTGAAGATTTGAGCACAGGAAGTCGTGGTAAATTCTTAGAAACTTAACGGGAAATGTCGCTCATCTGATCACATGCTGATTATTTTACTGTTATGCCTTGAAACACAAGAAAAAACTGCATCAAGATTTTCAATTTTTTTAAAAAATTATTATTATTAAAAGCATTTTCTGATAAGAATAAATGATTATATATCTGGCCTCACTGGCTCCACAAGCCACTGAAAATGTCTAGCCAGTCACAGTCGGTCATGTTGTGTGAACTCTCACCATAGACAGGGCTTCCCGCTGGCTTCATCCCAAAAGTTTTGATGAATTAAAACTCTCTTTTGTCTGGGTCAGCTCTGGCTTTGGTGTTTTAATGAGGATATCACCAGTAAGATCTATTTTTGGAGGCCTTTTAGGAAGACTAATGAAGAGGCTGTTGGGTTTAGTGTACCATAATGAGGTACAGATTGTCTGGGGAAGCTTTTGATGAAAATGCTTTTCTTTTTTCACCGTTTTATTCCACTCCCAAAAGTAAAATAAATCCAAATCTAATCTGTCTTCATATTGGCAGTTGATATACGCTGCCTGCCAGAATCCATTCTGCTATTATTATATGACAACTTATTAGGAAAAGTAAGGAAAAGTATCTGCTCAAAGTTTGTGATTCGAGTTGCTTTGAGCTCAGTAAATGCAGGTGGTAAATGACTGGCAGATGCAGCAGGACATGCACATTGTGTTCCCATCAGTGAGGGATTTATAATAAAATGTAATTTCAGCCATATTATAGTGTTGAAAATCCCTCTTTACAATGAATGACAGCAAGAAACACCATTGAAATTGGGGTCTTCGATATCAAAGCATTCATTCAATTGTATAAACATCACGCTGTTAACTTGTCTGATAAATTTTGATGAAGCCAGATGTGTAAATCAATGCAGATTCAGACAGGGCAGCCTCTAATAAGAGGAAACATTTAAGCTTCGACATGCACTCAAGGAAATCACAAAATCATCAAGGAAATAAATGGTGACCCTTTCGTCATTCACCGCTCTCTATCCTACATCCTTCATCCTTCATCCATCTCTTTGTCTCTGGGGGGAGACCGGTTAGCCCATCTTTCTGACAGCTTTTTAATGGCCACATAAAACAGCAGGATCTAATAGCCCACCGGAACTGGGTATCTGAGAGCCCCTGACTGCTCCCATATACGATTTCAAGGGGTCACACAGAGGGGAATTCAAAGCATCGTATTCCACAGAGAGACCGATTAGGTCTGAGAAGAAAATGCATTCATATCCACTGAATCATCAAACCTCTCTAAAACGGCCAATTTCAGTTTTACCAAAAATAAAAAGGGTCAAAGATAAATAAAGATGTCCAAGATGATAAAAAGATACAGAGAATTTTTTTTTAAAGCATGTGCCAAGTTCTTGAAAAAATGTGATATTGTATCAATGTTGGTAATATTGTGTGTGTGTGTCTGTGTGTTTGTGTATTTATACCAATAGACATTTTAAACCATGTCACGCAACACATATTCTAAATTTGTTTTATAATATCTGATTTTTTACTGGCTTTGACATACTGTCATGAGGGTGTACAAGGAGGATCTGGAATATAATTTCCTGTTTAATCGTTGCCTTGTCACATGACAACAAAATGGGTTCCTGCATGTTGGTTACACCACATTTTGATTTGATTTGGCTAACAATTATAAAAGGAAGTGCCTCTTTGGCACTTGTGAATTCCAGATGGAGAAAGGTCACTGGTGGCTTCATTTGTTGTCACACAGAGCAATGGCAGCATGAGAGACAGGTGAGAAATGTCAGTCACTCTTTCAGATACAACAGAGAGGTAATGAGCTCCATCAATTACTGATGTACCCAACAGAGGACAAATCGATCATGACTTTTCCTGAGCATAACAAAAGCAAATAAGCAACCACATACAGCAGATCTATTTCGGTTGCATCACAGCATTTCGTGAAAACAATATACTGAGCCAACATACGTTAAGTCAAAAATGTGCAAGTTTCTTGCGTGTCCAAGTGGAATTATGAAATCCGGAGGTTTAGCTGCTCTGAAATAAAGAGCTCATTAATACTTACACTCTGCAGCTGTCTGTATACTGGCATAGTGTAAATTTTTACTATTTAATGCCTGACTAATTGCCCAATAACTGCAGATTAAGGGTATATAAAGTGGCCTGCCGTTGCAACGGAAGGGATTTGGATTACAAACGAAAGTCACAAAAGGCAAATGATTTTAGGAGAGGGTCATTATGCCGGAACAGCAGCCGTTAAGGATTTGCGTCATCTGTTTACACAAGGCCAGGAGCTTAGAGAGGGAAAAAAAGAGGAAAGAGGCAACAGGCAGTTGCTGGTGGAGAGCTGGAACAGGTGGGAGATTTTTTACTCATCAGGCTACAGTAGCAGCAGACTGGATGGAGAGCGACCGCTGGGACATGCACATGGAGAGCAGGTGCTCGTCAGCTGCACAACATTGATCAACTTCCTGAATAACTACCACTAAAATATGGGGAAAGACAAAAAAATTTGACAGATGGAGGAAGGGAGAGAAATTTGGAAAGGGAGAGTGGGCAAAAAGAAGGACCAGGGAATTATTACAAGTGTGAAACAGCATGCATCTCAAAAAGGCAATGAGATACAATTAGGCAACAAATAGACAGTGAAGCACAAGTCTGTAAAATCTGAGCGTTGTGCCGTAAAAAAAAAAAAAAAAAAAAAAAAGAAAAGGACATAAGACAGATTTAACTGTGCTGACTGAATGGGACCTTTAAAAATCACTACTAAAAAAAGAAGGGGAAAAACGAGGAAAAAAAGAAAGAAAGAAAAACAGTGCAACAAAGGTCTCAGCTGCTGAAGTATCCAGCCGAACAGCTGGTGCCAAGAACAAGGTTGGATGACAGAGTGTTTTCAGTTTAGACTGGAAATGTGCCAATCCAGCCCAACCTCACTCAGGGACGCGCGCCAACCAACGGCGAAGGCCTTCATGAGATTATATAACTCACTTCCATTGGAACAGAGGCGGATTCAGACCTCAGCTCCACAGAAAGAAATGATATGCTTTTAATTTACAAACCCCAGTATAGTTTGGGCCGAAAGCGTTCAGCCCAGAGACACTATAAAAAGCAAAAGAACACAACTCCCACCATTTATGCCCTTAGAAAAGGAAATAACTTTCCTTTCTTAACCGCTTTTTGCGGTCTGACAAAAAAAAAAAAAAAAAAAGTGAAAGGAAATATTGTCTTCACTCCATTTATACCAGCTGACTATTTGAAAGGTAAGTTAATTTACTTGTAACATGGGAATCATTTACAAAGAAAACAAGTGCTGGGCCTTTTTTTGGCTTTGCAGAGATTAAATTATTCTAAAGATAAAGCGCAGACGATTGATAATCACCGCAATAATAATCTCAGGAAGCCCCGAAGCCTTCTTGACCTCACACAAAGATATCATGCATGCTAAATCACTCGGCTTCATCTGTCTAGCCTCCACTCCCGTTCCTCAACGACAGAGCTCCTCACAGACAAATTGCTCTCCTCCTGCGTGTTTCTCTTTGAGCCACAGTGGGGTTAATGAAAACGCCACAGCATGGTAGTCCCAACCATCCACCAACAGACCGCCAGAAATAATTTCCAGCCTTACGGCATAGTTGAGCCTGGGCCAATCTCCCACAAGAGCCGAGCTCCAGCCATCGGCCCAATGTACAGAAATAACACTGGTCCTGCTTGTATGTTTAATGCCCCAGAAAAATGCCCCATTCATTTAGTCAAGCTTTAAATCACTGCTATAATGCATGGTAGGTAGAAGCTGTCCTCAGTGTTGGTCACGTACTAGCCAGGCTGGAGTCAGGTACTTTGACACTTACCGATTTATTTCTTTTCTCACACACTGAACAGCTTATTCCCTTTCAGCTCTCATTTGGCCACATGCAAGAAGAGAAATGGGCAGGATTTGCAGTGTTTAAGTGGGTGACTACAGAGTAGTGATATATTATCCAGGTTGAATGATATTTGGCATTTGTAACTGTGCCCGTTTGTCTGCTTAACAAAAGTGGTCATTGAAAGTTCCAAAATCCAAGAGCGTTGTTAATACATTCTGGTCTAGTATTATATATATATACAGTGGTGGTCAAATTGATGACATAAATATGATAAGAAATGGCTGTAAAAAATAAATCTGCATTGGTTATCCTTTTGATCTTTCCTTCAAAAAATTCGCAAAAATCTAACCTTTCATTGAAGTAAAAGAATTGAAATTGGGGGGTAAATCACATTATGAAATAAATGTTTTTCTCCAAAACACGTCGGCCACAGTTATTGGCACCCCTAGAATTTTTTATGAGAAAAATATTTCTGAAGTATATTCCCATTAATATTTACCTTTTTTAGCACACCAGGGGGACTAGGAACATGAAATTGTCCAGCTATGACTTCTTGTTTCAGGAGTTTAAATATGAGGAAACACAAAAGCCAAATTCCCTTAATCATCCATCACAATGAGTAAAACCAAAGAATATAGTTCTGATGTGCAGCAAAAGATTGTTGAGCTTTACAAAATAGAAAGTGGCTGTAAGAAAATATCTAAAGAATTGAAAATCCCCATTTTGACCATCAGGGCAATAATTAAGAAGTTATAATCAACTAAAGATGTTACGAATCTGCCTGGAAGAGGACGTGTGTCTATATTGTCTTAATGGACGGTGAGGAGGAAAGTTTGAGTGGCCAAAGACTCTTCAAGGATCACAGATGGAGAATTGCAGAGATTACTTGAGTCTTGGGGGTCAGAAAGCCAAAAAAAAAATTTATCAAACAACCCCTACATCCCCACATGTTGTTTGGGAGGGTTTCAAGAAAAACCCTCCTCGCTCCTCCAAAAATAAACTCCAGCATATTCAGTTGTCAGACACGACTGGATCTTCAAAAGGGACCGGATTCTATGGTCAGATAAAACGAAAAAAAGGGCTTTTTGGCAGCAAACCCAGCAGATGTGTTTGGTGCAAACAGGGATGAAGAGTACCCCATGCCTACGGTTAAATATACTGCTGGATCTTATATGTTGTGGGCCTATTTATTTGCTGGAGGTCCTGGACAGCTTGATCAGATACATGGTATTATGGATTCTAGCAAATACAAACAGATAAAAAATCAAAACCTGACCACCTCTGCTAGAAATCTTATAATGGGCCGTGGTTGGATCTTGCATCAGGACAACGGTCCAAAACAAACAACAAAATCAACACAAAAATGAGTAACTGAGCACAAAATGAAGCTTCTGCCATGACCGTCCCAGTTCCCTGACCTGATGAGTGGAGTGAACTGAAGAGAAGAAGCACCAACATGAACTTGTGAATCTGAAGGATCTGGAGAGATTCTGTATGGAGGAATGGTCTCTGATCTCTTGTCAGTTATTCTCCAAACTCATCAGGCATTATAGAAGAAAACTCAGATCTGTTATCTTGGCAAAAGGAGGTTGCAAAAAGTATTTAATAACAGGGTGCCAACAATTATGGCCAGCGTGTTTTGGAGAAAAACATTTATTTTATAATGTGATTTACCCCCACTTTCAATTCTTTTACTTCAATGAAAGGTGAGATTTTTGTGAATTTTTTGAATGAAAGATCAAAAGGATAAACAATGCAGATTTATTTTTTACAGCCATTTTTTATCATATTTATCAGGGGTGCCATCAATTTTGACCACCACTGTATATATGTATATATATATATATATATATATATATATATATGGAGAAAAGCCTCTGCTAAATGCATACATACTTTATTCCCAAAGCAACATATAATGCATACATTTGATCAGTTCTTGCATTGCCTTGGAATTGAACTCATAACCTGTGTTGCTAGTGCCATCTTAACTGCCCAATTTTTTTCTTTTATTTTGTCTCAATATATAACTATATTATTGCCTAGCTCTTTATAAAAAGTTTTATATACCAGTATGTCCATCTTTATCCGCATACAAACAGTATTCTTGTGTTGGGCGATACATAGTACATCTCAACTGCTTGATTGCTTGATCAAATGTAAACTATATTATCACCCAGCGCTAATCTGCCAAATGTGACCCATCAAGAAATTAAGACATTATAAACATTTAAAACCATTGCTTTGAAACAATGTGTATTGTGAAAATTGCTATTTAAATAAATTAGACTTGACTCTCCTGTATGAGCTACAGGAACACCTGGTTTTGCTACAGTATAACGTAACTTGCATTATAGGAATACTTTACATTTTAAATTGTAATAATATTTCACAATATTACTGTTTCACTGCCATTTATCAAATAAATGCAGCCTTGGTGAGCATAATAGACATTCAGTAAACAAATAACCTTACCAACCTCAAACTATTGAATCATAATTTACAGTATTTATTTAGTTATACATTATATTTGTTCATTTAGCAGACACTTTTATTCAAAGTGGCAAACACATTGAGCAACAAGTAATAAACCAAGGAAGTAACAATACAATGTTACTGTTTAATTATTATTATTATTTTATTTTTTTCTTATAAATTCCTGATGTTTTGTTCCACAACAAAATACAGGTTAAGAATGACATGAGTGAATACATAGTGTAAAAATAAATTTTCTGTGACTTTTGGAGTGAAATATTACTTCAAATGTTAAATAATTGCAGGAATACATAAAGATTTTACAAAATACACATTGACAAAAAAAAAAAAAAAAAAAGAATAACATAATATAAGGATAGACGAAGAAAAAGGTAAAGAAAAGACCTTATAATTTGAAAAAGTCAATTAGTAAATAGTAAAAAGTTAAATGTATAACAACTAAGAAAAAGGTGGCTATAGAATTCCGGCAAGAATCTTACAGTATACTGGACTTGATTTGCAAATAATTTTAAAATCACATCAGCATTCAAAACATTCTGAATTCTGTTTCCTGTAGCTATGCAATTCCAGACAGACAATTTTCCTGTAGGCCTACAAAAAGATTTATGTTCAAAAATGACAAAAGCCGGGTGGCGGATATGTCCCAGTCTCGCCACAGAGGTCATGAATGAGACAAAATAATTACTGTGAGCAACTGAAAAAAGGAAGCAGTAAATTACACATCCTCTTTTAGAAACGGCAGAAATGACATGGCCATTACCAAAAGGTTATGATATGGGTTAATTGCTTTCTCAGTCCAAATGATGACACCTCTAAAGTAAAGTTTATCTGGAACAGCTGTGGCTGATCTCTTAGCACACCTCAAGGGTAATGACAGGGCACAGGGTGAGAGAAATGTCAAGGGTCATCCTGTGTTTTCACCATGCCCTGCCATGACCTAAAATCCACATCAGTTTCAGTTAAGCTGCAAATTGTAGTCTTGTTCAATTGTTACGTGATGCTATGGATCAATTCATTTTCACAATTCGTTTCTACTACTGAATTTTTAACTGAAAATACTATCAGAGCTGACACATGACATTATTGTGTTTATTTTCCAGGGCTTGTTTACCAAAAGCGTTGTGAGCCATGTTGACAGTACAGAACACTGGTGGCAATGGTCTCCACGATCAACTTGGGCTCACAATGCTTTTGGGAAAGAAACGAAAGGACTAAAGATGAGTAGGAACTAAGGCAAAACAGTGGAAGCAAAACCAAAACAGACTATACTGTACAGGTTACAAGGCTCAATTTCTCGTATACCTTAAATCCAATCAGCGTAAGATGTTTGGGATAAAAGCGCCTGTCAAATGCGTAAAAGTAGAGACACTTGCTTTGTACACACACACACACACACACACACACACACACACACACACACACACACACACACACACACACACACACACACACACACACACACACACACACACACACACACACACACACAAACAAAGAGTCCCTTAGATGAGCAGTCACCCCACATTGGATGAAAAGTTTCTTCCTCAGGCATGTCCAAACATGTCCTCCCTAACAGAACACTGAGGGATTTAAGCCCTATTACTGATCTTTGTTTACATCTCTGAATTAGCTTCATTACATTCAATCTCAAGGGATGAAGACTAGAATCGTGAATATTAAATGAACATTGCCAGAACACTTTAAAACATAATTTTGGGTGAAGGTAAACCCTTTGAATAATAATTAAATTATAATTTTGTTAAATAGTATAATAGGCCTACTCTTTCAATCTGACATTAAACATAGCTTTCAATTTATGTTAATATATTACGCAAAAAGAAAGATGGTGGAATGATACATGTAAATTGGTTGCCAGGGACAATGGTCAATTACATAGTTTAGTGGGATTATAAAAACATTTAAAACACAGAATGCAATGATTGACCAAACAGAATAAAGCATTTTAGAGAGTAAATACACAGTAAGAAACACTCAAGTTAAAGGGTTAGTTCACCCAAAAATGAAAATTCTGTCAGTAATTACTCACCCTCATGTTGTTCCAACCCCGTAAGACCTTCGTTCATCTTCGGAACACAAATTAAGATATTTTTTGATTAAATCTTAGAGTTGTCTAACTCCTCCATAGGCTTCTAAGGAACCGAAACTTGCTGGCCCAGAAAATGTATTAAAGATATCGTTAATATAGTCCAAGTGACTCCAGTGGCTCAATCTTAAGTTTATAAAGCGACGAGAATACTTTTTGTGCGCAAAAACAAACAAAAATAACGACTTTATTCCACTATTTATTTCCTTCTCTCTGGACCTCTAGTTGGTTCGCGTAGTGTTTTTGCGCAGCGCGTCTGTGTTACACGTCACCACGTAGGCTCACTATTGGCCGACGCTTGTCATGTGTGATACGTGGTGACGTGCAACACAGACGCGCTACGCTTAAACACTACGCAAAAAGACCCGAGGCCCAGAGAGAAGGAAATGAATAGTGGAATAAAGTCGTTATTTTTGTTTGTTTTTGCACACAAAAAGTATCCTCGTCGCTTTATAAACTTAAGATTGAGCCACTGGAGTCACTTGGACTATATTAACGATGTCTTTAATAAAATTTTTGGGCCAGCAAGTTTCGGTTCCTTAGAAGCCTATGGAGGAGTTAGACAACTTTAAGATTTAATCAAAAATATCTTAATTTGTGTTCCGAAGATGAACGAAGGTCTTACGTGGTTGGAACAACATGAGGGTGAGTAATTACTGACAGAATTTTCATTTTTGGGTGAACTAACCCTTTAAGTATGATTTTGAATTTTTATCTTTCATTTTGAAAATGAACCCAAATCTACCAGATTCTCAACAGGAGGCCGGGTCTCACAGGATGATATACTATATAATAAAGAATATTATGAATTGTTTAATATATTACATAATGAAATTTCAATAAAGCATAAGATATAAAATAAGATATAAAATAAGCATAAGAAGTCCATGCAGTGCCGCTTCTGCAAGCTTTCATCACATCACCAAGACATCCTTTTCAAGCACTACAGAACTAGCCATTGGTCAGTTAATGCAACTTCCTTTCCCTGTTTACACCCAAAATGTGTTTGTATTTTCAAAACAATTAGAGCTTTAGAAACACATTTGTGGAGGGTACATCCAAAGACTGGCATTAAGGAGAATGCCACATTTTCTTGTGACAACTGTGATTTTAAGGACATCTGCTCTCCATCAACTTTTCTTCACCATTTAAGAGGACATCATGAGTTCAAAGTACCTCCTGTGAGAATTCTAAAATTCAGATGAAATTACACTAAACACTGAGTGAAGTAACCCTGAAGTACTTCCCGTTTTTCCTTTTTTTCGTGTGTGACTTTTGCAGTCTTACAAAATATTTGTAATTGTTTTAGATGCTTAATGTTTATAAAATGTTAAGATGCAGATGCATGAGCTCAAAGTACCTCTTGCGAGAATACAAAAATTCAAGTGAAGTTACTCTTTACTCTTAAGTAACTTTGAAGTAACCCTCTCCAGTTACTTGCATTTTATGATGTTTTTGACGTTTTTGCACTTTAGCAAACATTTATAGATGTGTAATGTTTAAACTGTTAAGTTGCAGTTTCATGAACTCAAAGTACCTAAATACTCAAATTTAAGTGACATTTCTCTAAACACTGGAACATTTCTCTACACTCCCAAGTTACTTAAATTTTTTTCAGATAATTGATGTTTTTCAAATAATTGTGATTTTGTTAATATAAGGTGCAATTCATCAGCTTTGTGTATCTTATCAGAATCCTGAATTTAAATGCATGATTTTTAGGTCTACTGTGCAGAAAATTTCTATGTATTTACCATTTTAAGGTATTTTCACAATACTGTTGTAGATTTAATAACATGTTAGATTTTATTATTATTGTCACGGACCTCTCAGCAGCCAATCACAGCGCACTCCCTCACCCGAATACTAACCACACACACCTGCACCTCCTCTGTACCTCTCATCAGCCTGCCATAAATGTACACACCTCGTCCCAGCTCATTGTCTGGTTTTGTTTCTATGAAGTGGACTCATACCTGATCTCTAGTGATTTCAACATCGTTTTACTCCTTGAGTGATTCCCTCCTGTGAATATTTTCCAGCGTCTTCCTCTCCCTCGTGTTTCCTGTTTTCACCTGCAAGTAATCCATACCAGCATACTTACCCATCCAGACAAGGTGTGTGTGTTCCATCAGCTCCAAGTCTTCTCATCCACGATCTCCTGGACCTGTAAGATAAGGATACTCATATCACCAAGTATTCACTGCTTTCAAGTATTTCTGAACTGCCTACTCTCCCGTTATCACCGCTCTGCTCAGTTGCTGTCGATTCAGTTCATTTGACTGTTAAATCTACACTGTAAAACATTTCTAACCTCCCCAGCTCAAAATGTTCTAGTGACTGGTCACATCAAAATTTTTCAATTAGCCCAAGTGAAATTCTGTAAATTTAATTTAAAATTTTGGCCCAATTATATATTTTAAATTGTAGAAGCATTCTTTTTTTGTTTTACCTAAACTACACATGTATATTGGTAAATGTATATTAGAGTAAAACAGCTTTACTGTATTGTTTATTCCCCATTTCAAAACACATATTTATATCTTTATATTAGAGAATAGCCTGTTATTCTCTCTGTGTAGCCAGACTATTATAGCCAGACTATGTAAAGAATGTTTGTTATTGAAACAACAATAATTCTTACAATAATAAATAATGTTTCATTCCAAGATTTATTTTTGTTTTTAGAGTAAGTATAAATCGCACAAATCAATAGATTATGTAATACAATTCCAGTGGGATGTACATGTAACCTATAACTGAACTCAATCACAGCAGGATTTGTATTCCCTGCTTGCAACTATATGCGTTGAAAACATTCCTGGATCATGATGGTAATTTTCAATGAGCATCTCAAATTAAAAATGGAAGTTATGATAATGTTGATAGATGTTTTGATCTGTGAACATATAGCACTAACACTAACAACCATAATATACAGTAAATAAACCAGTATTTACATACATTTTAAACATGTTCTAGCTTCAGTATGATACAATTTTCAGTGAAACACTAACTGACTAACAGTCTGACTAACACTAACTAAATGATTATATTATGATTTTCACTACGCTAACACCTTCTTTGAAAGATTCAGTGGTTATATTTCCATTACAAAATGCCAGGCTGCTCCCTAGAGCAAAAGCCATCCCATCCATTACATATAGTGTGGTTGCATTAACTTGCGGAATTGCAAGCTTGTCCATTAGGAGAGTAATATATGTCCCCTATGCTTTTTGTGAAGGAGCTATAAAACTCGGTAAATCTCAGAAATGGTCCACATAAAAAAAACAAATCTTTAATGGAGGCTGAGTCTAAGATGCGAGATGTGAAAAAACCCCAGCTCTAATATTTTTGTCATGTGTCTTTGTAAGCATAACTAGTTTGCCTATTTACATTAATAAAGGAGTTCATGCGTCAGAAGGATGAATATACAGTTGTATTCGAAATTATTCAACCCCCATTGCAAATCAGGTTTATTGGCAAAATGTACAGACTTTCAGCAATGAACAAATCAAACAAAAGTAATTGAAATAGCTCAACACAACAAATGTTTCAAATGTTTCAACTGAAAATGCAACTTGTAATGACTTCTGCAGTCTCAAAATTATTCAACCCCCTGAATAGAATCCCTCACAACAGCACAAATCTGCAAAACAGGTGTTGTCTCAAGCACACCTGATGCAACTAATCAAGGGCTTCATTAGTTGCACCAGGTTTGCTTGAGCTAGAACACATGAAATATCTGAACTGACTAGGTTGTTGAGTGTCACGTTTGACTGCATGTTAGAAATACGGCTAAGTAAAAAAAAATGGTCCAAAAAGCTAAGAGAAGATATCATCACCCTTCACAAACAAAGAACAGGATACAAAAAGATAGCAATGGCACTAAATGTTCTCAGAGACACTGTTGGAAGCATAGTTTGCAAGTTCAAAGTTAAAGGAACAAGTGGTTACACTACCTGGATGGGCCAGAAAAAGGTACATTGATATCAACGGCTGCAACCAGATTTCTGAGAAGGCAAGTTCCGAAAAATACTTGAGTGTCTGCAAAAGACCTGCAGCAACACTTGGTGACAACAGGCACTGAGTTTCAAGTTTCAAGTTTCAGCTTGCACAGTAAGGCTCGTACTAAACACATGCCAGAACTCCAAGACGTACACCACTACTGACCTAAAAGAAAAAAAAGGCGGCTCCAATTTGCTCAAAATCATATAAATAAGCCACAGACGTTTTGGGATTCTGTTCTATGGAGCGATGAAACAAAACTGGAACTTTTCGGCCCTATGGATCAGCAGTATGTCTTGTGAAAAAAAGAATGAATCAAAAGTTAAACATGGTGATACTTGGTGATGCTCTGGGGCTGCTTTGCATCCTCTGGCACTCGAAACCTGCAGCGTGTGGAAGGCAAGATGGATTAATTGAAGTATCAGGAAATCCTAGGAGAAAACGTCATGCCATCAGTGAGGAAGCTGAAGCTTGTGCGTCATTGGACCTTCCAACAGGACAATGATCCCAAGAATACCTCAAATTCCACCAAGGCTTGATTGCAGAAGAAGTTCTGGAAGATTCTACATTGGCCTCACGCTCACCTGACTTGAACCCCATCTCTGGTGGGATTTGAAGTCAAGTCAAGTCAAGTCATCTTCATTTATATAGCGCTTTTAACAATGTAGATTGTTCCAAAGCAGCTTTACAATGATAATAGGAAATTAAAGTAAAGTGTTTTGGCTTTATAGCAGCTCTAGAATAAAGTTATTGTCCAGCTAAAGTTAGTTTGATTGATTCACTTCCATCGCAACGATCATTAGTTATTAACTTAGGGGTCGCTAACACGACACCGTTTTAACAGAAAACTCTTCTTTCTACTTCAGACCAAAAACTACTACTACTTCTGAGAAAACTCAGAAAAGTTCTTTCTGTGCAAACTTCAAAAACGCGAACCACTGAGAACGCCGATGGCGTGCACATGCGTATTACGAGTTCAGTCTATAGGTAAGTGCGTTTGAATATATGTACGCATGCGTGTGTAGTCCTTTCCCTACAAATCAACCCTCAACATACTACTTGTCTGGCCTTAAAATTAATAAGGCCAGACAAGGCCAGACAATTTGAAGAAGGCGGTTGCAGCACACAAACCCAAGAATATTACTGAACTGCTTGAATTACCATTGCTCATGAGAATGAGGCTAAGATTCCTCAGAAACGCTGCCAGAAGCTGGTGTCTGGTTGTACATCTCATTTGCAGCAGCAGGTCATAACAGCAAAAGGGTGTTCTACTAAGTACTAAAGATACTTACCATGAAGATATAATGGTTGAATAATTTTGAGATTGCAAGGCATTAAAAGTTGCATTTTTAGTTGAATTTGGGGAAACCACTTGAAACATTTGTTGTGTTGAGCTATTTCAATTACATTTGTTTGATTTGTTCATTGCAAACAGCTGAAAGTCTGTACATTTTGCCAATAAACCTGCTTTGCAATGGGGGTTGAATAATTTCGATTGCAACTGTAGAAGTTCTTTTGTTTATCCTGAGTCAGGGAACACAAAAGGTGGTCAAAACATCTCATCTAGACATGTCTCCACAGCCGATAGTTTGTTTGTAATGGCAGCAGCCTGGTGGACTGACTGGCAGTGACGACACTTCAGATGTAAATCAACAAGAATTAGAATAATTAATGTCAGCTGTTTAATATGGAAGACCCATCCACGACTATTAATAGATGCATTTCTCAGACGGTGCATATGAAATACTGGAGCTCGTCCGCTTTAATTATGAGATCAACTACGGCCATATTAGTAGTATATAACTACGGACTTAGGAAAGCCAGCTAGACCACCAGCGCTTGGAATCTATGTCATGAGTATCAACCACAAAGATTAAATGGACATGGGACATCAAGCGCAGTATTACCATGGTGCCTTTTAATCATTCTATCAGACTACGATTGTCTTTAATATAGACAATAAATTACATTGTGCTAAATAAAATAAAAATTTGGTTAAAATATTTAGAATTTGTGGCCAGTGAGGCATTTCAAAACAAACTGACTGCTCCTCATCATGGTTACAAACTCATTAGTAAGAGTCAACAATGATTGGTTGACGAAATGTTCTAAGGTGTGCAATTATTTTCAGGGAAACACAGGGCTAAAGTAGTTCCAGGCAGGTCTTGACCGCATTACAGTTCCATATCACTTCGCCAAATTAGTTCCATGTTTTTTGTCACAAAATTATGTTTTATTATGTACGGAAAGCACACACTCTTTCTCCCGCTCTCTCTCTCCCAGTCAAACACACGCACATCCAGTACGGACACACACTCATGTGGAAACGCGTTGTCAGCACTGCTGTAAAATAGTTTAACAACTTAAAGGCTACATGACATTTCTCACTAGCGAGGTTATAACGCAGCTGTTCTTGAAGCAGATAAACTTACAGTTTGGCTATTAGAGATGCTGCTGCCGAACACTGTTGAGAGACGCACAGGTTCAGGTAATTCACATACGCTTAATCTCTCTCTCTCTCTCTCTCTCTCTCTCGCTAATAACTGCATTAGTCTACTATCAATGGCTCAAGCCTCCGTTACTAGCTCTAAAACAATGTTTTGGAATTAGCAACGGGGGCGTGGGAGGAGATGCGAAGAAATTTTGCGTCCTACACACCATTGTTCAAGACATTTGAAAGTTTTTGTCCTTTCAACACTCTTGTGTGTAGGAAGAATTTCTTACGGACAATAACCTGACAAATGCCTTGAAATACCACATCTGAACAATGTCTTGAGGTGTGGTAACTGTAGTATAAGCGGAATAGTTGACTCTGGTCTGTTGAATTATTAGAAAATAATGCACACACCCTTCGCATCTTGGCCGCATTTCCACCTTGGGTGTGCATTGTATACTAATAATTGAATGACCTGTCGTCAGTTAATTTTAATGTTTTATATGAATGATCACATTAGATCATTGCAAAGTTTTATTGCAAACAATTTTTTTATATATATATTTTAAATATAACTATGACTGGGTATATGTAAAACTACACTCTTTTGTAAAACTGAATATACTCATTTACAATTCATAAATTCTTGTAAAATGACAGATCTCATTAAAAAAATTATAAAATGTTTATAATTAATTTAGAAGACATTCAAAACTGTTTGAAAATGTTTGCACATTTTGTGGACACAGATAGTATTTATTTCATAACTCATACAGGAAAGGAACTTTGAGCATCCATGCAATTACCAGACACCATGTCCAATATCACGGTAGATTTAAATAAATGAGGCATTTCTAAGATAATCAAGTAAAACATGAATGGTATACCCATACAGTAAAAGTCACAAATTCCGTCAAAGTCTGTTTAGCTCTAGATACAACTGAACTCTGCATAGAAGGAAAAAACGCTAACCTTTAGCTCTATCATGTAAACAGTACAACTTTTGTTCTACATGTCAATTTTATTAAAACCCTTCACTTTGGTGCAATAGCTCCTCTTAACTACAGACGGACTAACAAAAGTTGTCATTTGTAAATACAAATGCTTGCCTCTTGCCCTTAGTTTAAGAGTTCTCTCTATTTCTCTCTGCCAGTAAATCTGTTTGAGGGCTAATCTGCCACCATGCGCCAGCTGCTCCCTTGGCAACAATGGCGTTGCTGTTGCCATGGCAATACTCACTCAAGCCTGATCATGCAGGATCAAGGACTGGCACGATGCCAAGGCAGTCAGCGAGAGTGTCACTCCTTCTGCACGTTTATTAAGGAGGCGTGCAGTCAAGCACAGGTGTACGGATGGGTCTGTGTGAGTGTCAGTTGTGTATAGTGTGTGTTGTGTGTCAGCTGTGCTCTGGGCAGGTGTCGTTATGAGAGCGAACGCTTTCACGTGGGCTGGTGTGCTTTTGTCCCTGTATATGATGTGTATGTAGTAATGTGCGACTGTTTATGTGTGTATGCATGCAATTAGAGAGAGAAAGACTGTTAGAGAGAGACTAGCTCAGCCATGTGGTCAGTTCTCATTAGCTGGCAGTTTAATAGAGAGATGACCTGAGCCATTATAGCCAAGCTGGACGTCCATTAACTGCCACTAACCAGCTGTTCAAATCTGGGCCAACAATTACAAGTGGTCACACAGTGCACATTGTGTTTGTGTATGAAGGGCAAGGAGTTTTATCAATCAGTTACTAGAATGTATTTTTCTGACGTAGTCGTCAGTCGTTTTTCTACTGTCAAATCTAGTAGACTTCTAGGAGGTAGACAGACTTCCTAGTCCTCATTATGGAAATAATATACATTAAAAGAAAATACTTAAGTATATTCTGAATGTAATGCTTTTGGACACGTAATTGTAATAACATGCAATTAAGTGTATGAAAATATGACATGAAGGGCCCTATTTTAACGATCTGAAACGCAAGTGGCAAAGCGCAAAGCGCAAGTAACTTTGTGGGCGGGTCTTGGCGCTGTTGCTATTTTCCCGGCGGGATAAATGACTCTTGCGCCTGGCGCAAATCTAAAAGGGGTTGGTCTGAAGTAGCTTCATTATTCATAGGTGTAGTTTGGGCGTAACGTGAAATAAACCAATCAGAGCGACATCTCACATTCCCTTTAAGAGCAGGCGCGCTTGTTCTAAAGCGGATTCCTATTATAACGGCGGATTTGCCAGGCTCACGACAGGAGCGGTTCAAGGCCGAGGAGACCGACGTTCTCGTCAGGGACGTTGGGGATGGAGAAACACACCCAAATTAACTTCGGTTAAACAGGCGTATGATAATTTGGGTAAATGTGTAAGCTAGATATATGCTTTTATAATAAAATGTCTATCTATCTATCTATCTATCTATCTATCTATCTATCTATCTATCTATCTATCTATCTATCTATCTATCTATCTATCTATCTATCTATCTATCTATCTATCTATCTATCTATCTAAATGATAACTGCTGCGTCTGTGTGTAGATGAGAGAATCAAAGTGTATGCGCGTTGTGCACACGCTACATTGATTAAGGCCAAGCATGCGCCCTTAAAATAGCATATGAATAACATGCGCAACGCGCCACTGACTTTAAACTGTTTTTTTTTTCGGTCAGTGGCGCAATTGTTTTCTAAACCTGTAAAATAGCATGAGGGAACGTTTGCGCCGGAACACGCCTCCTCTTTGCGCTGAACCGCCCCGGTTCAAGTGTATTTCTTAGTTAACCGACGTGCATCTGTGGAGGGAAAAGTCCGCTGTGCGCGGGTGCAAAATAGGAATGATACATGCGTCGGTGTACAAAGTCAATTGCACTGGGTGCAAGACAGGGCCCCATATGTATTAAAATGTATTATAGTTTTAGTTTTATTAAATGTAATTAGTTTAACTTTTTGTTGAACGTGTTTTTTCTCCACTTAAGTATATGAATACATTTTTATGTATTCATAATTAGTCTTTTAATAAGATCTACTAATATTGTTAGTGCCGATATTTTTCACGGGAATAAATCCTAAATCCTAAAAAACTTTGCTTATGTACCGTAATAGACTGGTGGTTTGAACTTTTGCCAAGCATGCTAATGTGCTAATGTGTCTCTGAGAACTTTTTTTTTTTTTTTTTTTTTTTAAACCGAATATGTTCATCTGTGGTTACAGTATATATCAAGCAGGGATACGTTTGTGTGCATTTTGTTTTGTGATTTCACCGGAACGAATAGAGAGTCTCCGCAATGGCGTTAAGTGATAGATTGAAGCGTGCGTCCATGTGCGCGAGCCACAACTGTACCCGCACCACCGATAGCAGCGGCAACGAGCACTCTGCATGATTTAAAAAACAACACATTTTAGCGCTAGATCGTCTCTTATTTAAAGGTATAGCGGAGGATTTTCCCGAATTTTAGAAAAGAACCGCCCTCTCCACTTTTTGAAAAAATGCACATGCGCAACACTCTACCTGCTCCCGAGAGGGAGCGCCTATTAAAGCGTGTGCACGAGAGAGCATGCACGAGCTAATCATAGCTTACATTAACTTTTACTAGCAGTGATTTTAAATGGATTTCTCCAAATAGCATGCCAAACTTTACCTGTCAAGTAGAAACTTCGCGACTGATGCATCAGTGGGAAGCCCAACCTGTGTTTTGAGCGCACTCCATCGTGTGAATCGTGTGCACGAGCACGTACGACGGCCTTACGTAAACATATCACCAGAATGATTGACACTTAGGAGGACCAATAGTCTTGATGATCCACCCGGAAAAAGAAAATCCTCCGCTATACCTTTAATAACGAACTACATCAATGCTCTGCTAGTTAACTGGAGATGTTTTATTTATTTGTATTAGGTACATCTGTGCCTTAAAATGTTTCAAAAAGTGGTGGGGACGATATCGACCCTGAGAAAAAGTGTCCCAGCCGTCCCACCCGCAAATTACACCTATGCTTAAAACTCATCTTTGATTACCAAAATGACATATTTAAAAGTTTTTACCTTGAATAAAAAAATGTGTCATGCCTAAAAATAGCTTGTATATAACTCTACACCTTTGCCTATTAAATTAATGCTTGCAAATTAGCCCCGCCTCCACTCACTCACACCAGCACAGAGATCCACTCTGATCACACGTTGACCTGATTGGTTGGAAGGTTGTTTGTGACGTCAGAAACACCAGCGATTTTGTTTCACCGCGGATTTAAGGAGAAAATACTCAGCAATGGTGTTGACTTGTGAATTTGCACATCTTAAAGCATATTAAAAACACCACATAGACATATAAACAACATTAAACGCTTGATTTTCACCACAGGGGGGCTTTAAAATATTATATTAACTTTACTTATATAAATATAATATTGAAACACACTACCGTTAAATTCAAAATCAAGTACTGGTTACACTTTATTTTAGGTGTCGGTGTTACAGTGTAACTATACATTAAGCACTAATAATTAACAATGTACAGTATTTATGGGTCAGGATTAGGGTGTGGTTTAGGGTTAGTTGCATGTACTTGTTTATACAGTAGTAATTACTATATGTAACGTGTAACAAGGACACTAAAATAAAATGTTAAGCAAGTACTTTACGTGCTTTAGTATGGTAGTCAACATCATTTTACAAGGACACATTAAAATTGTATAAAACTTAAAAAGTGTAATCTCTTTTTAACTTAATTTTTTATTTTATTTTTTTCTATACTGTGGAATGGAACACTATTGTAAACCAAACTGTTTGATTACCAACATTCCTCAAAATATCATCTTTTCTGGCAGAATTTCCCTTTTTGTGAGTGAAAACAATAATCAGTCCATCTGTATGCCAAGCCAATTGTATTTTTACGATAGTTTTATCAGCCAAACAAAAATCGTACAAACGTAACGTAGCCAAACAAACGTAAATCTGATCTCCTTGGAAAGCAACAGTTTAATTTTTCTCCCCAAAAAATAAAACGATCAGATCTAGCTAGGCAGCTGACAGAAGATGAGTGACTTCATGAACGCAAAGGTTCAGCTTTATAAGAATTAGTGTGGTGACATAGTCAGACAGGAAGGAAGCTGCTAATGTGGTTCTGTTGTCATAGAAACCAGGTGATAGCTTGCACTCGGGGTGTTTGGTAAATGACATAATAATTTCCATGACACGCAGAGCTTAACATCACGGGCAAGCGGAGAAATTCACTTTGGCATTTAACAACTGATGAATGTGGGTAAAGCTGAATATTTTGTTGGCACATAAAGATGGTTTTCATAAACACTTCAGAAGATAGACTAGAACTATATAAATGGATGTAACAAAAGAGCACAAATTTTAGTCATGGTCTAATATCTGAGGGAAACATTTTCAGTGAACCTAAATTTCAGCCTGTTCCTTACATAAAGATATCACATGGCTTCGGAAGCTCATTCATGATATTGTGACCAAGTCATAAAGTTTCAAGGTACTTTTATGTCATTTTTGGAGCTCAACAGCATCATATGTATGTATGTAAACGTCCAGCCGGAACAATCCACTAAGTTTTTGCTACTGTATTTCATGAGAGAAATAAAGTCAATGATTTTCATTTTTGGCATTGAGGCTATAATGTCCTGCCTGCAGAAGCTGCTTAATTGTAGTAGCAGTGATCAAAGCTTCTGGAATATTCTGTGTGAGACTGAGGCATTACCTTGTAGATGCTAAAATTGGAAGATGGCTTTGGGAGGGTTAGATCAGTGAGGCAGGTTTCACAAACAAGTGACAGAAAAGACTTGGGAATAGAATTCTGTTTTCAAAAGACTTATTTTTCGGGGGGTGGGGGTTGTCTCAGAGCTTGCACAAAGGGATTTCGTTCCTCATAAATCTCAGTTTTTGATGTTCTTGATGATGTTTTTGTTGCCTTTGATGTAGGTGTCTGTCTGGAACAATCCTGCAAGCGTAGCTTAGCAATGATTTAAAGAACTAATACTATCTTGTTAGTTCTTCAAAAAGAACATTGAAAACATACTTACTACTCAAGTCAAACGTTTGCCAACATATACAACCATTCATAACTTTACCATATATTTTGGCAAAGCTGCTCACTCTCCTACTGATGTCTCAGGTAAATTATGTCTTCGTGAAGCAGCAGTTTATCAGCACCGATAAACGGAGCATGCAGAATTTCAAAAGGCGACCCAAGCCACGCGAGTCAGATAAGCATGAAAGGTCAATGGCAATCTGACAAAACTTTACTTTCTGTCAGTCATGGGTCAATAGATTATTTAAAGGTCACATACAGTTGATTTGTGCAACATCAATGACGAAATATTGGCACACTCTTTCTTTTTAGCTTTTAGTCTCTGTAGTGATACAAATTTTAAATGTATATAAAATATATTTTACATTTTATTAAAACATTTGTATATTTTTATCAGATCCATTCAGCATTATATTATGAAACAATTTTATAACAATATTGTTATAAACAATATGCTAAATTATTAATCAACTGAATCACATACAGTACCTGTCAAAAGTTTGGAAGTATTACAGTTTTTAATGATTTTGAAAGAAGTCTCTTATGCTAAAGACGTTTATAATGTTACAAAACAATAAATGCTTTAATAAATGCAAAAAATGCTTTTCATTGAACTCTCTATTCAGCAAAGAATCCTGAAAAAATGTAACACCGTTTCTACAAAAAAAAAAGTTAAGCAGCACAACTGTTTTCAACATTGAAGATAATAATAATAAATGTTCCTTGAGCACCAAATCAGCATATTCCAATGATTTCCGAAGGATCATGTGACACTGAAGACTGAAGTACTGATGCTGAAAATGACACCAAAGTTGCCTTACTTTGGCACTATTGCCCTCTGTAGAGCTGCTTATTAAACTTGTTTCATAACTGATGGACTTTGCAACACTGACACAGTTATTGAACTGAATTGAAACAACAGTGAACTAAATTGAGCTGAATATTGACACTATTGTTCAATGGATAGTTGAAATTGAGTTTGTTGCCTAATTGATGAATTTTACAACATTTATGCTTGGTTTCACAGACAGGGATTAAGCCAGGATTAGGCCTTAGTTTAATTAGGACATTTAAGTAGCTTTTATAAACCTGCCTTAGAAAAAAAAAAAAATTACTGGTGTGCCTCTTGAGACAAAACAACGGCTCTGACATATTTTAAGATATGCCAATGCAAGTTGCTTTCAGTTAAAACAGCTCAAATATGCATTTTAGGACTAAGCTTTAGCCTTGTCTATGCTTATTTTCGTGTTTATTAATGTGAAGCTGCTTTGAAACAATCTGAACTGTATAACACTCTATGGGCCCTATCATACACCCGGCGCAATGCAGCGTCAGACGCGATGCAAGTGTTTTTTGCTAGTTTCAGCTTGACGCAGTTATAATTTGGACATCCTGCACTACGTTGTTTAAATGGCACATGCATTTGCACCTATTTGTGCGGCCATTGTGGCTGGTCTGAAAATTAGGTGTGTTCAGGTGCATTGTTATTTTGCGGCAACTGAAATAGACTGCAAAATATATATTTTTTTGTTATTTAAAGAGCGCGTTAGTAATGTGCGCCTGCAGGCGGGTCCACAACGCGCATACACTCTGCTTATTAAACACACAGGGACGCCCAGCAGCACACAAACTAGCCAAATATATTTTTTAAAGGATTACATTGTAAAAGATTAATATTGTGTACATAAAGATATGGTGGAATCCGGCTTGTCCCGTAGATGGTCTGCTTGCGCTCTTTAACCTTTCACACAAACTGATCCATTTGCTCTCTGGAGAAGCGTTCAGTCTTTCCGCTTGCAAATTCTGCCATGTAAATAGCTTTACCCATACACAAAAGAAATATATTTTCTGGATATGTTTTGGAACATATGCACATATTTGAAATTGGCCCAATAAATATATTTCATACTTATATTTCATATATTTTTGTTATATTTCAGAATATATTTCAATGTATTTTTTTCTCTATACGGGTCCCCAAAAGTGTCAAAAATATATGTGGCATATATTCCAAATACATTGAAATATATTCTGAAATATAACAAAAATATATGAAATATAAGTATGAAATATATTTATTGGGCCAATTTCAAATATTTGCATATGTTCCAAAACATATCCAGAAAATATATTTCAAATATAATTCTTTTGTGTATGGGTACTTAGCTTAGCTTGTAAAAATGATTGCACGTTATGCCCAAAACACACCCATTACTCATTAAGAGAATAGGGACAACCCTTTTGGACCATGCGCTGGGCGCAACCATTTTTCCCAACCATTTTTTTTAGCAAAAGTGGATTCAGACACGTCCTAAGTGCACTTGCGCCTTGAGCTTTAGACCATGCGCTTAGATTGTTAAAATGGGGCCCAAAGTATTACAATTTAGTTTTTAATTTAGAGTTTAGCAAGCAGTCTGACACAGGGGTGCGTTTCCCATACAACGACGTAACTCGCTGCTTAACTACCATAGTACGATGCATCGTTGAAGAAATCAACTTGCTAGTCACGACTGTTTCCCCGAAACCACATTGTCACAAAGTGGTCATCAAACCACGTTGGTTTATGATATCACGCTTGTGGTGGAGCAATAACTTATTTTAATGAATCTGTTTGAGATTGAATTAATGCTGGATATTTTGCAAAAAAAAGTACAGACATGGGATCTGATGACTATTTCTCATTTTTCTCAGTTATTTTGCTTAATTTCCAGATTCAATTATTGGCTCGTTCTTACGTAGTAGAGCACGTTCGCAAATGCGCACTCTTCAAAAACGGTGCTTTAAATCTCTTGACAAACTAAAAGGCGTAAATGACATTTGTATGTATTCTAAATAAAATACACAGATTGTACTGAATGTCAGCTTGCTTATTTTGCTCAAGAAAAGAATTTATTAAGTCCACATATCTTGCAAACTAGAAACTACGCTTCTAACCACAGGTCGAGAGCTGTGGTTCCAACCACACAACTTTGCGATACTGCTTGCGAATGTTCGTTGGAACGATGGTTTAGGGAAACACCGACTCGTTGAACTATGGTGATAACGACGGATATTGCGAACATAGTTGGCTAACGATGCTTTTGGGAAACGCACCCCAGATTGTGTTCTTGTTTCGATAAATTTTAGATACATTTAGTTCTTCTAGAGGGGCATAGGGTTTCCTCTTGTTGATTTCATCATCAAAATGCCACATCCTTTTTGACTTTCTCCAGCGCTGCCTGCCCCAGCATCCTATAACAGCAGCTGGCGGTAAAGCTGTCCATTATTAATGAACCACGGCAGCCATGTACATGCCACATTTAAGTGGTCTGTTGCAGAGCCAAAATAGCCTGCCCTGGGGCTTTTTTGTAGACAGCGTCTTCCTAAGGAAGGAAACTCAGACCCCCTTCCCTCCGCGTAATGCAGCCCAGCTGTTTTCGCTGCAGATAGGGGCCGAAGGGAGGGAGACAGACTCAAAAGAGACTAATTCCCACTTAGCCAGCACTTATGCCAAGATTTATTGTTTCCTGGTAAGGGAGGCCTGATTAAGCGTCAGGTCCAGTGTGGCAAAGCTAATTCTGATAAGCGCAGGGAGGATCAGGACAAACAGTATCAGATTTAAACTGATGCTGCGACACTATTAAGGTCTTTACAAAGACTCAAAGAGAAAAATATAGACTCATACACTAAGAAATACTGGATCTGTCTAGCTTAGCCAGCAGGATGCCATTCTCAAAGATCTTTACAAAAGATGGATTTCTAACCATGCTAAGAGGTTCTCCATTGAGAATCTTATAACAGAGGCACTTGTGCATTAAAGTGCTTCTAAAAATACAGGACTTCACCAGGTGATGCCATATCCACACATCAGTGTGAAAATACATTAATTGTCTGACATGAAGAAGAGGCAGTAAATCACGGAGCACTGTTGAAACTGATGTAATGGGTTATTAGCTTAGAAACTTGTTGTTGAGGTTTCAGATTGTTGCCCAATGCAGACATCTGAAGAAGCGTTTTCTTTTTTTCCATTTTCTTGACGAATGTGACTTTATATGTAAACAAAAATAAGACCACGTTCAGACTGCCAGCTAAAATCAGATTTTTTGCATATCCAGATTTTATCGAGATTGGTTTTTGAAAGTCTGGACAGCAAAAAAACACATGAAATCTGATTCAAACCACATTGGAGGTGGGTTGAAATGTGATTCAAATCAGATTTTTGCCAAACAGGACTCCCTGGCTGCTCAAATTGGATTTCAAATTCAAAAACTGCTCAAATTGTCTTTTACATCACTCTTAACACGACGATAACGTCAAAACCGGTGACAGAAACACTTCACCCCTCACTGCACAGTGAAGCTGGCCGTGACTACAGCACGGAACATCACAATATACTGTATATACCAGTCTTCTCCGTCGCTGAGTTTTTCTTGTGCGAAGGAGGAGTTCTGCACCGTGACTCGACAGGACGCTTATTTGGAGAGTGAGATATGTACTTCTAGCCATTTTAAAAGCCTTGTCAGAAACATGCAAGCCTATGTTGTTACCAAATCAACCCATGCAGATGCAAGATTATGTCTGGACACACAAATCTTATCTGATCACATGCAATTTAACAGTGTTGACAGTCCACCAGAAAAGATCTGATTTGCATGCAGTCTGAACATAGCCTAATAGTGGGTTCTTATGACTCATGATAATGCCAGTAAGTAATGGCCAATCATCCGTCCACTACACACTAGCAATGCACAAAAAAACCTCAGAACACCTTAGCAACCGCATATGCCATGGCAACCACCCACAATACCCAACCAATTTCCTCACTGTTTTTAAATCCAATATAAAACTCATGTTCCAGTTTCACTTACTGTTGACCCATTGCACAGGTTGAATGAATGAATGAATGATTGAATGAATGAATGAATTAATTAATTAATTGAGGATAGCATTTCTTATACTATCAACTCATTTTTAAAATATGAATTGATTCATATTATTTATATTATATTTTATATTATTATATTATATTATATTATACTAAATCAAGATGTTTATTTATTTATTTTTATTTTGTGTGGGTTTTTTTTCTTTTTTTTTCTTTTTTTTACTTTCTTTTCAGATAATCAGCCATCAGAGCTTGGTAAACACTGTAGGTGTCACAGGCTAAGTGTCACCTAAAACCTGTCAGACTCAGATTTTTCTTTCAGATAAAAAAAAAAAAAAAAATGTATAACATAAATTTGCTGCTAATTTGTTTAGAGGTTTCCTTATCCTGCCTTATTCTAAAAACAAAGTAAATGGTGATGTCATTTGAATCCACAAACGCTCCAGGTCACATTTAGCAGAGTTCCCATAGTGCACTCAGATGAATTATAATATTTTGCTTGGAAACACTCTTGTCACTTTTGATCAAAACACATTTTCCTGTTCCTATCCACAGAGCAGGAAAAGTCAAATAATTTATTGTGTAGATTGGAAGCTGTGCCAAAAACAAACTGCGGATGAGCGAACAAGTGATAAAGAGATACATATGTGCTTGAAGCAATAAAATAGTGGCCTCACAATGTGATATATTAACACGACTCTAATCCACAAACATGCTGTAATTATATGAAACTCCACGGTCCCTCCCTGCGAGACTGGGAAACAGATTAAACACTGAAGTGAGGGCCGAGGACGCCAATCACACGCATCACCTCAGTAATCCTCGTGTCTCCTGAGGTCTCGGCGGGAATAGTTGAAGAGGGGTTATCATCCGGAGGGTATAAGCCCCCCTTCTCGCCCTTGTTACTAGGGACCCCTCAGTAACCTCCAGGGTTCATCCTGTGAGGTCTAAGCAGTCCTAACAAGGCACTCTGACGCCCCCTAAAGAGCTCAGTGAATAAGATGAGAGAAAGAGGCCTCGTTGCCTTGGACACAAACAGTAGCCTGAAACCAATCAGACCTGATGGATCTCTTCCTCTGTAGACGGTCATCATGAGGGGAAAGGGAGGTGGTGTCATTGAGGAAGACACTTGGGGCTGGATTTAGCTTGAGAAGTTTAAGGGTTTCTTCTCTTTTTTTTTTTTTTTTTTTAGTGTGAAAAGAGACCAGCATGTTTCTTTATTAGTATAAGTATTTTCAAAGTATTTTGTTAGGGCTGGATCCAATAAAAAGTTCATGTGAGTACTGGATATATATATATATATATATATATATATTTCCTTCTGTACTCCTAATAGATCCACCATGAAAAGAAAACGCAATTCAGGCTACAAAGAGTATGTGAACACTTACTGTAAGTCACACTTATAAATGCATGAATGTCTTCATATCACCAAATATCAAACTAATTTGCCTTAGAGAAAAATAACACAAACACAACCACTTGGTGTTTACAAGAAGATGCTTTTGGTGCTTATGATTCATATTTAAACAAATACGCATGGCCTGTTATTTAAAATTAAGACAAAATATGTATTTTAGCACTTTCTGGTTGTCAGACATTAGTTATTATGACGAACTACACCTGTTTTGTGAAGAGAACCGACTTCATATAACATCTGAAAGTAATTTTGGCATTAGCTGGTTACAAGTGAATGCAAAAATGGCTCAGAAAAATGAAGTTAGTTCACTAGATAGTTGTTTGCAGATGCCATTTGGTTCGAAATCACATTCAGACATTTTTAAGTGTGATATAGGTGTAAGTCTTTCAGAAGACTTTCGTAACTGGTATAAACCATATTTTTCAATCCTGAAAATCTCTACCCCTTAAGTAAAGCACTTTATACACACTCTAAACATCTGAGTCAGTTGCATTGATTTTTGCTTGCACTGATCAATGAGAGTGGTGCTGGAATTAGCTGTTATTCTGGCATCATGACTCTCCAACAGATACAGTTAAAAGGCAGGATAAACACTTCGGTTGGGTTACAATATTGATCTCTGAACCTGCTATTTGCTCTGACAGTTTGAGCACAACCAAATCAGATGGCATATTGGTGAATCGAAAATTTGATGTAAAAGTCTCTGTGCTGTAGCCATGGACTATAATGATCACTGCAACATAAAATGCCTCCGTACAATCCCTAAAATCAACCCTAATACGCCCGCATTCCACTCTCAGTTGGAGCTGTCACTCTGTGTGGACATTGTCCCATACAAGAGCTGCTAATGTCCAGTCCACTCTGCTCCGTTTGTCTAACTCATGAATGGGAGCATAATGGCACTCCTGGTGGCTCCCGCCTTCCAAGAGCCGACCAGGGTCTGATTTGCCTCAGTTTGGGGCACCAATCTCAGGAACAAAAGTGGTCTAAAGGGAGGGGGTCTCCTTGTCGAGAGGTCCTCGGGTCAAGGCCTGAGTTAGCGCTAACAGGCTATTCCTCCACTTCAGGGTCCCGACTGGGAAGGAGACAGTGAAGTTCTGACAATAGGATGAAAGGGACCTTCTGAAGGCATTTGTCTTTAAGGAAGTGATGGCCATGAATGGTGACAGAGTCTGAATGAGTGCTTTCAAGGTGTGATGTACGCCTTGTTAGCAAGCATTGTGGGGGCAGCAGGGGGTAGAGCAGTGTGACAGTCCATTTATTCCCATGAGGAACTCATCCTTCAAGAAGGCAAGCAGCTCTTCAAAGACGTGCTATCAGAAACCTCCAATGTAATCATCAGCGTTCCCCTGGGGTGATCAATGAACCCTAGGGATGCCATTGGTCTCCTGGAGGAAGAGGTGAATCAAACAGCAGTTTGCGTAATGTGGTGAGTTCCACGCTCTCTCTTCGGGATCCCAATGACTGATGGATGTTCTTTGTCATGACAGAACATCCATCAGGATCCTTTTATTAACCTCTTAGGAGATGAGTGTTCTCTCTTTCTTTTGTCGTTGATGTCTTTCAGAGAATATAAGAGCTACTCATCTAATTGGTGTTGAGGCACAAAAACTGGCGAAAACTTCCACTGCATCTTCCAAGAGACACTTTTGTCCTTTTTTATAGTGTTAGACACACACGTACACTTTTGAAGCCTTCAGAGACAAATGGATGTGTTTGTTTAACGTAGAAAGGATTAGTATGAATCAGTCTTCTGGATTGTACAGTTCTGTCAACTGGGAGATTCTTTTCAAGTGACCAACATTTGTAAGACATTGTGGTTATGACAACAAGGTTAGCGGAGTCAAGTTAACTAAACATCTATATTCAAATCCTGGATTGAAATGCTTATATTCAGAGTTAACTATTTATTAACTATATATTAACTATACTTTTATACATACAAAATATAATATAATATTTATAAAATATTTTGACTTTATGTAATGTAAATATATAACTAAATATTTACTAAAATGTAGATGTATTACATGTCTTTTCTTAGAATGCATATTGTCAAGATTTATTGTTTACTAGTTTGTTGTTTAATGTTAACACATTTAGAAAAATATTTTAAAAAAGCGAAAATACATTAAAATATAAATATTAGATGAAAAAAAAACGTATACAAAAATTTGATATGATGTATTAGCAGCTAGTTGAAATAAATAGTTTAAGCTGATGTATTAAAATACTAAACCTAAAAATTTTAAACTGAAATAAAAAAATAATTAAATCTAAAAAAAAAATTAAAAATAAACTAAATTATTTAATTTGAAAATGTAAAAACAAAATCTAATTCAAAATATTAATAAATAATACTAAAATGACACTGGAACTAAAATGTATTTTCTATGTTTCTATATTTTCTATGTTTAAATAATAAAAATAATAACAGATACATTTCTCATCCTGCCACAGTGCAGTCATTCTTTGTTCTCAAAGCATGCTAAATTATTTAGCAAGGAGACATCATCATAAATCTTTGCTATCGTAAGAGACGGTGTTAATTTGCAGAGGGAATAAGATATATGACTAAATGGATTTGAACCTCGCAAAGCTTTTGGCTGATCTAATATGTCAGCGCTTTAAGCATAGTCGAGGTTGCTGAGCCATCTGGAGAAATGAGCAAAGGCTTTAAGCAGATTTATTCTGGTGTGTTCTTTAAGATTATATCACTAACATATGCGTAGGAAACACTGGGGAGAAATGCCTTAGACTCATATATCATTTACTCTGTGTACCTTCTTAATGTGTTTCATACTTTAAAAAGTCAATGTAATGTAAATGTAGTCTGGGATGGGAAATAACCCTTTAAAGTCGAAGTGAGCAATGTTTTCAATTTTAAAATATTTTATCTCATCCTATCTTAATGTGCAGAGACAACTATAGTAAACCATTCACATGTTGTCTGTAAACACTGTGGATCAGTGGCTCTTTTAAAACATTGTTGTTTTTTTGAGAAGTCCAACATGTCAACTTTTGGTTCAACCAATGACGTGATTTTGGGGTGGAACTACCTACAATAACTGACCGAAAGGAGCAGGACGAAATGGGCAGTGGGTGTTTTTGGAAAACCTGTTTAAAAACAATTATTAAAAGCCTATTTGTAATAGTGTTTTTCTGTGTATAGTTAAGTAGGGTTATTCAGAGCCGCTTTCATAAGGATAAAAAACAATACTGCAACCAAATGATGTTCGTTTCCATTGACGGTTCGGAAAGTACTGAGTAATTAAATCGATTTTAAAGTGTAACTTTCGTTGATTATAATGTACCTATAAAGTACTTGCATGTAAGTATAAGGGAACAATATGTAATAGTTTGGAGAATAAAGGGGTAACAACCAGGAGAATTAACAAATTATTTATAAGTAGCCTATTAAGTATTATAGAACTAAGGGGTATTTATTCCACTATTATGAAACAACAATCTTACATTTGGGAGCAATTTAACAAGAACATAAGTAGCTTTTTGTAATAATGGTTATTTTTTTTTAATTACAGGGTACATCTATGAGAATGCATCTATACAGAATCTATGCATTTATAATCTTTTTAACAAAAGTGCACTGAAATATATAAATATTGGGGAAAGATACTCTTGTTTCATGTAGTGGTGCTTGTTACCCTCTTGTTCCATGTAGTTACAGGGTAAGTACAATAAAAATACATACACGCAATCTTATATCACTGACTCGGAAACCTTTATTTGAAAAACAACTTAATTCAAAACAGATTTACAAGACTTCTTTTTCATTTAAAAATGCTCTTTTTAATCAACAATTCTTTTCAAATGCTCAAGTCTTGACAGAAAGTAGCACGTTTTGTCCCGACTTTTTTCTCTTGCTTGGCTTCTTCCTTTTGTTCCTCTTCTTCTTTTTATTTCTTTCCACTGATGAATCTGAAGAAGAAATCATGTCTCTTGTATTATGTATTAAAAAAAAATGCAATACACCCAGAAATACGTCCTCACCATTTTCTCATCTTTTACCTTCATGCCATCCAAGTTATATAGGACTGTCCTTCCTCAGATTAACACAAATGAAGGTTTTTAGAAAAATAAAAAATACATCTCTGGGAATACATATAATGCAAGCTCAAGTGTTCCTAAAAGTTGGAGCATCAAACAGCACATACTGCAATAACTGCAGTAATCCATACGACCCTAATGGATGGATCAATGTCTTCTGAAGTGAAACGATAGGTGTTCGCTTTAGACCAACTGTAATAAGTTGTTTTTCAAATAAAGGTTTCCGAGTCAGTGATATTAGATTGTGTGTATGTATTTTTATTGTACTTACCCTGTAATTACATGGAACAAGAGGGTAACAAGCACCACTTACCCTGCAACTACATGGAACAAGAGTATATTTCCCAGTATTTAAAATAAATTGCAATAGTTATAGCTTTACTTGCCTTGAAACATGTAAGCCCAAACTTAAACATCTGCACCTTTGCTATAAAAATAAAGTATGTATTGGTCCACCATTATTTCAAAAAGGTACCTAAATTGCTCCCAAATGTAAGATTGTTGTATCATAAGTACCTCTTAGTTCTATATACATAATTTTTAATTCTCCTGGTTGTTACCCCTTTATTCCCTTAAACTTTACATATTGTTCCCTTATTTGTACATGCAAATACTTTATAGGTACACTATAATTACCGAAAGTTACACTGTAAATTCGTCTTAATTACGCAGTACTTTCCGGGCTGTAATCTAAAGCGTTACCAACGGTTCTTGCAAGTGCATTTTTCCACCAATGTGCAGAGCACTGTACTAAAATAATCTTAATACTGTACTACTTATTCAGTGGAGTTGCAACACCAAGAGAAACAGACAGCGCGACCACCATTGTACGACTCCCAAAGTCAAGTCACCTTCATTTATATAGCGCTTTTAACAATATAGATTGTTTTAAAGCAGCTTTACAGTGATAATAGGAAATTAAAGTAACAGAGATTGTTTGGCTTTACAGCAGCTCTAGAATAAAGTTATTGTCCAGCTAAAGTTAGTTTTTGATTGATTCACTTCTATTGCAAAGATCATTAGTTATTAACTTCCACGACACCGTTTTAACTGAAAACTGAAAACTTTTAATGTGTTCTCTCCGTTCATTTGCATGACAACAGTGCTTGGTGGCTCGAAAAAAGGTTCCAAGGTGTCAGTTTTTTAAACGTTAAATTAGCCATCTCATTTTTAGCCAATCAAAAACATTGTTCACAACCAGTGTAGTTTCTGTCCCTATAACGAATCACTCTTATAAACCGATTCTTTTCAGTAAATTAAAACGTATTCACAATAAACGTTTTAAATGGATTGATCATTTGGCAATCAAATTGCATTTCTTTATTCAAGATTTTCCTTTTAATTATTAAATTGTTAAAGGAACCATGACCTAGAACAGTTTTAATTACAATTCCCATCACTATTTCTGATTCTTTCATGCTGAATCATAAGCATCAAATAAAAATGAAGTTCATGTGTACTGTTTATTTGCACTGATCTGAAGACCCTTTATAATGAGACTGACATACCTTGTGAAGAATATAGAAGCAGGGCTTGCTTCAGATTTACCTAAAATTAAACATTCCAGTGGGGTTACCTCAGGTTTACTCAAAAAGAAACAACATGTGTTAACATAAGCCCCCACCCTATGGCTTGTTTCTGTCTAAAGGAATGCAAAGGCAGTGTATGGTCTCTTCAAAATATCATAGTCATTTGAAGCGGGATGGTATATTCGTGTTTTATGAGGAGATTTACTTTATGAGTATGTAACATGTCTGAAAAGCATGGTCTAGGAAAATGTTTGATCTTGAATGCTTTCAACTTTGTAGGATGAAGGAGATTGATGGCAGATTTGTTTTTTTTCTTGAGTGTAGCCTATACTGAAGCCTCACTATGCTTTAAATTTCCTTTTATGTATTTAAGTAGAGACCCATAAAGTACAGCAGTGGGTTGCAGGGGTGTAGAAACAACTTGAAAAGTGGGCTGGGACATTATAAACCTTTATAACATTATAGCTCCTTAATATTAATTATGTGACATGATGTTTGCAAAGAAGGCTGATTTCCTGATTTGCTGAAAGCCAGATTAGTAAATAGGTGAAATTTGCAATTAGCCAGTACAGGATGTAATGATTACACTTCAGTTTGGTCTTTCGTTTTATGTTTTCTGCTTTTCTTTGCACTACTGTAAAGCAAAACTAAGGTTAAACCTATAGTAACTATGCTACAAATACATACTGCACAAATAGATACTGGTCAAACTGTACCTGTTTACCTTTAAAGTCAAAGGTCAAATGAGGGCCACTGACACATAAAAGCCTACAGGTCAATATACATTAAATATGTAGAAGAGATAATGGCACACAATAAAACCTGACCTTTGCTAATATGTCGCACTATATGAAATGGATGATCTTTACAACAGGACTGAATCAACACTGAACTGACTTCAGCTGAACAATAATCCTCCTGAAATGGTAAAAAAAAAAAAAGTGTGAGAGAGTGTTATAGGCAGATATAACAGCTACTGCAACATGCATCACTGCCACAGATATGGCCCACCGCAGATGAGAAGCTGCCTGTGTATCTCTTTAGCAAGTGACGTGCAAACTGCCACAAATGAAACTGAAAGTTTGCCGTTGCATCCTGAAGCTTAACACAGTCATCTTCATTAATAGTAGTGAGGTTTTATCAGTGCATTACCAGTGATGATGCTGCTCTCTCCTATTGTGGTCTTTGATCTTGAAATTGAAGATCAGATTTACATTTGTTTTGCAGAGTAACATTTATGCCGCTAAAGCCCTATTCGGATGGGGTTAGTTTTACAAGGGTAGATGGAGTAATGCAATTTTACCACAGGACGTCTATAATATTAATGGCCAATTCGCACCGGATAATATCATACCTCAGTAAAACTAGCAGAAGTGGGAGGGGTAACTCGATTTAGCTCGCCGTCAGCTCTCTATCGTCATGTGCGTATTATTTATAAAACAGTTAGGTCCGGTTAACCGATGTATTGATTAAATTCAGATTGGATTATGTTGGTAATCTAACAAGGTGCCTCTAACAAGTGCTTTCGACCTTCTTTTTGATCTGAATGGAATGTGGAAAACACTTGAGTTTTGCACAAGTCAAGTCACCTATATTTATTTAGCGCTTTTTACAATACAGATTGTTTCTAAGCAGCTTTACAGTGATAACAGGAAAATAATGCAACAAAGTTTGTTTCTGCTGTACAGCAGATCTAGAAGAAAATAGCGTCATAGTCCACAGACTTGTCCCACCGCCTAGATTGCAACTGAATGCTTTTTCTAGCGCCTCCATAAATGAAAAAAACGCGGAAAACCACTTTTACACAGGAAATGACGGAATATTTACGTACATATTAACAGCGGGTCTATTTCGCACGGGATTAGTATTACCTGAGGTAATTTTTCTGACCTTTTTACAGAAGGTAAAAGTCGCTGTAATCTTTACTTACATTGTCCGTAATGATTACTGAGATGACACATTTGGACGGGAATAAAATCAATGAGAAGCTCACCTCTCCATGTTAAACTAATCCCGTCCGAATAGGGCTTGTGTAAATGGAACAGTTTTAACAAAAAATGGGATGGCTAACGCATAAAGTGACCAGGTGTAAACAGGCCCTTATTTAATCTGTCTTTGCCCTTTTATACTTACAGTATCATATTGATGTTGCAAAATAAATAAATAAATGGGATTAGTCCTAATCTACTTACATTATTATTGTGTTCTGTAACAGACCAGGCAGGTTTGGTTGGTACTTGGCACCTTTGAAGTCTTTTTTAATTTCTTCAGCCCTTCACTATAAAGTTAAACTAACATCATGTTCTCTTTAATCTATAAGCAGCTGATTCTTATTGGATTGATGAGTTTCCCAGTGAGTAAGCTTCTTTTCACTGCTTGGCGGTCTGGATTAAACTAACCTAAAGAATGCTAGTGACCAAGTGTGTGAATGCAGATCCACAGCTCTCCGGGTGTACTGAAGAAACTTGTCTAGACTGTAATTAGGTTAGATTTAAATAGCCTGTTTTATAGCTCTCTCAAGGAGGTGGCCATATGTTGCTGAGCTCAGAAATCTTGGCTTCCCATATTTGTGATGGGAGTGTTATTCACTTCGGCAAGACAACATTAGAGCCAACCAGAAGCATTTTTTTCTCTGGCCAGGATAGGCCTGCTGGGTGGTGTGATGTTTACATGTGGCCAAAATCTGGAGAAAGAAAGGCTTGGACAGCTCTGGCTCATTTCTAGAGATGTGAGCGATAATAAACGGCCTACACCAAACTGAAACATCCTCTTGGCCCACTTATTATGCATCAATGAAGAGCCATATCAGTTGGCGGTGTGTGTGAGTACTGGCAACATGTAAGAAAGGCCGGTTCTCAAGAAAAAGTGAGGGTACGCTAAAGATTCGAGCACTAAACAGAGTACATTGGGCCCTATTTTTATGGACTTTAGATAGTAGCATAGAAGTATATATAGTAGACATCTCCATAGTCTGTCTTTAGCATCCATCCAAGAATGGAATATAAACAGCTTGTCTTGGATTGAATTGTCTCGTCTTGTTTTAAATCTTATTGTCAATCTGTTTCAAGAATAACTGCCACTAGTAGTGATGCTACTAACAACTAAGTAGCATGACAGAACCTTAGCTATTTTCAAAACAGAATTTATTGTACACAGAGCTTTACAGTCGAACAATTATGTGATTAAATGTTCTAAATTATCATTTAGATCATTTAGGACGTCATTTTTCTGCACTGTAAAAAAAAAAAAATATTTTACAAAGTTGTAAATAAAAAAAAATATTCTTTACAAGAATCAAAACAAAGTCTTTACAAATGTTTCAAGAAAGATTTTAATTCAATGTGTTGCCATTTCTTTGTAATATGTGAAATTTACCAATTTTCTTTATGAAAATTATTTCAAAGTAAATTCTACGCCAATTTCTTTCTCTTTTTTTACTATGAATCAGTTCATTCAGATGGTTCATTTAAAAATCACAGGTTAATGTGCAGATTCTGCATTTTAGAGCTTTTTTTGATATAGTACAGTTTTTCTCCTCCAAATGAATGTACTAGTTCATCTCAAAACAATTAACACAGCAAACTAAACACACTCTTATGTTGACCAAACAGTTCAATTTTACTGCAATTTATTCTATTTATAATGCATTTATCAAAAATAAATAGTAACATCAAAACTATGTGTGTGTTTTCTGTTGATTTGATAACAAATTCAGCTGTAGATACACATACATGAATGAAAATACACATTTTCATGTTCTTTAATCATGTTTCATCACAAGTTTTTTACTGTCGAGGTAAGTTGTGTAACGATGAATTTTCACCCAAAAATAAATAAATAAATAAATAAATAAATAAATAAATAAATAAATAAATAAATAAATAAATAAATAAATAAATAAATAAATAAATAAATAAATAAATAATTGTACTGCAATCATTGAATCAATGAACTTTACACAGTATATCTTGCCTCTCATTTACATCTGGTCAAAGAATTTCATCAACATCATAGCATATATTTTTCACGAGTCGTGCTAAAAAAGCTGTGAATGCTGGATCCATCAACTTCTCCACAGGACTCTTCCATTGCTTGAAGAAGACTTACTTGGTTGTAAGGGTTGAGATCATACTTTCCATCTCCAAGAGGAGAATATCCTGGAAGGCGCACCATCCTGAAATGTGGATGATGCTCAAACCACTCTTGCACCAGTGCTGAATGGTGAAATTGGAAATTGTCCCAAACAACAACGCTCAATTTACTCCTGATCACCACGCGGAAAGTGGATTTCATGGGACATCCAGGGACATTTTACATTTAATTTGAAACCTGTCTGTACCCTATCCTTCTATCTCTCCTCCCTCCTCTTACACCTCCTCTTCCCCTCTGTCCATGTCTTCTTATATTTTCTTCTCTAGCTCTTTCCTCTAATACCATTGCCTTCCACTCTACCATCTCTTCTCCCTCTACTCCTCTTTCTACATCCTCAGCTCTTCTTGCTTCACCTAAATCCTCAACTCTTTTTGCTCCATCTTCTCTTCCTATACCATCCATTCCTTTCCCCTCATCTCTTACCACCTCTTCCACTGTTCCTCTCCCTCTCAATATTACCCTTCCTCTATCCTCTCCAAAATCTCCCACTCTTACATTTCTTCCTTTTCCCATTCTTCTTTTTTGTAATTTTTCTTTCACCCTTTTATAGTTTTTGCTTGAGATAGCTGTGTATTTGCATTTCCTGTGTTGTGTGTATTACTAACTCAGCAGATATTTATTTGGGGCTAATTGAGAACATTCCAAGTGCAATTGAGGATTTAGCAAATAACATAGTTTTGTTTATTGTGTTTGGAAAAATTGTGCACAAATGATTGTGCTTTATGTAAAACCAATAAAAAGAGCTGCAATTGTTTTTTCCTGATATATTAAAGTTTTGGTTGGCTGTATGAACTAATGTGAAAACATTTGAGAATTGTATGCAGTGTTTTGAAAAAAATTATGCATGTGATTTGCAATTTGCATGAAATTAAGAAAAATGTACAACCTGTTTAGGACAATTACAAAGTGTTCAGATCACTGTGTTAACTGTTTTGAGAACAGTGACCTGAGTTTGGATAAATATGTTAAATAAAAAATGTTGTTGAGTATGTGTGTTCGAGTTTATTTTTGACCTGTTTTCTGTTCATGTCTGAGTTTCTTTGTTAGGCTATGTTTACACGGAAATGATCTGAAGAGAAAACGCAAAAGTGATCACTTTTTATTCTGCGTTTAGACGAGCGTTATGGGGGGGAAATCTGCGTGCATATGGTGACGCAAAAGTGTGTGAAATTCAATGTAGTATGCACTCCAGGCGGCTAGGTGGCAATGTGAAGCACTGATCGGTGCCTTCACTGTCTAGCAGACTTTTGCGTTTGTACCGTTTAGACGGAAACGCGACGGCGGAGCGTTTTTAAGAGGGTGGTTTCACTTTTTTGCGTTTTTAAGCCCCAAAAACGCCGTCGCCATCTAAACGAAAGGCACATCTGATAAAATATTTTTTACGTTTTCACCCGCGAGCGTTCTCGTGTAAACAGGGCCTTAATCTTCTAATCCATTGATTGGTTCAGTTGTGTTCTCTCCCTGTTTGTTTCTATGGTTACTGATTGAGTTATGTTCAGCTATGTCTAGTTAATTAGCCCTCTCTTGTTTTCTGTCTATTTAAGCCCTTGGTTTCTTTCAGTTCATGCTTAGTTGGTTGTTCTTGTTCCTGAGATTCTGTTTTGTGAAGATTTGAGTTTATTTCTAAATAAAAACTGCTGCACTTAGATCCCGTTTCATCTCTGCTGCAACCAACGCTGACATATTGGTGGTATTTTGTTTAAACTGATCTGTTCAAATGGTGTTTAATACTGACAACTTAACTGAGGTACTTTTTTTGTGTCAGATAGATGCGTTATTTGCAAAATAATCGAATAAAATAAAAGAACTTTAATGTCGTTAGTTATAATATGAGCTACTAACAAAAGATTGGTCTCAAAAGGGTAGGTCTCATAGATTATTAAAAACAAAATGTTTCTGTAACAGTTCTGCCCTATATTTACTTGCACTAATGAGATTGTTAAATGAACATGGTTAATGAATCAATTTCTAAGTCCATACTGTACTGTGGCAGTGGTGTTCCCTTCACTTGCATGTGAAATGAGCTTTTAAATGTCAAAGGCAAGTTTTAACAATTAGCCTGTTAATAATTAGGAAACAGATTGTTTGGGCTCATTAAAACCAGACACATGATGTAGTTAACCAATGTAGACAGGAAAGAGAACTTTGGGCTATGACATAGCCTATAGTAAACCATGACTCAACTTGCAAATAGCACTTTAATGAATAAATTTTTTTTATATATATATATGAGGAGTTCAGATGCAAAAGCCTCTAAGTGCCATCTGAAATTTTCTTCTAGAATGATCATTTTTATCAAGCTTGTATATTTAAATTCAGTAATTTCACAAATGGCTATGAAAATGACCTGTCATTTGCATTTAAGTGAAATTACTGAATTTAATTATAGGAGCTTGATAGAAATGATCATTCTGTAAGAAAATCTCAGATGGCACTTAGAGGCTTTTGCATCTGAACTCTTCATATATATATTATACCTGACTCAAAACTTAGTGGAAACAGCCCAATAAATGACTTAGACTTTCTCAAACCTACTTTTGTTCACTGACTCCCACAGATCTACTCCAGGTTATAGAGCATTAAGAGTTAGTGAATGTTCAGTTGGAACTTCACTAGCTTCCTAAAGCCCACAGAGCTGTTGTCAGCATGCTAACCAACCTCTGCCTTAAAGCTCAAGGATCAAAATGGCATCAATGAAGTGAACAAACTGGAGCAAGATTCAATCATTACAGCTCCCAGCAATTTAATCCAAATCAACAATGAACATTTCAATAGTGTAGAGTTGAGCTATGCATTACCATTAAAGGGATAGTTCACCCAAAAATGAAAATTCTGTCAGTAATTACTCACTCTCATGTTGTTCCAACCCCGGAAGACTTTCGTTCATCTTAGTGTAACAGTGCAGCGCTTCTGGGTTGTACGTCAGAACGTGGGCTCACTATTGGCCAGCATCACACACATGACCAGCATCAGCCAATAGTGAGCCTACGTTCTGGCGTACAACCCAGAAGTGCTGCGCTGTTACACTACGTGAACTCACGTCAGAGGCCCACACAAAAGAAAATGAATAGTTGAATAAAGTCATTATTTTTGTTTGTTTTTTGCGCACAAAAAGAAAATCTCGTCGCTTGATAAAATTAAGGTTGAGTCACTGTAGTCACTGAGACTATTTTAACGATATCTTTACTAACTTTTCTGGACTGGCAGAATGAAATTACATGGAAGCCTATGAAGGAGTGAGCCAGCTCTCAGATTTCATCAAAAAATATCTTAATTTGTGTTCCGAAGATGAACGAAAGTCTTACGGGGTTGGAACAACATGAGGGGGAGTAATTACTGACAGAATTTTAATTTTGGGGTGAACTAACCCTTTAAGGCAGTAAAGGGAAGAATTAGCAATGGAAGGGGATGATTAACCTAATACCTCCAAAAAGCTTTGGAGAGAGGAACAAAGCTCATTACTAGAGCATAATAATACTGATGTACAGACTTTAAGTAATTAAGGCTACTGAGACATAACTTCTGGGTTTAAATGCTTTTATTGGACAAACAAAGTAGCATAAACACTGCAGTTCAGATCGGCCTTGACACATGATTATTTCCATCCACCGCTTCTGTAGTAATTAGAGATGACTTTAACCTACTGAATAGACACCCTGGTGTCCGCTAATGAAAACAAAGTCTTTTGTTATAGGAGAGTAACAGCATAACTAATTGAATTTCCCCTGCTACCACTCCAACAAATGACCATGTCACAGCCCTCTCTGAGAAAATTTGGCAAGCTCAAGATGTGCTATAATTGAGGTGGACGGAGGAACAATTACAGTAGTCTTATTCCCAAACAATCCATGATCTTCTCAGAGCTGAAGGAGACCTTTCACTGATGGGGTCACAGGGGCAAATAGTTGAAGCATAAGAGAGTTGTGTAAGAGAAACCCCAGTTTAAGATCAACATACTTTGCAGATACCATACCACAGATTCTCAAAATTTCTTGCTTTTGCCACATAGCAAGCAGACAGTCTTTGATTTAATAGCGTATTTAGGTTTATTACCATGTGTTTAGAAACTTTTAATGGTCGCAACATTTACAGGTTGTAATGTGTGTTGATAATAGGCTTTTTTACTATCTGACAATAAGCTTTGATGGTGGGTGATTAGCAAAGGTGAAAGGTCATCTAATTAACAACAATTACTTGGACAAGTGGTGAACATTTTCAAGCGTCTTTACTTCTATCGCCTTGATGTCAAATCAATCAATGAACATTAATCTATTTTATTGATGTAGTTTGTTTGGAATGATCATAAAAAAAATTTACAATAAAAAAAAAAACATTTTTATAAGGCACTTTAGACGGCTGTTTTAAGACAGACAAACATGTTAAGCTTACAAAACTTAAGCATGTTTATCAGACATCGGATTTAAAATGTATTTCTATTTAATGTATCAAATTTCAACACTAAGTCATGAGGTGTCATTGCTATAAAATAAATTACTGTATAAGCAGAAACCATTCATGCTGGATAGACAATTCTACTAACCGTTTAATTAGGCTATTTTTTTAAATGTCAAACAAATTGAGCTTCTCTGAAAACTGCAGGCTGATGCAGTTCTCTATCAAATTAACATAAATCAATCAAGCCTCTGATAAAAACCGTTGTAAACTAACTAAAGAAATTTTACAAGCAGGCTTCATTCAAATCTATGACCTATTTACTAGTCTACTGTCTGCTGCGCCTCATTAAAGACATAACTTAAGGGCTTCCCCTGGCTTCTTCAGGGTCAAAGGTCATAATTAAATTAGCCGCTTGGCTTTATCTTCCACTTCAACAAGAAAATCGAATTTGTTTTGTATGTATTTTTGAAAAGATTTTTAAATAGTGAGTGTTTTCAATTTCAAATCAGATTATTTTGTTAAATGTATGCTTCTTGCATCAAAGTACAGTCCAAAAGAGTGGTGATGTAGCTATTAGTGGTAAATATATGGCAATGCATTAAGTAACTTCATTCACATGCTGAATTACTTCCAGTAAATAAATCTGATCTTAAGCAAGTGCTTTACTTTAGATGTCTGTCAGAAAATTTTGAATCGCACTGTACATATGTTGACAGTTCAGAAATGTAATTATATTTTATGTGGGGCAATGGAAATACATATGCGCATACATGTATGTGAGTCCACTGAGGCAGCAGAAGTTCATGGTCACGGCACATGAAGCCAGTCAGATGGAAGCGATGGAGACGTATGGTTGAAACAATTATTTAATTCAATGCACTCATTACTGTATGTACATACATTGTACTTACATTTAAAAATACCTGCATGTAATTTTTACATGTACAGTAATCTGTGGCCAGTTGCATAAACTACTCTACGACTAGTCTTACAAGGTAGTAATTATTATTATTATTATTATTATTATTATTATTTTAAGACTCGTCATAACATTTAAGTCAATTACATAAAAACATAGATTGGTCTAATTTAAATTCGAAAAGTGGAACTGCTAGTTTGTCAGACTAGGTATTAGACATAGTCTTAACATAGTTGGTATGCAAATGACCACTGCAATTAATTTCTAATATTCTAGTGCGTCTATAATTACACTGTTGATCATACCCCTACCATTGTACCCACCCTTAAACCTAATCGTACCATCAAACATGCCCCTAACTTCAGAGACCCCATACAATTTGAACACAGTAATACATTGTACCAAACTAACATTTTTTTAAATATACAGTAAGTAGTAGTTAAAGAAACCTATAAAGTTAATTATAAAGTTAAATATAAACCTATAAATGATTAATATAATACAATATAAAAAATGTAGAACAGTCTGAAAACTCTGGGGAAAAAAGTTTGAAGATTAAAACAATAATCTACGAAATAGTTACGACTGCGCACAATTTGTAGGTCACTAATCTGAAAAGTGATTTTGTGACACTGATGGTATATGCTTAGCTGGAACTGTTTTCATCAAACTCCCAAAGAGAAATTCATAGTTGCAGCATTTTCATGGTGCACGTTCTACTGTTTTTCTCTATACTGTATTTCACAGACATCCATCAAATCAATTGTCAGTTTTGCAAGATCTCTAAAATTACAATTTCTTCCAGAAGGATCCCAAATGATTATGACACAAAGATGAATCTACACTAATTTATCTGTTTTCCAACCCAACACTTTAGGTTAAAAAAACAATGACAGTCAACCTCTACGATGAGCTCTATGAGTTATGGCTTTTCTCAAGTGTATGCTGACAATGTTGCACTAAAGCAATTATGAATGTTGTTGCATAAGGCCACTGGGGAGGGTTTGAAGATATACAGTCATTAGATAAGACAGGGACCTAATGTGCCGGCTCCTCAGGCGACATTCCCAAATCTCTCTCTACGCTTGTTCCCTCCATCTGCTAGGTGCTCTTTATAATGTTGCAAGAGTTTTGTTACACAATCATGTAATATCACACGTGAACCCATTTACGACTTCTGTTCTTACTTCTAGTGGGAAGTGCATGGTGAAGAGAGAAATAAAGAGAAGGAAAATAATGTGACTAAGAGCCCTAAAAAATGAATTCTGGAATGCAAAGGATGGATAGACTACCAGAGTAAAATAAAGCAACTCTGAATGCTGCTATATCATAATAATTTGTTGTATACAACATACAACAACCAATTTTGGTCCTCGAATTTGATTAGTTGTGGGAATTTTTATACCAGAGGTGGGGACAAGTGTCTGTCAAAGTAATTGATTCTTTGAATCATTCCTTCAAGTGATTTGTCAAAATTTTAATTCAACCTGGAACAAAACAAGTTACTGCTTAGTGAGTCATTGAATAATCAACTCAACCAATTAGTTCAAAAAACTGAATCGTTTAGGAACTAAACACCACTACGGTGTAGAACAAGCATTATTATGTCTGAAATTAAAGTTAGTCAGCATGTAGTGACAGCAGATAGAATTGTTGAACTATGAACTATAAACGCAATCACATGCAAGTGTACACTGTATTAAATATATTGCTCAATCATCACTGCATAGCAGTACAGCTCCAGCTGGCTGCAAAACCTTTAGAGTATATATATTTTTTTATATTTTTTTTATTATTAAACGTCATATTTTACAACACGTGTGCTTGCATAAAATGCTGAATTTCAGCTCTGTAAGGATTTTTTTTTTTTTTATCTTGACCTGACTTGCTTTCTAAGTTGTTGTGCAATTTGTCTAGTCTTAAAGCAATTCAATCCTTTGTGCACCACATGGCGAAACTCATACTTATGGGATCAACAAGGCATCAATTTATAACTTTTTGTATCAAAGATCAAGTAATAAGAATTTAGAAATCATGCTATTATACATTTAGTTTGCTTTTGCCCAATCTTTTAGTGAAGCAAATCCTAGATCTGCATGGTTACCTTATTCATGGCTGTGTGGAAAGATGATCCTGCAGCTGTTTTTACTAACACATCCTGTTGTGTCAGCAATGTTTCACTCTCTCGGAGTGTGTGTAGAAGAGCAGAAATAGGCCAAACATCACTGATACAACACAGGCTCAAAGATGAGAGGGGAGATAAACCTGTGTAATATACACAGACAAAGATAAAATCACAGACACATATGCAAACACATACTGTTGTGTTTGCAATATAATATTTAGTTTTGTTGTTTAACATGCATGCACAAGGGGCCAAAAAGTAAATGTAGTTGGACACTTATGTCACACTTTAAGTATGTATGTCATTATTAACAACATATCAAACCAAGTGGCATTTCTTTTAAATCAAGGTATCACAAGCACACTTTTCAAGATAAACATTTACAAGAAGGAGTCTATGCTTTCAATTATAAACTGCTGACACAGACATACTGTTTAAAATTAGAGATAAAGTATTTGGATACTCCATCAGAATCTTGCCTTGCAGTAGGTCATCCATGTATTTTCCATCCAGTTGGTTAATTACAAAATTTGCTTAGAAAAGTCAACTTTGTTCTGAAAATAGTTATAATACGATTTGTTTGCAGATGACACTACGGATTTAAAATCAGGATAAAATGAAAATTCACCTTTCTAAATGCATGTTTTATCTTATTGTGAACGATTCATCCATACATTTGGTTAATTTTTACTTTAGAGTTTTATAAATAATGTTCAATCAAAATGTCATCAATGGATTTTACATTGAAATGACAGACTTCACTCTGGTGACATATGCAGGACTTCTCCAATCAATTAGACTGCTTAAATCCCGACCCTTCGGCTGCATGCTAACGTTCAGGTCTGCCTCCATTCAATAGTGCTGTCCGTTTCTTGAAAGAATCGCTCTTTTAAGTTGGTTTACTTCCAGGTTGCTGATACAAGACGCACAGCCTGTTCAACTAACTGTCGAGTTTGCTGAGGACTACTGAGGAGTCGGACGAGTGAGTTGCCGAAACTATGCACATGCGAGTCTGAGGCAAAAAATGTAAATAGGATTATTATGACTATATTGTGCATGCTGATACATTTATAACTAAGCTATTTGTTAAGCTAAATCATGGAGTTTACAATATTAGTTTATTCTTATATAGTTCTTCAATACACGCTTGTGCATCAATGTCTGCATGTAGGAACTTACATATATAAAGTTACTCAATATGTGTCAGTCTATTCGACATGCAGGATCACAAAATGAAGCTGTGACAATTAAGTCAATGAAAGGAAATAATCAGCAATATGCATTCACACACATGACTTAATTTGAATGTCTCAGCATGATCATACCATGACACTTGGATGTCAGAAATATACATACGAGTGAGTGACGCCATTACGTGATTGAGTAAAGGAACGCTGAATCAATTTTGAAACAAACCATACAAAACAACCAGTTTGCAACCATTCTGCTTTTTTTTTTTTTTACATTTACGCATCAGAGTAAAAAAAGAAGAAAAGTTTGGTAAAAGCCAAACTGACGTTTTTCTGACTGTTCTTGTGAGAGTGAACAGAAGAGTGATCATGGAGATGTGGGAAGGGTTTTTCACCACAGCAGCTCTGTGGTTTGACAGTCCTCACTTTAATCCTGTTAGAGCTTTTCAAAACTGCTGCGTCCACTCAGATGAGCAGATAGAAGCCTGTCTGCCTTTGTGTGTAAATTCCACCTGTAAGGGAGGGTAAGAGAGAGAGCAGAATCACACAATGATTCTTCCTCCCCTGCCCCCTCTTATTGTCCATTTAAATGAGCTAAATCTGTGCCCATGATGGTGGAGTTGCTGGTTCACCATCAGGAAATCATCTATTTATTCAGTTTTGGGGGGTCCCAGAGACTCCAATGATGGACGTGTAAAGTTAATGAAAGTTACCTTCTTATTTTCCCTTCAAAAGGACAAAATGTTTCTCTGACTCTGTCAAAACCAGTTTGTTTGAGCAGAATAACCTCTTTTCCTTTCCAATAACCTATTTCTGTCAGTTATTTTAGTTTGAAGAGACACCCTTGTCCAAACAGCCAAAGGAGATTAAACAACCTTTCAATACGTACAAATTGAAATCGACAATATAGCAAAGAAACATCCCGGGTGATTTGAACAACCTTTAACAAGTTTATGCCCTGTGTCAAAAGAAATACACAATCTTTTTCGCTTGCTATCAGATTACTTGCCTTGAAAGGACAGCTGTTCCTATGAAGGGAATGATACAGTGCGTGGCTTGAGCTCTCAGATATAACAGCATTGTGTATTGGATTTCCACACAGTTGGTTGTTGCAGGGATTCCCGGAATCCGAGCGAGCAGCATTACAGGAGCCATGTGTCATTATTCCCGTGACCAAAAACTGGGCTTTAGTCTCATGGAAGCCTGACAGCCAATTATGGATGTGCTAATGGTTGAAGTGTTATTTCAGTTCACTTCACGACAAAATTAGCTTGCTCGAGGAAAACCGAATAATGACTCAAAAAACCTAATAGTCATGTCAGCAATATTCATTTCCAGGGAATGTTTATTGGCTGTTTTATTAACAATCAAAGCCCTGCTTAGTGGTTTTGTGGGCAGTGCATAGTGAGAATGATGTAACTTTATCAAGCAGACTCTAATGTAAGACTTCCATCCTTAATTGGCTTTAGAACAAGATCCCTCAAGCCTGGCTTGTACCCTGTCAACACATACCACATATAGAGCCAGCACAAGAGATGCTGCCAATGCCTGGACACCAGCCAGCTCTAGATCGCAAAGATTTTAAATGGGTTTTTCCTCAACTAAAGCCACAGTTTTTGTCCCAGGGGTGACTATATATATATATAAAATGTTATATGAAGGCCACATCTGAACTTTCACTCTTAGGGCCCTATCATACACCCGGTGCAATGCGGCATTAGACGCGACGCAAGTGTTTTATGCTTGTTTCAGCCCGACGCAGTTATCATTTTCACGTCCTGCACCACGTTGTTTAAATAGCAAATGCATTTGTGCCCATTTGTGCGCCCATGGGCGTGCTGGTCTGAAAACGAGGTGTGTTCAGGCACATTGTTGGCTCGTTGCTATTTTGAGGCAACTGAAATAGATTGCGCCATTGACCAACAAAAACCTGATCTAAAGTCAATGGCGCAATATTGTTTTGGCGCGTTAGTAATATGCGCCTATAGGCGGGTCCACAACGTGCGTACACTTTGTCTCGTAGATGGTATGCTCGCGCGCTTTAACCTCGCGCACAAGCAGATCCGTTTCCTCGCTGCAGAAGCGTTCAGTTTTTCCGCCTGCAAATTCCTCCATGTAAATAGCGAATCCGCTATGGCGCAAGTCCAACTGGCTTTTAAAGGGAATGGGAGATGAGACTCTGATTGGTTTATCGTTACGCCCAAAACACACCCATTATTCATTAAGAGAATACGGACAACCCTTTTAGACAATAAGCTGGGCGCGCCGACCATTTTTCCCATCGTTAAACTAGCAAAAGTGGATTCGGACACGCCCTATGTGCACTTGCGCCCTGCGCTTTAGACCATGCGCTTGGATCTTTAAAATAGGGCATGAAAGTCGGCATGAAACAGAAAATGTGCCTATCTATTCTTTTCTGTTGTAACGTACATCCGAAAGAAACCGCTTCTCGAATGAGAAATAAATGTAGGTCAGGACTTGATTTTGTCCATAGGGCCCTCGTGCCGTTGGTTGCACACATCATCAGAGAAGTGATGTCGTTGCAAGGGGGAGGGTAAATTAATGTTTTTGATTAAAAGATTACAAAGGTATATGAATTTTAAAAAGTTGTGCATGGATAAATCATTTATAATAAACACTGTAATATTTCATAAAAAATAAGATAAGTCAATTTAGATTTCATGGTGACTTCAATTAATAATAATAATATTACATTTTTAAAATTACACTATTCTACACAAAGAGTTAAATAATTAAAAATCATTTCAGTATGTACTGTGTGAAAATTAGTTATAGGCCAATCAGTTTTTACACAAATTATGACTTTTGTGTGCGTTGGAAATGATGTTCAAACTGACAATGTTTGCTAAAATTAGCTATTTTTAAAAGTTAATCTACATGTTTACAGAGAAGACAAAAGTGTCAGTAAGAGCATGCTTAAGATGAAATATGAGATGTGAAGAAAACATACAAATCAAGGTAAATTTTAAATGTATTCATATTTTAATATACATAAAATATTATTTAATTGTGTGTATTTAGGGTATATGAAATACTAGCTATGCATTTATCAAGACTGCTATTTAGTTCCAAAAATAATATTACAACATTTTTAAAAATGACACAATTCTGGGATGCCTGTATTTTACATTCACTGTTGAACAAATTAAGTAAACTAGTGAGAGTGTGAAAAGTCTGTTTTAAGAAAACATATTTTCTAGTGCTTAGCCGACATTCAGTCACAAATTCTTCCACATATATTTAGTATATAGTTTATATCCGTATGACGTGTTGGAATGATGACTATTGGCATTGGCACACATTCCCTGGTCAGCAGTGAGCAACACATCAGGCTTGTCACACATTTAGAGGGCAATCGTAATGAATGGCAAAGCTAATCCAGTGAACACACTGATTTATAATTGAAAAGTCACATTTGTCCTGTCTCTGGAGTTTTACATTAACAAATTAGCTCTAAACATGAAATGCATGACCTGAATTGGCAAAACTAAAATAGACTTGACCTCATTGATGCGCCAGACAGGTCCATACATTTTTTTTTAACTCATTATGTTATACGTAGACAGTAAAGCCTAGCTCGGTTTATATACTCTAATGAAGTTCAAACATAGGTGTAGGTATATATGTGTGCGTTCACGTGTGTCTGAGTGCAATGTGATCAGGCCTGCATGTGAAGTTCTGGCTGGTGAGCGCAACATTTCTCACTCTCCCATTAATCAGCCTGTGTGTCAAGTTTGACAGATGTGTCCTAACTTAGCAAGCTGCACTGCTGCCTCTGTTTCCAAGAAGGCACCAGAACCTTTCTCCTACTTTTTTGAAAAGGTATATCAAATTATGTCTATAGGATTATTGGTAACATTTTATTTTGTTGGTCCCTTTTGAACATTCTGTTGACTATAGTAACTTTGTAACTACATGTCAACTAACTCTCATTAGAGTATTAGTAGACTGTCTGTGTCTCCAAACTCTTTATTGTGATGCTCCCCCAACAGACATTCTAGTAACTTTGACAATAAGTAACTTTGCAACTACAAGTCAACTTATTCTAACCCTAACCCAACCAGTCTACTAATACTCTACTAATACTCTAATGAGAGTTAGTAGCTGTAGGTGCAGTGTTACTTATAGACAACCAAATGTGTTAAAGGGACCATCAAAATAAAGTGAAACCGGATTATTATTATTATTTGCTCATCTGCCAGGTGTAAATCGTTAAAGTTGGCATGAAACAGAAATTAGGATAGTCTTTTCTTACCAATCATGACATACACTGTTAGACTTTTCTGTAATTTCTACAGTTATTTACTTTAAATCCCCCAGTATTATACTGCTATTTCTCTTTACAGTAAATAACTGTGATTCCAATTGCATCATAGGAATTTTCTGTGACGTCTAACACCACATACAGAGACTTACTGTATTTTTTAAATTTGCTGTATACTACTGTATTTGATGTAACTGCCTCTCTGGCTGGCACCATTCCACCGTGCTTTTTATTTCCTAATTTTTGCCTTACACCGCGTGTCTACAACGCTATAATAGCCAGAGGCTGTCTATATTGGACACATTGAAGCGACCGGACCTTTAAATGCAAACCTGTTTATCCCTTGTAAGAACTAGCGCGAGCGCTTGGACTCGTATCGGACTACGTCTGAAATATAACGGCCGCGGCGCATCACTACACTGTTTGGGATTTGTCGTGTCGCGTCAGACAGACATCCAGTGTAGGTAATGGGGTCTGTCTTTTGTTGGATCGCGACGTTCGTGTCTGGCCCGGGGAAGAGACGGAATTCACTTCACCGAGAGAGAGATCAGCAAGCAAGGTAAAAAAAAAAAAGAAAAAAAAAAAAGAAAGAAAAACATTCTGTGTATGTTGACCATAGACTGGCTGTTGACAGGATTGTGACCAGTTTAACGCATGTTATAACGTTAACGCTAGCCTAACGTTACTCGTCGTCAACATGGCGGTAACGAACTTTACCATGGTAAACTGATCGAGCTAACGTTTCATTTTACACACCTTGTTAGATTATTGAATTGTCGAGTTAAAATATGCCAACGAGCAACGCGTTTACATTAACAATAAATGTGAATAAACTAATGTGAAATTCTGTTTATAGCCTAATTTTGGCCTACTGATGAGAACCTTTATAGTTTTAGCATTAGTTTGCAAACTATACCATATTATAGTTTTTTTAATGGAATTTAATATTTACTTCCATTTTTGTGTTTAAAGGCAACTGCAACAAAGCGCCAATTCGCGTCAGTGACTTAGCAAGATTCCAGAGGTAGGCCAGCCCATTTGTGATATATTTTGAGATAAGTTTGCTGAAATTATTAGCATACGCTATGTGAAAATTGCTTTTGAGCCACTGGTGCAGACTAGGTAGCTTACAATATCTTATAAAATCTCTATAAAATTGGCTAACTTTATATCAAATAAGTGACCTTTGCATTATGTCTAACTTTATTACACAGCAAATGAACCAATCAGAAGATGGACCATTGTCTTTGTTCAGTCTCACCAGATTTAATGTATCCAGGTAAGCACTGCAGTAAAACTCTCACTAATTCATTCAGACCAAATCTAGCATTCTAAACAACTTAAGTTTATATTTTTGCATTATTTTTATATTTTATTAGCCAGAAGACTCTACCATTGCAGTTCCACCTGACTAGGAAGGTCCTAATATCAGCGCACAGGTGGGTTAACTACTGTAGGAAGGAGAACGATCATCACACAGTGATTTCTTGCATGTATCTTACTGTGTATTTGTCTCAAACAGGTACTCCTTCACTGCAGACAAGCTGAAATGGGCTAAAATCATCTATTTCAGTCGTTCTTTCTATGGATCTCAGCATTTTTGGACAGAATTTAGGATTTGTAAGTATTAAAATTTAATCTGGCATAATTTAATTTAGTTATTTTGTATGCTATTTATTGGCAAAAGCTGTTTACAAATATATATTCTTAAGTTTTTGTGAAAATAATAATAAAAATTAACAAAAAAGGAGGTTAAAAATAATGTGACACTAATATTCTCTCTCTCTCTCTCTCTCTCTCTCTCTCTCTCTCTCTCTCTCTCTCTCATATAGTTTTGGAAGCGGGATCTCCTCTGAAGGACTGAGTACATTTGTGTTTGTGGGCACGCATGCAGACCAGGGAACACTCTGATGTTGTCAATCAAGTTCTGAACAGGAACCAATCTTTGGAGGAGTTCATTTATTCACAAAGGTGGTCAAAAACATTGTGTTGGCTTTTTAAAGATTATTTTGATGATGACTTTTACTCCTATGCTGTAGAAAAGATGGAGTAGACAGTCAGACATTGATAATAATAAGAAATGTTTCTTGAGCATCAAAGAGACTTCTTTCAAAAACATTACGACACTTAAATAGCCTACTTCTTTTGGCCACCAGTGTACATGAATCCAACACATTTTTGGAAATAAGTGAAATTATTTTTAAGGTGGGGTTATGTGTCTTGTATTGTGAAAAGAACTGTGTTTTGTCCTGTTTTGGACATTTCCTTTTTGAATGCTTAAAAATGTATTTATATTCTGCAGTTTTATGAATGTAATGGTTGATATTTCATTATAATACTTGTATAAGCTAAACAACCAATGACTCTACATTCATTTAGTCAAATGCTAATGTTTTGTTTATGGTTTTATGTATGTTCTCAAAAATGTTTGCAGTGAAGGACAGCACATAATGTGTTAATTTAACACGTTTACACATCTTTGTGCTAACCTCTCTGACATATTTACTTTGTTAAAATCATTAACACAATGAATGAGTTAAAATTAACACAAAAAATGTCGTCTCTAAACTCACCCATTAATGTGTAAAAATTTCACACATCATTTCCAGCATTGGCATGTTTATTTTGTGATATATATGAAATGTTTTAAATAAAAAAATGGTATTTTGTGATAACTTTGTCTAATTGGTTTGTATGAAAGTAGTACTTATGTAGGATAAAAATAAAATTAATCATATATCAAAATGATCAAATTTAATTTATATTTAGTACAAATAAAAATAATTACAGTAGTGTACTGATTAGCTTTGTTTTTACAGTAATGCACTGTACTGATTAGCTTCGTTTTTACAGTAATGCACTGTATTACACAAAACTGAAATACGGTTTGGTACTGTAACTCTTAATTACAGTAACTTACTGGCAACAGTGTTGCCAGTAAGTTACTGTAAAAAACCCTTGAAAAGTCTAACAGTGTATATCTGAGTGAAATGGCCCCTGGAATTAGAAAAATAGGACTTGGGCTTGTCTGTCAAAAAATAACATCCACAATACACGGTATAGTATTTACGAGAAGCAATGGTCCAGCGACACACATTTCCAGGAAAACCCACACTCCCGGATGTTTTGACTTCATCATTGCTTTCGAAAAAGAGGGAAAAAATGGTGGCCTGAGCAGCTTCAGCTTCCTGTCTATCAGAGATTTTCAATAATTTTATATTCTTGACTGATCTTTTTATTTTATTTAATTTTTTCAAATAATTTTGGCAATAGATAAACGGTTAAGTGAGTGATCTTGAGATGAGTCCCTAGTCGTCCGATTTGATATGCTAATGTAATAAATATTATAAACTTGACAGGTGATTTCTAAAAAATGTAGTTTGATCACTAGCTTTCTGAGTTGTTTAAAAAATGTACGCAATTATTAAAGTTTGATCAAATGTTGGTTTTTTGGAAAATTAAAGATGATACATTTTCACATGATTTGCTACATTAATTACCCCATAGCAGATTTTGACTCAGATCTCAGTTTGCAGTAGTTTGTTTAGGATATTTTAGGATACACACGTCATGAAGAGAGCAGACATTGTTTCAAGGGGGAGAGGAGGTTCACGTTTTTGATTAAAGATTATGAGGGCATTTGAATAAAATAAAAAAGAATGATGTGCACGGATAAAATACACAATAAGCACTGTAAAATTCTCTTAAAAAAAAAATCCATAACCCTTTGCAAAATCTGCATGGGGATATCGTACTTGCCAATTGCGTGGATTTCTTTTAAGATGGCGGGATTTTGCTTACAAAAATTTGCAAAACAATGGTAAATGTGACCCCACCTTTAGTCTGATCACTTAGAAAAGTGATTAAAACAATTAATGATTATAAAACAATGATTAAGCAAACAATTTAGAACAAAATCTTGCAGTAATGACTCTTTTACAAAGGTTTTATAAAGGTTTTCTCAGTACAAAATATTAAATTGACATCCAAAATTTTGAGTAAGCCATGGAGTGTCAAAAAATTTAATAATATTGACAAATTACTGAATTTTGTTTTTAAAACATTCTGTAGGAAAGGCGTACGAGTGCTTTTATGTCAAGATTTTGGGTAGCGATGCACATTTTATTTTTTTATGTTCTGAAACTATATGAACAACAGATATGTAAATGACATTGCTCAGGCTCACATATTAAATTAAATTATTTTATGGAAAAAAACATACTTTTGTAACAATTCCGACCCCCTTTTATGCATTCTAGGGTTACAACTTTGTTCAAAACCCTAACCCAAATATAGGTAATAGTGATGGTTGGCTTAAAACACACAGACATACACGCACACACACATTATTTTTTATGGGTACTATCCATAGGCATAATGATTTTTTATACTGTACAAACTGTAAATTGTAGCCCCTAACCCTACCCATAATAGAAAACTTTCTGCATTTTTACATTTAAAAAAAATTCTTCTGTATTCCTCATTGGGAACCAAAAAATTTCCCCACAAGGTCAAGGATTTTGGATATTGCAATCTTTGTGTGGACATTTCGTCCATATAATGGTTTACCTAAACCACACAGGCACACACACACGCACTTGCACACACAGACACACACACACACACACACACACGGGTCTCTAATTGGGAAACTCCTTATCCAACTGACAAAAATCCCCTCTGAATTATCTGTGTAGCAGTTGTCTGAAGCCACACTTAACTAGAACTGATAATGCTATGCAGTGTGACTATAGCCTACATGCTAACAATAAGCCTTATGCATGAGCAGTATTATTCATAACACATGTAGACTGTGATTATAACATTTCTTTGCTTCGTTTGGGCCGAGTTATGTGTTGCATGGTGAATGAGCTGAATAAAACAAAGAAAAAAAAGCCCTCCTCCTTTAATGTCGATCTCTAACCACCATTTCTGTGTGAGCCTGAACCACAGACACTTAGCATAATGCTAACGAGGTGTCGACTAAGGACTTCAAGGAATTATTATGAGTTTACCACAAAGGCCTGACCACAAAAAAACGCTGATTTGGCAGTGAATGAAAGGGGAACTACATCACTTAGCTAAGCCGCCTGTATGCAGGTCTTTAGGGAGGAAATGTCTTTATCACTAATTAGCAAATGCGCCACAGCACCATGGACAGCAGTTTCTGGTGTCCTAGTAACCAGTGCCGTAATACAAATTGCAGTCAAGGGCTCCAGGCAAAGGAAATAGGAAGTCACAAACAAATTTTCCCAGCAGGCAGTATAGAGTGATGCCTTCTGACTCATGCTGACATGCTGTCATTGATGTGACTTTTCAAGAGTGTAATGTTAACTCCATACCACCATAGATTATCCCCTTTGACACTTTCTCATAATTCTATATGACCATATCCTCTTTATATGTCATCATGTTTTTATTTTATTTTATTTTATTTTATTTTATTTTATTTTATTTTATTTTATTTTATTTTATTTTATTTTATTTTATTTTATTTTATTATTTATTTTATTTTATTTTATTTTATTTTATTTTATTTTATTTTATTTTATTTTATTTTATTTTATTTTATTTTATTTTATTTATGATGCATTCAATTCAGCATGTCTGATTAAAGTGGTGAGGCTCCAGAGGCTCCAACCTTGGAATATTTACCATTATTTTCTATTGCAATATACTAAAACTCATTATTTGGGGAAGATTTTGTTATTTCTGTTTTGAAGTAAAGAGAAACATTACATTTTTTTTAATAATTTAAAGATTTAACAATGCATTGCATACATAAAATAAATAAAAATGTTTTCAAATTAAATTAAAATAAATTGGAAAAAAAAAGACTTGTATGCATGGATTTAATTATAATGTATTTTTACTATGGTTACACATAAATGAACAAATGTGTAATTACATGACATACTTATCGACATGCTACAAAATTCAATAAACATATTTGAATATTTATGTAATAAGAAATACATAAATTCATACATATATAAATACATACTCCACTTAAGCGTATCTGTCGATCATCTTTTTATATCCTATGTGCAATCTTTTTCATCCATATTTATTTGCTTATTACACAAATGCAAAGATGAATAAAGTATAATATAATTAGAATATATAAATGTATTAGTATGTTAATAAGTCGAAAGTAAACGTCAACATTGTACAAACACTAGTTCTGTTCATACGAGACTTCAGGTATTTATTTGCACTCTGGCATATAACTCTTGGCTGACCGCTACATGATGGCTTCTGTTTGCAATAAGCACTTTCCCATTTACCTTTATAGCAACTCCTTTGAAGTATTACAACCCTTTCCTTCCACAATATACATATAAAACACAATATGCTTTTCTTCTCTGACTTTTGTCAGGCAGGAGCGCGGAATTGGGAACCTTGAGCGAAGCCCCCCTGCAAAGCTCCCTTCATTTCATAAAGCGGTGGAATTCTCCTAAATGAAGGGAAAAGCTCTCACTTCCCCCGTAAACGACACAACTGGGCCGTTTAACAATCTCTGCTCAAATAGCCTCCAACCAAAGTAAATAGCCTTGATTGCTGGTTAATTTATTAGAGACAAGCCGGGTGCTGAGATCAAACAGGTCGTGGTCGCTAGCAGCACCTCCACTGCAATGAATTTGCTGACCCTGCAGCCCTCAGCATTTTTCTAAAGGGGCATGTGAGAGACAAAGCCAAAGAGAAGAGGAGAGGATTGGGGTGAAACCCAAGGGAGAGGCTCACATGTGGTTTGGGTTTACAGTTTTTTTGCCTTTTAATGTTGAGGTCTCTTTTTGATCAAGCAGGGTCGAGAGCTACTGTTACATGCTAACAGGGAACAGAAACACTGTGGAAGTAGGAGTAATGATGCCATGGTGTCAGGTTAGCTGAGAGAAACCAATTTTTAGTTGATAAAAGGCACAAAAATGCCCAGGTGCTGTTGTATATCTTCACAAAGTGTTGGGTACAGACTCAGCAGGACATGCAAACATCCAACAGAGCTAATGTCTGACATACATGCACAAATACCACACACAACTACTGAAAATTCAAGTGTAATAAAGTTGTACAAGTTGACTGATGGCCTATTAACTTTGGAGCGTTTGGTCCTTGGTTTGCTAAAGCCATTATCTGGTTTCATTAGTGCTTGTTTTAATAGATGGGTTATGGGTTGAGTGAAAACACACGCACACACACACACACACACACACACACACACACACACACACACACACACACACACACACACACACACACACACACACACACACACACACACACAGTAGGCAACTATACAAAGACTCAGGCTTTCATTTTCAGCATCAGAAGTCACATTGTTTAGCCGAAGCTTGAGGCAGAATAACTGTAAACTTCAATTTTGTGGATCACTGCTCTGAATTTGCAATGTGTTATCATAAACAATGTTACATTCATGTTGTGTAAATATTAGCACTGCGAAGTTAACATGTTAATGTGTGTTCTTAATTTTCTTTTTTTTTTTTTTTTTTTTTGCATTGTTAATGCATTTATTTATTTGACATACCTAGTGTTGTGTGAGATTTTGACTGATGGAGCTGTTTTGAACCAAACACACAGGACAAATTAATTTCATAATTCTTACAAATCTTTATTCATACCCTTGTGGGAAAAAATTCACTTAATTGTATTAAATGTGTACTTGTAGTGCACTTCAAATCTTAGAAGTATATGCTATATACTTCTTTTTTTTTTTTTTTTTTGTGCATGCAGATAATATGATATTAATGAAATAAAAGGCCACTTAAGTGTAGTATACTTTCATGACAATTAATGTCCATTTAAAAGTTTTTACTTTGCAACATCATCTTTACAAATGTGTAATTACAAATATATTAAATGACATTTCAGTTTCAGTAGAAATGACATTATTGTTTATTTGTCAGTACATTTGGCTGTACAGTTTAATCATATTTTAAAGACAATATAATTATGAAATTACATATAATTACATATAATTATAGTTTTAATTTATTTTAAATGCAATTAGCTGAACTTTAGAGTGCTTTTTGATGCTATGTAGTGCATTTAATATGAATGTATAAAATATAATATATTGTGATTAACATTAAGTGTCCCGAAAACATTACAATCAGTTCACACTTTAGTAGACTATATTCTTTAAAAGTATATTATTTCCGTAATAAGTAGGGCTACTCTTTTTGAAAGTATGCTTTGAAAGTTGTGCTTCTTTTTCAAAGGCTGGAACTCGACACACACACGCTGCTGCACTCTACTACTAGAATGGAAATCAACCTCAGCTTCAAGAAAAGAGGTTTACGTATACTTCAGTGTCTAGTTTGTCCACTTTCGACCATTTCTGTCCTGCTTTCTTCGAGGGGACATGTCTATGTGTGGTTAAATGTAAGGGCTTTTCTTGATCTTTCGATCTAATAGATGAAATAAGCTCACGCAATTTATATATAAACACGATAGGAGATGACGGAAAAACATACGAAGACGAGCAGCAGCAGTTTCTGCTCTGCAAGACTATGCCAAACGTGTTAGAAATCAGAAATGCTAAGAGAACATTGTGCTTGGTATGTTTTCTTCAAACCAAAGTTAGGTCTTCAGCCGACAGTTTAGATCCCGTCTTGCTAGTGCGCTTCCCATAATGTTAACGCATTAGTTCAGTAGGTGAAGAGCACCGCCTGTTGTAGTTGTTCAAACACATTCGACCACATGAGTGTCTAACACCACGAAAGCAACCTGGTCGAATGCTTTTACGACTACTTCAAAAGTGGACAAGCTCAACATGTTTTAGACCCCATTTACATTTGTATTTAGCGTCATCCACTTGTGATTGGATTGACGAAAACATTTCTTGATACCAGGTGTAAACAGGGTCTAAAAATCCCATGGTACTTCTCATAAAACAGTAGGGATGTAACCCTGGTGTCTTGGTCAAATTCCCTTAATTGGCCCTTATCAATCATGGCCTCCTGATAATCCCCATCAACTGAATTGGCTCTATCACTCTCTCTCCACCTATACTGTAGCTGGTTTGTGGTGCCGCGCAACACGGCATTGGCGCCGATACACTGTGGCTGCTGTCAAAGTCCAAGTGGATGCTGGTGGTGGTGGTGGTTGAGGAGAGACCCCTGGTATGATTGTGAAGCACTATAAATGCCTCCACTCATTCATTCATTCGGTTAATTTAGTGATAATGATGAGCTGGATAGATCATCCAGCTTATTGCATGGCTACCAACCAAATACATAAATAAATGTACATTAAATATTGATTTAAGTTGAAAAGGGAGATTGTGGAGACCATAACTGTATTCAACAGAATATATATAGTGTTAAAAACACATTTTAGACAGTATTGCTCATATTGTTTTAAAATGATGTCTCAATTCAGATGGGCCTTGCCACTGGCACACAGTACTCATTGTTTTACATTAAGCTACACCTATAAAACATCTTCTATTGCTCCTTAAGGGGAACCTTTCAAAAGGTTTTATAACCAAGTGATGTCATTTACAGTCAACAGATGATCATCGTTAAGAGCTGTGAGCTGAGCAGTTCATTGAAAGATGCAATGCCTGAAATACAGAAAATATTTTCAGGTATAGTAATAAATTAAATTAAATGAAATTGAACCATTTTCAGTTTTCAATCAGTCTTAATCAGAGACCTGGCCGACAGATACTCCGGAGGAAACTCTGGCACAGAATGAGTCACTGAGGCCCGCAGCCCTACTGTAAATTACCCAATACCACTGGAGGAATGCTGATAGTAAAAATTCCAGAAAGCAGCTGGAATGATGAGAGAGTTAATATGACTTGGCCATATGTGGGCAAGATGGGAAATGAAGCATTCTGCTTTCACAGGCCCAAGGAAGGAGAGTGTTCTGTTTCCCCTCGCTGCTGTTCAATATCAAAGCCCTTTGTCCCTCTTAAAGGATCTTTTCCTCCTCTGCTGTCATGGTTATTTGCTCTCATTGTGCTGGATAGGTTTCAGGAATAGGTAAACGTACTTATATGGTGATACTTTTGCAGCCAAGAGCTTTGAAGGGGATTTTACTGAAAATGAGAATACTTTGTGCTTCTACGCTACTGAAATCAAGGATTTCCAAAGTGATACAAACATCCTCCTTATCTAGTTGGCCTGTGAGGTTTTTAAAAGATTTGTTAGCTTTCAATTTCTGTGTATATCTTACAATAAGAGATTTTCCATACAAGTATAGAACTTTTATGAAAGACTAACAACAACATACAAGGGGTTAAAGATTAAATGAATACCCTTGAGTCTTCAAGTAAAGTAATAATGAGCACTGTTTTAAAAGAAATTATGGGGAAAAAGCACAACATTTCTTCTGTCCATGACTAATGATACTTTTATGACCATTTTGTCAGCATAATAATAATCATAAAGATTCCTGGTAACAGTTTGATATTCATGCATTACGCTCCCACAGAAAACCTCCTTAGCTTTTCCCAGCATGCATCTCATCAAATATACAATCTTTTAATAAATAAGTAATCGATCATTTGCACAGCAGTCATTTAAAAATAGTTTTCAGATCATAGCAAAAAACATAATTAATTTTAGACTGTGAACCTGTGTGGGATGCATTTGCATAGGATGCATGCTAAAAACAATGCTATAACAGATGATACAATTATTCACACTTGAACCAACTGTTGAACTTGTCCTTCTTATTCTCTTTTCCTGCATGATTACATCCAATTGATAGAAAATATACACTATTGTTTTACACTAAAACAAAAACAGAAATGGCCTGTTAAAATAACATCCTTAGAATATGATGAATTTACTCAAAGTGCCTAAGATGTCAAATATATATATATATATATATATATATATATATATTGAATCCCATCTGCAAACAGTTTTTTTGTGCATGTGTGTAAATGCAACAAGTTTTTACTAGTGTTTATGCTTACAACAATGTCAGTGCGAAATAAATAAATAAATACTGAAATAAATACTTAAATACAGAAATACTAATCAAGACGTACAGTACTTAAACTAAAAGCGAAAAAGTGAACTACTGTTCACCATCCCATAATCTTGCTTTCAAGTTTTCCATCTGAAACTATAAAAGACATGTGTTTGCCTAGACTAACCCTCATTTCCCTCCTGTGCACCTTCTCATTACATGCTTTATAACAGTCTGTGTAAAGTCAAACCACTTGTCGGCCTTCAGTGGTTTAGGTGACCGTGTCACTGCGACTCTAACACTCTGTTTGGGGAGGGCAAATAGGAGTGCAGTCCTGACACGGCTGGATTATCACCGGGACGAGACCTTTAAAGAGGAGGACTGGTCAAACAACAGAGGAGGAGAGGAAGTAGACTCAACATGAGTGGAGCAAGGGGTAATTAGAGCCATAAATATTAACCCACACAGACACACGCAGTTCCACAGCCAAACACACTTTTGCCGATATACACTGCAAAGAATAATTTTCTTTCTTTGTGTGTGGAATTTTGTCTTGCTTTCTGTTAAAATATCTAAATATTTATTCTAATTTTTATTTCAGTTGACTTTGGGTTGGTTTAAATATCCAGCATTACGTTAACTGCATGAGGAAAAGGGAATGGAAACTAACTCAGGTGTTTAGAGGAAGAACATGACATACATGGACGGAAATGTTGCATGTTCATTCCGCTTTTAAGAAGCTTTATTACACTGATCTGTCTAAAAATGGAAGAGGATGAGAGAGGGCGGACGTCCAACAGTCTGACTCCCAGAACCAGTCACAGCCCTCTGGAGCACATCATATGGTGTTTGGAAAGAGTTAGTGCAGTAAATTAAACTCAGTGAGGAATCCTTGCAGTATTCACATCCAGGAGTGTGACATGTTCTTACTGATAAAAAAAACTACTGCCAGAGGAAATAACTGCCAGAAAAGTGTGTATGCAAACCAGCCATGAAATTGCACAAAACCCAAAGCTGTTCACAATGTTAGCCAGGACCGCCACTAATGGGAAAGGTGGGAATGAATCTATGTGTCTCATCCAGGGAATGTCCACAACTATTAAAGTAGGATTGATGTAGGATCCAGTTGTTGAAAATGTTGAATAGACTCCAAATCCCTGAGAAGGGGAATGAGACACTGCATCTGAACAAGACGTTATGCCTACAGCGTGACCAGTGTCTGAAGCACGTGTCTAAATGCGGCAATTGCATTGGCCGGCAACAGCCTATGACGTCACCATAGGTATAAAAGGGCACCTGTAATCCACTTCTATGACTGAAAGGGATGTAGCAGGCATTCCAGAAGCATGGCAACGAGACTCAGTGTCTCTCGAATGGGAACTCGCACTGCGTCTGGGGAACGAATACCCACTCTGCCATGCTGAAGAGAATGCATGCCCTATCGGCTGTGAATAAGCATTTAAAAACTGACTCTACCGACCTAGCTGATAGAGTCAGATTCCCCAAAGGTATGCACCAGCGAGCTGTCAGTGACAATATTCCCTACAGCCACTGCCCAAGCTACATACCCTAAATGGGGGAAGTCCCGGCCATACGCCTTCCCTCCTTTCCTCGCAGGGCTAAGTGGTAGGGCTTGGCCCAAGGGCAGATCTCAAAGGCTTGGAATCATACCTACTGAAAAATTCCTTTAAGGGAATATGGCCAGGCAAAAAAATAGACCCTGGCCTGTCACTCTTAAGGAAAAAGCCTATAACCTGTCTGTCAAGCAGAATCTCTAGATGCAATACTGTCACATAGGCCTCCAATGAGAAGGCATTTCAAAGAGGCAATAACCACTCCACACCAGATTCTAGAGATGAAAGTCCTAGAAAGTAAAGACTCAGCATATGACCCTCCAGCAAGGGGAGTAACTCTACTTAGCCCGAATAAAGGTTCTACGGGACCTATACAGCACATAAACAAAGCTCTGAGGGAGTGGAATACTCTATATAATGACCCTCTAAAATAAGGGAAGTACTAACCAAACTTAACCTGAAGTAAGTTTATCAAGGAGGCTCACAGAGAGTCATTCAACTCAAAATTCATCTACAGATCTCATGGGAGCGGAGTACTCAGTATAACAACCCTTTATATCAAAGGGGAATACCAACTAGGCTTGACTTGAAATCAGCTTGTCGAGGAGGCCCACAGGAGGCCATCCAACTCAGCAGCTATTCACATAGCTCTAGCTGAGCGGCTTCATCAAGGAGGCTCAAGAAAGCCTACCAACTTGACGGTAATGCTGTACATAGCCCCAGGGAACAAAGCACTCTGCATATCAACCCGCTCAAATGAAGAGAGTACTACACAAGTTCGACCATGAAGACAGATTGTCCAGAAGGCTCACAGAGACTGATTCAACTTGACAAAATTGCTGTAAGGGCTCTAGGGAGCAGGGCACTCTGCATAATGACCATCTAGAACAAGGGTAGTACCAAACTCAACTTAAAGTCATACTGTTTAACTACTTGATATTGAAACTTAGCAGAGCTTCTAGGGAGCAGAGTACTCTGTAAAACAACCCTCTAAAGTGAGGCAAGTACTAGCCAAACTCACATTTACCTAAACCAGATTTACCTTATCAAGGATGCTCACAAAATAGCCCTACCATTTCATACAAGTCAAGTCAAGTCACCTTCATTTATATAGCGCTTTTAACAATATAGATTGTTTCAAAGCAGCTTTACAGTGATAATAGGAAATTAAAGTAACAGAGATTGTTTTGGCTTTACAGCTGCTCTAGAATAAAGTTATTGTCCAGCTAAAGTTAGTTTTGATTGATTCCCTTCCGTTGCAAAGATCATTAGTTATTAATGATCTTACACGCTTACACGACACCTGCTCATTTGCACAACAACAGTGCCTGGTGGCTCGAGAAAGCAAACCTTGAAATAGGTTCCAAGGTGCAAGCATTGAACATTTTTGAAAAACATTATCATCTCCGTGTAAACTTAAATTGTAAACTGACAGAGTGTGTCTGCCTCCCGGACAATGTTAGGAAGACTGTTCCAAAGTTTAGGTGCTAAATAGGAAAAGGATCTACCGCCAGCAGTCGATTTTGATATTCTAGGTATTATCAACTGGCCGGAATTTTGAGATCGCAATAGATGTGAAGGACTATAATGCGTTTAGAGCTCGCTCAAGTACTGGGGAGCTAAACCATTTAGTGCTTTATAAGTAATCAGCAATATTTAAAAATGTATACGATGTTTAATAGGGAGCCAATGCAGTGTTTATAGAACCGGGCTAATATGGTCATACTTCCTGGTTCTACTAAGAACTCTTAACTGCTGCGTTTTGGACCAGCTGTAGTTCGTTTATTAAGCGTGCAGGGCAACCACCCATAAGAGCATTACAATAATCTAGCCTTGAGGTCATGAACGCATGAACTAATTGTTCCGCATTTGTCATTTAGAGCATTTGACGTAATTTAGATATATTTTTAAGATGGAAGAATGCGGCTTTACAGATACTAGAAACGTGACTTTCAAATGAAAGATTGGTATCAAAGAGCACACCCAGGTTCCTAACCGACGACGAAGGTTTGACAGAGCAGCCATGAAGTGTTAGACAGTATTCTAGGTTATTACGTGAGGAAGTTTTTTGTCCAATAATTAGAATCTTTGTTTTTTTCAGAGTAGTAGTAGGAAATTACTAGTCATCCAATTTTTTATATCAGCTATGCATTCTGTTAATTTTGTGAATTGGTAAGTTTCGTCAGGGCGTGAAGAAATATAGAGCTGTGTATCATCAGCATAACAATGAAAACTAATGCCATGCTTCCTAATGATATCTCCCAAGATAGATGCACAAGGTAGCATGTACCGAGTGAACAGCAATGGTCCTAGTACTGAGCCTTGTGGTACTCAATACTGAACTTGTGTAACGGTCAGATAAGAATGATTTAAACCATGCTAATGCAATTCCACTAATGCCAACATAATTTTCGAGTCTATTTAAAAGAATGTTGTGGTCAATGGTATCAAATGCAGCACTAACATCGAGTAACACTAATAGAGAGATACAACCATGATCGGATAATAAGAGCAAGTCATTTGTGACTCTAATGAGAGCTGTCTCAGTACCATGGTACGGTCTAAATCCTGACTGGAAATCCTCACAGATACCATTTCTTTCTAAAAAGGAACATAGTTGGGAGGATACTGCCTTTTCTAGTATCTTTGACAGAAAAGGTAGATTCGAGATCGGCCTGTAATAGACTAATTCTGTAGGATCAAGTTTTTTTAACAAGCGGTTTTATAATAGCCAGCTTAAAAGTTTTTGGTGCGTATACTACTGACAAAGATGAATTAATGATATTAAGAAGAGGATCTATGACCTCTGGAAGCATCTCTTTCAATAGCTTAGTCGGTATAGGGTCTAACATACATGTTGTTGATTTAGATGATTCAACAAGTTTAGACAATTCTTCCTCTCATATAGCAATGAATGAATCAAATTTTTCCTCAGGGAGACTACAATGCACTGTCTGGTGCGATACTGTAGTAGACGGTTGCATCGATATAATTTTCTCTCAAATATTATCAATCTTGTAAGTAAAAAAGTTCATAAAGTCATTACCACTGTGCTGTTTGGAAACGTCTGGGGTTGAAGCTTTATTTCTCGTTAATTTAGCCACTGTTTCAAATAAATACCTAGGGTTTTGTTTGTTTTCTTCTAAGAGGGTTGAAAAATAAGCAGCTCTGGCAGCTTTTAAGGCCTCTCTGTATGCAATCGTGCTCTCTCTCCATGAAATGCGAAAAAAAAACCTCTAGTTTGTTTTCTTCCAGTTTTGCTCCATTTTTCTGGCTGCTCTCTTAAGGGCCTGAGTGTGCTCGTTGTACCATGGCGTTGGACTATTTTCTTTAATCTTCTAATACAAACATGTACATGCAAGTTGTTCACATATTATGGTAGCCCTGTTTGTGCTAAATAGAGTGAATTTACACCTTTGCCATTAATATGTTTATAAGCAACTGAAAAAAGCACAAATGTCAGGGCATGTCAGAACATCTCAAGGACCCCAAAAACCTCTCAGACCCCAGAGGGTTAAGTGCAAAGGAGCAACTGTGTCTAAAGTGCTGGAAAAGAGAGAGTCAAAAGTTTATTTCGCAATATCGAGTTCTTCTAAGTTATCTGGGATGCTGAGGAGATTAAACTGATCAGGAATATTATTAATAAAGCAATCTTTTGTGGTAGAAGTGATAGTTTTAACATATTTGTAACACAGAGTCGGCTTTACAACCTTGGCTAAATGGACTATACACAAGACTAGATAATGATCTGAGATGTCATCGCTCTGCTGCAGAATTTCAACGCCATCAACACTGATTCCATGTGATAATTTTAGATCTAAAGTATGATTACGATAATGAGTGGGTCCTGACACGTGTTGTCTAACTCCAAGAGAGTTTAGAATGTCTCTAAATGCAAATCCCAATGCGTCTTTTTCGTTATCTACATGTATATTAAAATCACCAACAATTAGGATTGTATCTGCAGCCAAGTATACACATAACTCTTAAGGAGTAGAGTACTCAGCAAAATGACCCTCTTGAGCGAGGGGAATACTAATCACGCTCAACCCAAAAAAGATCATCACTAAGAAGAAGCTCTAACAAGCCTATCTACATCCTATGCTAGAAACAGCTGCATCAAGGAGGCTCAGAGCCATGCAACTTGATACCGCTATCCAGTCTGGGGAGCGGAAGCCTCAACAGAATGACTATCAAGAATGAGAGGAGGCCTAGCAATACTCTACTCCAAAGACAGCCGCAAAGGAGGCTCACGTAGACCATTCGTGCAACTGTATATAAAAAGGGAACTTTACGGAGTGAAAAAACTCAGCAAGACAACTCTCTGAAGTGAGAGGAGGCCTGACTACACCTTATACTAAGGACAGCTCTATTGGGAAGGCTCACACAAATTATGCCACTCGATACTGCTATCCAGGCTGAGCTTAGAGGAGCGAGGGCCTCAGCAGAATGACTCTCGAAGATGAGAGAAGGCCTAACTGCACCACGTACTAAGGGCAGCTCTATCGAAGAGGCTCATAGAGAGCCATACCACTTGAGACTACTATCCAATGGGGAGCTCAAGGAGGCCTCACCAAAATGATTCTCGAGAAGCCTAGCAACACTCTAAAGATAGTAGCCAAAACGGCTCAAAAAGAGCCCTACTGCTAAGTGTCACTGTCTCAGAACGAGGAGCTCTAAAGAGTAGAGGCCTCAGCAGGATGGCTCTCTAAAATGAGAGAAGGCCTAACTACACCACATACTAAGGGTGGCTCTATCGAAGAGGCTCATAGAGAGTCATACCACTTCACACCGCTATCCAATGTGGAGCTCAAGAGGAGGCATCAGCAGAATGATTATTGAGAAGCCTAGCAGCACTCTACACGAGGCTCAAAAAGGGCCTTACAACCTATCACCACTATCTAAAAGGAGGAGCTCTAAAAGTGGAGGCCTCAGCAGGATGACTCTCAAAGAGATAGGAGGCCTACTCTGTGCTAAAACCTTCAGAGTTCTGGAGAGCAGAGGCCTCAGAAGGATGAATCTCTAAAACGAGAGGAGGCCTAACAACACTCAACCATAACTAAGCTTGTCAAGGAGGCTCACAGAAAGCCTTTAAACTTGACTCAAAAAACGGAACTCTAGCTTTCTGGCCGTCTCTGGTCCTGTGACTAATGCCGGGGACACACTTGAAACTAGCTGAAACATTCTAAGACTGAACTGAACACACTTACAGACTGTTTCCAACGACTGCAGCAGACTTTAAACACCAACTGTGAACAACGACTGAACGCAACTGTCTCTGACTCGGCGTGTTTGGGCATGATCATTCCTAAGTATCAAATTACATTCATAATCGGCCTTAAGTGTGTCCCCGGCTTAAGAGACCCGGTGGTCCCGGACTGGCTAGCTTTCTGAACTTGTCTCTGGTCCTGTAACCAAGAGCTTCTTACCCAAACAAACTACGCACAGGTCGTGTGTGTCATCTGGAGTCAGATAACGTGGACACGGATCCACACCTGCTGAAACTTTTGCATAGCCATAATCATTTATTACCGACACGTCACAACAAATGGCCCCTGAAGACGAAGAAGAGGATGACGTGTTCCTCAGGCGCCCTTTTATATTCACGGTCGCACCGGTGGTGACGTCATTGGCTGTCGCAGGCAATTGTCGCGTTTGGACAAGAGACACCAATCATACTGGAGGTGTTCCCCATTGCGCCTTGTTCAGACCCAGTGCAAGTTCTCATTCGAAAGGGAACATTGACAAACCTTATAATTAAATGACTACAGTTATATGAATACATAATTGTATATAATCCAGCTAAAACAGAGTTCAAAGAAATGATAACGAGGAAAAAAAACATAGAAATATTGTGAGAATGACTTAACCAAGATTCAAACATTTTGCCCACACATTAGCTTCACCACAAAAAGTACACAGCCATGTCCCTGTCTGAACTTTAACAAACAAAAATGTGAAGGGCCCAGATCAATTTACAGCCAGGGGGCCCAGAATTTATAGCTATGGCCCTGATGGTAGCAATATGTTCTCAGATTTTAACATTTTCAAATGGAGTGAATAAACATATGCTAAGCACATCAGCCGAACAGCATTTGAAAGTGAAAGTGACATGTGAAGGCCAAGTATGGTAACCTATACTCGGATTTTATTCTTAACCCATCCAAGTTAGTGCTGGAATCTAACCAGCAACCTTTGGGTCACCAGTCGGACTCGCTAATCATTAGGCCATAACTGCCCTTTGTGTCGCCACTTAAAATCCCTGTTGGGTTCTTCCACGCTGCATGGCTGCTATAACGTATATTTAAAAATTTGGCATATGGTTCAGAAATTGCTTGGGCTTATCTCCAAGTATGTCCATCTGCTCAACCGTCAATGTCATGGCTTATTGATTTTAGATGTGCTGGTGATAAACCAGCTGTGATGTTCTTCCAGAATAACAATAATTTCAACCACTACAAGGTTCTGGAGATATGGAGACCAGCTGATTCTGAAGTTTTCAAAGAGAACAGAGAGCAGTGCTCATGAGAAATGCAGACCTTGCCTCTTTACACGTTTATTTATCATTCCTCTCTCTTTCAAGCCTGTCAGAAAGGTTTCTCTGTAATGGGGTCATCTCATTTGGATGGAATGAGGACATTAGGCACTTAAAAAACACTTCACATATGAAATTGCATTTGATTTCATTTCCTTGTTGTGCATTTTATTAAATTACTATTAAAAAGTTTAAGAAATAAAGCCAGTCAGGGTATTCAAACAATCAGAGCAATGTTTTTAAATTTTCACAGAGCAACCATTTTTTTTAGGTTGCAATGACATGGTAGCGATAGTTTCTGAATTGTGGCGTACATTCAAGTAAGACAGGTTATTGGAAAAGAAAAAAGAAAAAAAATCAAGGAAATCAAGTGGGGACTTGGTTATATATGAATCAGTTGTTGATTTGATTTTGAAATGTGGGTGTTGCACTGAAAAATAATTGCTAGCTTGAAATCGATTGTGGAAGGGTGGGGTTTAAGTGGACTAAATGATTGTAGAAGTCTGGCATACATCACCAAAGAGAACTTGCTTTTACCAGAAAAGTTATGACATTTTGAATAATAATTATGAGGTAAAAAAAAAAAAAAAAGATGGATAAACTTACAAATGTTTTACAGTTGTTCCTGCATATTAAGCTGAAATAGGGTAAAAAATAACACACTTCATCTAATAAATCTTGCTTTAAAAATGTTTTAAATAAGATGTTAAATAATTGACAAATATTGATAGAATGATAATTGTTTGGCAGAACTCAACAGATTAAATGGTTACTTTTAGATAAAATTATCCCAGAACAAAAGATTTGTCTTTTGGTTTTGTGAAGATACACAGAGCAAAATATCAAAAATCTCTCTGCACCAAAACCGTCTCTCAGCTTTTCATCTCAGATAAAATACTAGACTCAGATTTAATCAAGCAGAAAAGATAATGCCATTCAAATGCCAAATAGGATGTTAATTTGTACAAAGCGGCACAGACTGACTGTGAAAAGTGCGCTACAAAATCTTGCTAATTGCATTAGGACATGCAGGTTGCTTTGTGGGACGGGTGGCGAAGCCAAAGGTCACTGGCAGCTTGTAACAAACGCCACGCCACATTACACCCAACAAGAGAAATAATCAGCCTCTTCACCAGGGCCAATTAGCAAGCCATACCTCTGATTGACTTTTAGCAGCGTTGACATGGCAACACAAGCCAAGCCTCTGCGTCTGTTTTGGTCTTGATGACACAGCCCTTTTTGATCATTAACATTTGTATCATTATATTAAAGAGACTGCCTATTGTACACGTAGGGCTTGAACGTCAGTGCTGGAAATGCCTGTTGCAATAGTTGGAGACCATATTAGAAACCTAAACTGTTTACCAAAGATTTCATCCTTAATTATAAAACAGAACATTTCCAGTCCAGGATGATGATTGGACAGTACCACGTTTCAACCTGAAATACATGATATAGTAAGAGCTTTTTATAAAATAATGTTTTAATGTACATTTCACATATATTTACATTAATATTTAATAACATTATAATAATAATTATTATTATTACTATATTTATATTTACATAGCAACATTTTATTAAAGCTAAAAGCCACTTGAGACCATGCAGTATTGTATATAAAGCCACAGCTGAGAGGGTCATGTTATATTTTATTATATATACACTACTGTTCAAAAGTTTGGTAAGATTGTTTTTAAAACAATGCAGTGCTGCATTTATTTGATCAAAAATACAGTAAAATCTCTAAAATATATATATTTTTTTAAATCACAATTTATAATACAATTACAATACAATTTAAAATTCCTTTTCGTTCAAAAGTTATGACGGTGTGAATTTTAATACTGTTGACCCAAAATTAGATTCGATTTTTATTTTATTTTTTTGCTATTAACTTTTGAATGTTTGTGAGATAATCATAATCTAAAGGCCTGACTTCTTAACTGGGTATTTAATTGGGTTATTGTTAGTTTAACTGCTTCCATTGGTCCCCTCATTTGTAGGTTGCTTTGGACAAAAGTGTCTGCTAAATGATTAAATGTACATGCAAATGTAATTCCAGTATTTATCACATTTGAGAATCAGGAAACATTTGAGAAGATCGGGACTTTCTTTATCCATTTTGAAATCTATATCACAGATTTCCAGACCCACAGAAACAGTCTAGTCTAGAAGCTGAGAGGTCAATTATCTAGCAAGAGCTGCAATATCACTGGATGTGAACAGTGGCCCTTAGGAATTTGATGGCAATGTGAAAAAGGACTGGTTTACAATCCCAGGATCCCCTCACTGGTTTTTGGTTGGGCATCGAGAACCCAGCAAAGTGCCAATCCCGAATTGGGCACAATGCCCAAGTATTTATAGAGCCCTTACACATGAGGAACGATTGCAACGGTTAGTCATGTCGCATGTGATAAAGGACCCTTCGTCGATCAGATTCAGCAGGGTTGCTGGGGAAGCTGCACAATTGTTGAATGAACTACTTTGTTCTGGCTGCTGACAAGGCAGAGATGGTGTGTGATAAGCCTGTAAGCCCAGCTCTGCGTGTTCAATAGGTCTGCTACTTCCTGCTAAATAATAGTGCTCTACTCTGTCCATGTATATGGGCTAGTCAAGTAAAACCTATTTCCCTCCGCACCATGCCAAGTGCAGTATTCCAAGAACAGACTTTTTCATTCAAGGAATGAAAGGATATGCCGTTTCATATTTTTGTCAGCACAACTTTGAAAGCTCCAGACAGCTGAGGAACACAATTCAAGTTATGTGTTCATGAACACTTGTATAATATATTGAGTAAGCTTTCAGTCAGGGAAAAACTAGTCCAAATGAAAAAGCTTCTGCTAAAACGGTCAAAAACTTAAACCATTTCTTTAAATAAGATCACAATTTTCTTAAACAATAAGCTCCGTACTGCTTCTGCTTATCTGTTGTACTCATTAATAATGAAACTGCTGGCTTTTATCATTGTTTTGCAGTGATACAGTACAGTACCTTTCATCTACGTATCACATCAACTGACTCTTTTAAAATCAAAGTGAAGTATAAAAGTTTATGGTATTACAGCACTAACATGACCAGCGGAAAGTCTTACATGAATTTCCTGTACACTTCTTGTAATGCCATCCTACCATCCAAAGGTCTATTACGGGAAAGCATGTGGTGTGTTTTATTATCTATAAAACAGTGGTAATGGTGACATTCTAAAGAGGCAATAAAATAAATGCAAACAGGAAGTGGGTTTGGCAGCTAAAGAAATCAGTTAATCTGTCTTTGATCTCGCCGGCACATAAATTGCTCATAGGGCAAATATACTGAATTAATATTCTGCTCTGTTAAATTGGGTAAGTCAAATTTAAATCAATGAGAATGTTGGGTAATACTTATATGATGGTCACCCAACAGACATACTAACTATAAGTAATTTTGTAACTACATGTCAACTAAATCTCATTATACTACAGTGCTGAATGTTTGAATCTGACTGGTTGATGAACGTTCTAAGGTGTGCAATTATTTTCAGGGATACGCACAGCTAAAGTATTGACAAAAGTAACTTTGCAACTCCATTTCAACTTATTGTACTAACCTGAACCCTAACACCTAACCTAACAGTCAAATAACAGTATAGTAATACTCTAATGAGAGTTGACATAGTTACAAAGTTTGTAGAATGCTTAAAGTGGACCATCGAATTAAAGTTTAAGCTAAATTAACTATTATATTATTTAAAGCTAGAAAGCAAAAAAAAAAAAAAAAATTATATATATATATATATATATATATATATATATGGCAACTTGGTATGCTTCATAAACACCGCATAAGTAAATAATTAGACACAAAATATTAATCCGAGATGAAATATTTGGTCTTTAATCACAATGTAGAGAGAGCAGTTGCCAGAGCAGCAAGTTCAAACTAGACAGTACAGTCATACCACCTATTACACAGCATTTCACCACAAATAATTATGGTGATAAGAGATATTGATTTGAGATGAAATTGTTTTAAAATCGTTCCTGTTTGTTATCTTATAATCCAACAGTGTACAATGCCAAAGTTCAAGAATGCCATTGAAATTCTGCAGCGGAGCGATGACATCTCAGATCATTATCTAGTCTTGTGTATAGTCCATTTAGCCAAGGCTTCAAAGCTGACTCCATGTTACAAATATGTTAAAACTATCACTTCTGCTGCTAAAGATTGCTTTATTAATAACATTCCTGATCAGTTTCATCATCTCAGTATCCCAGAAAGCTTAGAATAACTCGATATTGCGACAGAAACTTTTGACTCTCTCTTTTCTAGCACCTTAGACACAGCTGCTCCTTTGCACTTAAAGAAATTTAAAGAAAATAGTCCAACGCCATGGTACGACGAGCACACTCAGGCCCTTAAGAGAGCAGCCAAAAAAAGGGAGCACAACTGGAGTTTTTTTCAGCATTTCATGGAAAGAGAGCACGATTGCATACAGAGAGGCCTTAAAAACAGCTAGATCTGCTTATTTTTTCAACCCTATTAGAAGAAAAGAAAATAAACAAAACAGTGGCTAAATTAATGAAAAATACAGCTTCAACCCCAGACGTTTCCAAGCAGCACAGCAGTAATGACTTTATGAACTTCTTTACTTACAAGATTGATAATATCAGGGAGAAAATTATAACTATGCAACCGTCTACTATCGCACCAGACAGTGCATTGTTGTCTCCCTGAGGAAAAATTAGATTCATTCATTGCGATAGAAGAGGAAGAATTTTCTAAACTCATTAAATCATCTAAATCGACAACATGTATGTTAGACCCTATACCGACTAAGCTATTGAAAGAGATGCTTCCAGAGGTCATAGATCTTTTTCTTAATATCATTAATTCATCTTTGTCATTAGGATACATACCTACAACTTTTAAGTTGGCTATGATTAAACCGCTTGTTAAAAAACACAACTTGTTCCTACAGAATTAGTCAATTACAGGCCGATCTCGAATCGACCTTTTCTGTCAAAGATACTAGAAAAGGTAGTATCCTCACAACTATGTTCCTTTTTAGAAAGAAATGGTATCTGCGAGGATTTCCAGTCAGGATTTAGACTGAACCATAGTACTGAGACTGCTCTCATTAGAGTTACAGTACAAATGATTTGCTCTTATCATTCAATCGTGGTTGTATCTCTCTATTAGTGTTACTCGATGTTAGTGCTGCATTTGATACTATTGACCACAACATTCTTTTAAAATAGACTCGAAAATGATGTAGGCATTAGTGGAATTGCATTAACATGGTTTAAATCATACTTATCTGACCTTTATCAGTTTGTATCAGTAAATGAAGAGATGTCTTATCGATCAAAAGTTCAGTATTGAGTACCACAAGGCTCAGTACTAGGACCATTGCTGTTCACGCGGTACATGCTACCTTGTGCATCTATCTTGGGAGATATCATTAGGAAGCATGGCATTAGTTTTCACTGTTATGCTGATGATACTCAGCTCTATATTTCTTCACGCCCTGACGAAACTTACCAATTCACAAAATTAACGGAATGCATTGCTGATATAAAAAAACTGGATGACTGGTAATTTCCTACTACTTAACTCTGAAAAAACAGAGATCCTAATTATTGGACGAAAAACGTCCTCATGTAATAACCTAGAATACGGTCTAACACTTGATGACTGCTCTGTCAAACCTTTGTCGTCGGTTAGAAACCTGGGTGTACTCTTTGATACCAGTCATGTCGTTCATGACATAGAAGCTAGATTATTGTAATGCTATTATGGGTGATTGCCCTGCATGCTTAATAAACAAACTACAGCTACTCAACTCAACTACTCAACTTGAGTCAACTACTCAAGTTCTTACCAGAACCACGAAGTATGACCATATTAGCCAGGTTCTGTCAACACTGCATTGGCTCCCTATTAAACATCGTATACATTTTTAAGTATTGCTGATTACTTACAAAGCACTAAATGGTTTAGCTCCGCAATACTTGACCGAGCTCTTAACGCATTATAGTCCTTCACGTCTATTGCAATCTCAAAATTCTGGCCAATTGATAATACCCAGAATATCAAAATCGACTGCTGGCGGTAGATCGTTTTCCTATTTAGCACCAAAACTTTGGAACAGTCTTCCTAACATTGTCTGGGAAGTCTCGGAAATCTAGACTAAAAACACATCTCTTTGACCTAGCGTACACATAACACATTATAAACTTCTATAATTCAATGTTAGGCTGCATAGATTAGGTCAGCCGGAACCGGGAAAACTCTCCATAAATCCTGATGTACTCGTTACATCATAAGAAGAATGGCGTCTACACTAATATTAGTCTCTCTATTTTTCCCGAGGTTTACCGCAGTCCGCCGGATGCAGGCTGTATCCAGATCTGATGAAGGACCTGCGCCTGGACACGAAGACAACGCAGTCCTGAAGTGTCAACTGGTCTCTCCCCTGTGAATGGCCCCTTCTCCTTCCCTTTACCTCTGTACAGACAAAATGTTGTCAAAATAGTTCCGGTTTACATGGCTACTCGGAAGTGATAAATAATTCTGCAAATGAGGGGGCCAGAGCGCGTTAAGGGTTTTCTGTTAGAACGGTGTCATGTTAGCGGCCCCTACAGTAAGTTAATAACTAATGATCTTTGCAACGGAAGTGAATCGATCAAAACTAACTTTAGCTGGACAATAACTTTATTCTAGAGCTGCTGTAAAGCCAGAACAATCTTTGTTACTTTAATTTCCTATTATCACTGTAAAGCTGCTTTGAAACAATCTATATTGTTAAAAGCGCTATATAAATGAAGGTGACTTGACTTGACTGTACAAGACAAAAGTCTCAAAATGGCAGCACCTGCATTTGTATGAAACAAGAGAGAGCGAGTCCACGATACTGGATGACATGATTAAATAACAAAATATTGATTTGACTGAGTTTTAATATTTTATTAGCTCATCAAACGTACAAATTTAATATTTCCGGTAACTTGTCTTATTTTCCAGTAAATATTTCTAAACAGTCTTAAAAAAGATACATTTACTAGAGTAGTAAAATTGAATGAAGTTATTAAAGCCAGATTTAATGTAAGTAGAGACGGTTTTCTTTCATATCATGATGATCATCAGAGTAAAGATGCTGGGTTTAAGCAGCCTAAATGATTGGTTAAGTCTGGCTTACATCACCAGAGAGAAGTCTGTTGTTTTACCAGAAGACTGAGTTATGACATTTTGATAAAAAATTATAATGTCAAAACAAATAAAATAAAATAAAATAAAATAAAATAAAATAAAATAAAATAAAATAAAATAAAATAAAATAAAATAAAATAAAATAAAATAAAATAAAATAAAATAAAATAAAATAAAATAAAATAAAATAAAATAAAATAAAATAAAATAAAATAAAGAATGATATACACACATTAATTGTACACAATAACATTAATTTAGAAAATAGAAAGGTGAATTTAAATTTCATGTTTACTTTAATGTGTTCCTCTATGTTCTATAGCAGTTTTATGCACAAACCTCACTCAATTTAAGTGAACAAATCAAGCAAACAACAAAACTTCATCATTTTAATAGAAAACATATAAATGTATATTTTTGTTTTGCTGTTTATCAAATAGCCTCTCCAGTCACAATGTGCTTAAAGTTGAATGTGCACACTCAATATTCAACAAACATTAAATCTTAATTTTTTTCTTGAACAAGTTATATGCATTCATGCGCAATGTATTTCAGTGAGAAAGACAGACAGTATACCTGAAATACCAAAAATATGTCCTGCGGAGTATATAATGTCTGTAAATTCCACAAATAGTTTAACAAGGGAAAAATTGTCTTAAGGCAAACTGTTTTACCTTGAGCAATTCCTTTGCATAACTTTAAAACTTGTCTTTATCCCTTATGACAACTTTCATCTGTAGCCCATGTGACTCGAGACATCCTTTAAACAACTGCCTGATGGGAAAGTTGTAATTAATGTCTAAAAGTATTTTTCTGTTGTCCAGGTGCTCCATAAATCAATTACAACATAACACATATGTGGTGCCACTGTAAATTAGGGGTTGAAATTATTTCAAAACCACTCATTTTGTCAAAAGCAGCACTGATGTGAGGAATGAGAGGCCTCTTCGTTTCATTCTGTGGCTCGAGAGGCGTGTTTGAATTTTCTCACAGTTAGATCAGAAGGCAGATAAAGACATGAATGATGGTCCTTGCGGAATATCTGACTGCATGCCTACAGCTAATAACATAAATCATCACAATATATATATATATTTTAGAATTAATAAACAGGCCTTTGAAAAGCAAATACAACTGATTCACTAGCACTGAAAATGTTAAGGTGTGACCCTACTGATCTTTTGTATGTAAATCATTTTGTGATTGTGATATGGGATTATAATACAGTATGACATGCGCATGTGTATTGGGACAAAGACACATGTGCTAACCTTGTGAAAAGGAAAGACAAAAGGTAGATAAATGGGTTGGTTTGGAGTCAGTAGCAAAACAGGACAATGGCAAAAGGGATTCCATGATAGGATCATCAATCACATGAATGTGCACACATGTACATGCACACACAGCCCTCTGAAAGACAATGCATAATTACACTGCATCTCTCAAGTGCATTTTCACTTCCTTGCAGGGCGCAGTGCTATGCTACACCTATGGCCTTTTAGAAGTTATGTGCTATAAATAAAGCCATCTGACCAATTGAAATAGTCACAGCGGGGGCATTCCAACTAGATATGCCACAGAATAAAGTTCTACCACACAGAACGGTGTGTAAAGTATGCCCTCGTGCTATCGATACGCAGAGCCAGGAGATCCGGTTGACTGTTCTTATACATTGTGTTCATGTAATAAATATTCACAATTCATCCAAGAATGTAAATTCTGTCATCATTTACTGTTTAAACAGTATAAAAAAGGTTAAATTATTCTACAATTTCCCTCCATTTTAGGGACCAAAACAATAATTAAAACAATTTATACAATTATTTTGGCAAGTACATAAACGTAAATGTGAGCAGAATTGAATTTTCATTTTGTAATAAAATAAATAAAATAATAATTAAAATTTAAACAAATAAGCATAAAATTGGGACGTCAAGTGCTTTTTCTCACTTTCCTACACAGTTTTTGCACTCATAACAAGACAATGGGTTGTGAAAAAAGGACTGAGGATAGACACTGTGACTGGGATACACTAATGCTTCATAAGAACGTGATTATATAATAAATCATAACTCTTTTGCCACTATGATGTACACTGTCAGAGAGACCATGTTTCCCAGGTGATCTTGCATCTGTTTTGATAGATAGATAGATAGATAGATAGATAGATAGATAGATAGATAGATAGATAGATAGATAGATAGATAGATAGATAGATAGATAGATAGATAGATAGATAGATAGATAGATAGATAGATAGATAGATAGATAGATAGATAGATAGATAGATAGATAGATAGATAGATAGACAGACAGACTTTGAAACTCACTTTCTCATGTGTGTGTAGATGCCATCTGAAGGTCGATAGTCTCCTAGCAACAGTGCCAACAGGAGCGCAGTGACTGGCCAGTCAGATTGTGTTTACTGGTTTCTCTGCTGACAAGTGTTTGGGTGCTGAGGGCAGAAATTAGGCCATGTCTAGTGACGTGAAAGAGACAGGGCGAGATGTGGGCTTGGGTGGGAGGGAGGGAGGGAGGGGTACTGTAGGTTAGAAGCTGAAAGTGAAACAGTAAAGAGAGTGAAAGGAAGACCGAAAGTGGAAAGCCCGAAAAGTTACAGAGGCCGCAGGGGTATTTATTTAAAATAACAGGAGGATGAAGGGGACAGATAGTGTAGTTGTGTGTGTGTGTGTGTTAGAGCAGTTCATTGGGTTAGTGTGTCACTGTGTGTTTCTCAGATTGAACTATAATCCTGCCCATATCGGCTTATGATACCGCTGTGATCACGCAACAACATTGTTTTTGTTTTGATTCATGTTTGTGACTGTGCGTGCGATTTGTTTTTTAACCGGTTGGATTAAGTCTCTGAGGAAACAGTTTTTGAGAGTTTTTATGATCTCAAAATGAATAATAATGTGATTTAAAAGTGATTGTAGAGTACCTTCTGCGATGAAGATTTTAAGATAAATGTTTTTGGACTGATATGCGTTGCATTCTTAGCTTTAGCTTTTTTCACGCCCTAACATGTTTCAATTAGTTTTTCATTGACAGTGCTTAGAAGCACTCTTTTGTCATGCTCCAACGCTATCTCACGACCAATTCGTACGAATTCGTACGAATGATAAAAAGTTGGCTAATTCGTACTAATTCGTACGACCTGACTCGTACGAATTTGTACGATTTGTCTAAACCCACGTTTATATTCACTGTAGACAGTGCATGTAGTTACGCAAACATACTGCATACACTTGTTTGTCGACAATCAAACACGAAGTTTGATAAGTGAACTGCTACTGCAACATCCTTACATATAGCAACAATCCATCAAGTTACAGTCAGCTGGTTATAAATACCTACACAATTAACTAGACAGGGGTCTTGTATCCAGAAGCGGTTTTATTTTGTGAAACTGTACCAACAGACACATGAAACTAGCACATGTAGGAAGTTGCCACGTACAATGGTCAATTATATTCTGTAGTTTATCTTTCATTATTCAAAAACATTTTATTGCAGACCAAACAGAACCAACAGTATGACATCAAATATCTTAGATAATTTGTTGTATAAAAAATAAGATCCTTTATGATTATACTATTTGGGTCACTTTTGGCAAGTGTGATAAATGCCATTTGAGTTCTACCAGCTCATCTTAAATTCAGATCATTGGTTGGCATCTTCTTATACATTTTTCATTGTTGGGCTCCTGCCCTTGTTCTTTGGGCTGTGAAAACCCTTTGTGGAGCTCCTTGGTTTTCAGCTCGGATATTAATCTTTTAATGTGTTCCTCTCTCTCTCTCTCTTTCGCTCACTCTCTTCACGGCCTCCACCTCAGTATGAACATAAAGGTTACGGCGTTTTAAAGTGACAGCTTCCCCCCCTTCACCCCACCATCTATCCATTGCACATGTTTAGGCCTCACGCTTTGATGGCCGGCTGTTATTCCAGGAACGAGAGGGTTGTGAGGCTACAGGACGCTCTTAAATCTGCAGTGGTGAGAGAGGCCCTGTTTCCTGACTCTTCCTAGAATGGCTTTCAAACGTGCCTGAAATGCTCCAGTGCCGACGGGGGAAATGGGTGAGCGGAGGCATGATCTTATCTGCACCGTCATAAAGCTTTCACACCAATTAAGTGGGAGAACCGTTTCCTTGTCACTCTCTGTGTCTTTCTCAGGGCTACCGCCTGCTTTAAAAAGAGCTTTATAGGATGAGTGGAAGAAATCCTGAGGGATATAGGGAGTAAATGTGCAGTGTCACAGTAAATATATCCATGATGCACTACTGAGCTACCTGCCGTTTTGGGGAAAGTTACTTTTAAAAGTAATGCATTACAACAGGGGTGCCCAATCTGTCCTGCACAGCTCATCTCCAACCCTAATCAAACACACCTGCCTTTAATTTTCAAGGGATCCTGAAGATGTTAATTGGTTGCTTCAGGTGTGTTTGATTAGGGTTGGAGATGAACTGTGCAGGACAGTCGATCGGCAGGAGCAGGATTGGGCACCCCTGCATTACAATATTGCATTACTCCCAAAAAAAGTAACTAATTGCGTCACTTTACTTTTGTGTTACTTTTTCACACCTGGGCTGGGCTTGCTTGTTTGTATTTTAATAACAACAAAAAAAGTTATATTTTTGGCAAATGTTAAAGCTCTTTCACACCAAAAGTGAAATTAATAAGCCTCAGGTTGAAGGAAATGGCTGTTTAGCCTTTCTGGATCAAAGAACAATAGGATACAGGAGAAGGAAGTTCAAAACTCTTATTTCTAAATCTAATCTAAAGTAATTTTTGCTTATTGATATGGTTGAATTAGATCATTGAAGGTCAGCAGCAAATACATTGGTTAATAAAGTGAGATTAAATACATAAAGTATATTTGTGTAATTTAATATAGTTAATTATAAAAGGTCTGCGTAAAATTCTGAGATTGCATTTTACTGTTTTTATTCATTTTGAGGAATACTGAATGTTTTCATGTTTACACAGCGCACACAACACCTTCTCACTTTATTTCTCTCAATTGGGACAGGGGAGCTGTCAGTCAATAAATGTGAAAAAGTAATTAGCGTTACTTATTTGAAAAAGTAATTTGGATATTTTGTTGTAAATTGAAAAAGTAATGCGTTACTTTGCTAGTTACTTGAAAAGGTAATCTGATTACGTAACTCAAGTTACTTGTAATGAGTTACCCCCAACACTGGTTACCGGTATGCACTAACTTTAAAGAGTGTTTGGCCTGCATTGATATAAAACGCAATGCAGGAGGTAAAGATACAGTAAACTAAACACTGAACTAAATACTACAAACACATCTTTATTAAAATAATTTGACATATCAATATATAAAAAGGAAACAAAAAAAGTATGATTTGATCAAATATACAGGGGTACGGGAAGAGAGAGCTCACAGAATGATTGTCAACTATTAAACACAATGTTTGGCAGTACATTAAGGACTTCTTTGAGGTTGTGGACTTCCTGTTCTCTCTGAGACAGAAAGTAACAGGTGCTCCTGGCTCATAAAGGACATAACGCAGTGAAACATGATTGCTTCGCACACCCACAGGCACTAGATGAGGCTCAATGGCTCAGGATATAGATTCTTAATGGGGGAGACAGCTGTTCAAGAAGTTTAATGCAATTAATCATCAAGTCCTAATCAGAAAGCTCTTGTTCATTCATAAATACCTATACATTACATTTACATTTTTCTTTGTCTTATTGTTATTTTGTAGGAGAATATAAACTTGTCTATTAATTTCATAATAAGATTAACATTTAAACTATCATTTTGATGTACATAAATACTACTATAATAATTCTGTTTTAATTTTTTGAATGGATGGAACAAGTATAGAAAATGTAAATAGAGTATATACATATAAAGTATATGTATATATAAAGTGTATATATATATATATACACACACACACAATTTTGTATGTATAATCCATTTATTATGCAATTTTTCTGAATATGAACTTACATTTTTACTTGTTTTACTACTATACATAATTTTGCTGAAAAAAAAAATAAAAAAAAAAAATAAATAAATGGACGTTTAATATCAAGTTCCACTGTGACAACTTACCCCACACAACGTCAACATGTGTTCAGTGAACTGTTTTTCCTGGGCTGTAGCAGTGATACTGTTCAATAGCTTGTGTCTACACAGAAAATGACACACATAGAAGAATATTCACTGGAATAAAATATATATACATATATATATATATATATATATATATATATATATATATATATATATATATATATATATATAGTCAGTTACTGAATGTATTGTTCTGTTTATTCTTTCATTCATTCAATGATTAATTAATTTTTGCTCTTTTGGGAGCAAATTTATTCTAATGAATTATGCATGTTATGCAAATAGACAAAGCAGTCACAACGGCTTTTTAAACAACTCTGCTGAGATTCATGATTCATCTTAGCAGCTCTGTTCAGGACACAACCCTCCAGACTAATGCACACTCATTCATAATGCCAGATAACAAGCTGAAATGAAACATGCTGTACTATTCCGATTAAGTATCTGTCCTCCATCTATTCATGCTACGGATGATATCTCGGCTGCCTTGGAAACCATTGACTCAGGTAAAGAATTCACCTTCAAAGAAAACAGCTTGGTGTTGTTTCTGCCCGACCTGCCTGAAGAACGTTAAAAGCCTGAGGAGATCCTTCATTGCCCGATTTCAAAGAGACCGTGACATACTTGAATGTTCAGGCTTTCTCATGGGGAGCACTTGAGGCTCATATGCAATGAGAGACACTGATGGAGGCCTCTTCATACGCCACAAAGGCAGAAAGAGAATTCTGGGTTTTTTACAATGGCCAGACAAAGACAAATACTTTAATACTATACTATGTATTTGTATTTGTAATACTTATTACAAATAATATAATTTTGTAAGTAAGAGACAAAACAGAGCTATCATGTACACAAACAGAAAGAAAAGCACTAAATGAGCAACACCTCAGTATTTTCAATGATTAGCATTCTTATGGATTTTTACGTAGAATTACACACGTAGGCTATATACATTTAATTATGTTTGCATAAAACATTATAAGTTAAACACCTCTGATAAGCATTCAAGAAATGGCTACATTGCTCAATGCTGCAAAAACACATTGTAAATAGAAACCTCTGAGGCAAACACAGATAGGCCAATTAACGCTATCTCAAGACCAATATGCAAATTTGTACGACCTCACTCGTACGAATTCGTACGATTTGTCTAAACCCCAGTGATAGGTAGGTTTAGGGGCGGGGTCAGGGGTAGGTAATTCGTACGAATTTGCACAAAATGGTAAACTCATAAAATAAGTACAATTTAAGTGCTATCTCACGACCAATTCGTACGAATTCGTACGAATGATAAAAAGTTGGCTAATTCGTACTAATTCGTACGACCTCACTCGTACGAATTTGTACGATTTGTCTAAACCCACGTGATGGGTAGGTTTAGGGGCGGGGTCAGGGGTAGGTCATTTGTATGAATTCATACGAATTGGCCAATTCGTAAAATATGTACGATTTTGCAAAAATCTTACTAATTCGTACGAGTCAGGTCGTATGAATTCGTACGAATAAGCCACCTCCTAGAATTTGTACGTTTTCCCGTGAGATCGGGCTCAATTAGCCACCTCGTAAAATACGTACAAATTGCTGTGAGATCGGGTTGGATAAGCACTGGAGCATTTGCCATATCTGTTTCGTCAATATGCTATTATTATGGAGAAAACTGATCCTAGACCAGCGGTTATGGGCAGCAGGCAGTGGTTTGAGTGAGAAAATCCCATCCTCTCCAGTCTATGGCCAGGGGAAGACTAAGCTCTCTGCTATTATTATCTTTATGATCAGTCATATTTATTTAATGGAGTTGGTCCGTTTGAAAGGATTATATAATTTTAAACAAGACTAATCTTTAAAATTTTACAATGAATAAAAATGTTGTAATTGTTTAAACATGTACTCATAATACATTATTTGCTAAGGGACACAGCAGGGGTTTTTTTTTATACTGTGACTCAAAAACAACAACAAAAAAAGACACCATGAACACAAACGCACCATAAAATGATCATAAAAGTGCACTGTAGTTGATTTATAGTTAAATGCTGTCAATACGTCCCTATTGTACGTTTCAGCTTGTATCCAGAAGTACCAACAAGTTTGTTTTTGTTTAAATGTTACATAGAAATACCTACCATACGTATAAACAAACAAAAACATTTTTTAATGTTTTTTATTATATCAAAAGTGTGTGTATCTTTTGAAATGCCTTAATACCAGGATCAAACTACCAACAATAACTGTGAAATGTTGTTGAATGTCACAGAAAAAAATATTTAATATAATCACAGCCACAAGTTAGTAACGGTACAATGCTGCGAATTAATGTTTAATATCCTGTGAGCGAAATGACACATGGTTGTGTTACTGACTGACCCTGAAAGGAAGCTTGGTAAATTGATTATTCCTTTCAAACAGAGTGTGTAATCTAAAAATACGACTCAAAAACAAACAGATTTTTCAGCAGGTGGTTTGTTTATCTGTATTTACCTTTTTATCTGCTGGCCTTTTCACCTTTCCTTCTTTTCACTGCTCATCTCTCTCATTTGGCTGTCCACTCATGCATGGGTAAAAACGCGGTCTGTCACTACTGTTGTCAAATAAACTCATAAATGGCTCATTACTGAAATAAAGCAGAAAATATCTTCCGTCATACTCAGCGATTATGTTTGTATTGTAAACAGGCTTTCTGCTTTGTGGTTCCATTATCACTCATTTGTTGTCAATACAAACACACCTTGTTTGTGACCCATAATCACTATCACTTTGTTCCAGTTTCCGGCTTTACAAACTTTATATCAACACTGCCAGTAATCTAAACTCTACACAAACATGCCGTGCCCCCATTTAAGACATGTAGGTGAGAGTTGAGGATTTACAGTAGGCCAAATGACAGCTAAGTGTAGAGACTCGTGCTCTGGTAAGAAAGCTTTCACACTTTCATTGAAGCTGTGTTATGATCTGAGGTGAATAATGACTCATGTACAAACAAACTGAGCACTCTCTCACAGGTGCCAGTTCAAGCTGTGAAAAGATTCAGTCTCTAACAAAATTGTTCACCAGACCCTCCAAGACTCGGATCTGAATCAATACTAGAGCCCATAAGACCCAGACCAAGACCAAGTCCAATATCAGACATGACCCAGAGTAGCATGTAAAATTTCTAGGGACAATGGAACGGTCGCAAAATGACGTCAACACTCTGCGACATCTTTTTTTAAAACTTGATTCAACATATGCAGTCTACTCCACTTTACTGCAACAATTCCATCATGCAGATTTGAAGTTAGCATTCTTTTTTCCTTTTTCTTTTTTAGCATGACATTAAGGACTTTTTTTTCCCTCAAATAATACAAATAAATTTTTTTTCAAATAATACAAACAACAAAAACAAAGACAGATAAGCAAACAAACAAACAAACCCCAAGCGCTGCAAGTTAAATAAAATGTACAATATACAAATGTGTCTGTTTAGAGAAAACATAAATCAAAACAAGAGAAGTTAGCATTCTTTTAATTGAACTAAAAGGTGGAGTATCAAACTTCTATAAGATCCAGATTCAGAAAAAAAATATATATATATATATATATATATTTAAGATCCAGACCAATTATAATACAACCCCACCCCATTGATCTAGATCAAGACCCAGATGTAATTTTAATTTCTATAGATAAAATTATATTTTAAATTCAAACAATTTAAACATGCATTATGTTTTCGCCTTATTTTCCATATTGAATTTTTCCCCTAAAACTGGCATTTTACATATTTATAAAGAAAGTTATATTATAATAATGCCTAAATAAAACAGTGTTTTAAATAAAGAAATCAATCAATCAATTAATCATCAATCTGACACCAAAGGTATAGAGTTCCAATTATTAGTAATAGACTGTAGTCTTGTTAAGGACCGCAAGCTCTGGACCAAGGTCACATTTTAGTGGTCTCAGTTAGTCTCAAGATCTGTCACATTATGTTCAGTTAGTTTCATTATCATGGACTTTTAGTTTGTTTTCATTATGTTCAGTTTTCCCGCTCCTCATTGTTAGTTAATGTGTCAGCTGTGTTCTATCAATCATCCTCATTTGTGTTTGCTATACAGTAAGTCATAACCCCTCACATTCATTCTCTGTCCGATCACCGTTACGTTTAGTTGTGTTTGCTATCACCTATCTTCGTGTTCCTGCCGGAAAACACAACGTGAAAAGATCACACTCTGTTAGTTCAGGGTTTCCCAAACTAGGGTTTGTGAGAGAACTGCAGAAATACATTTTCAAATAAAAACAAAATAAAACATAATATATATATATATATATTATTTGTTTACCTGCACATCACGAGACCATGCATGAACATGCAAATGTGTTCAATTATAAATGATTGAAATCTCAGGGAGTAAATATTTTATGTCAAAAGGGTTCTGCTGACAAAACATTCGGGGTCTGGTTTTTAACCTTTGACCTTTTGTGAACACACCTGATAATTCGAAACACTTTGGCGTTTTGTACGTGTTGAATTTTTTTGGGCATTTTTTTGTTTGTTTGTATTTCCAGTGTGGCGGTTAAGAATGGAGGTCAAGGATCGTTGGCAGCATTTGTTGTGTATAAACAAACTACTTGCATGTTACATAATGCAAAATAACAACACGGCTGTCAGCACGAGATCAGCCAGAACACTCAGAGTGATTGCGTGTAAGGGAGCATCTCTGCGTGCATCTGCACATGCTCACACACACATCAAAGTCTAGACACCTGTTGCTGCCCCATTGATGTGAACTCATCCATGTGATCATTAATCACAGCAGAGAACAGTGCATGATGGGACAGACAAACTGTCATGTGATAAATTTGCTTTGTCAACCTTCAAAGCCAAAGCAGTGCCACTGGAATCTGCGTTCTGTTTTTAAACAAGGAAAAAGTGTTTGTTTTGAAACCGGTCATGCAGATGCAGAGTGTACAAAATATTTAGCGGCAGCTGGTTGTTAGTTTACTAGTGGTCAGTTGAAATAAATGCAGACATGTTATGACTTATTTAGCTTTCGATCTGTTTATGCCTTAATAATACAGGTATAACATTAAATAAATAAAAAGGTAATTTGTTGGATAAAGTTTGAAATCATATTGTGAGATAAAAAGTCGCAATAAAAAAATAAAAAATAAATATATATATTGAGAAATAAAGTCAGTAAGATAAAAAATAACATACGAGATATAAAATCACATTTTGAGATGAGAAAGTAGCAAATTACAAGAAATAGTCACATCTGCAAGATATAAAGTCGCAATCACAAGAAATAAAGTTACTTTTTTTATTATTTTTTCAGTTTTTCTAAATCTTGTCCAATTTTATGTGGTAATTGCTAAGCCAGGCATCCCTTTTAATATTGCTCATTTTGGATTTGAACAAACATCAAATATTATTATATTTCAAATCAATATTATTACAGCCATTTTTACATGAACAAGAGGCATTCAAAAATGTTGTACTGCTAGACAAATGATATAGGTCCGTAAAGGATCTACACATTTTCTTTAGGTTTTCTGCACCGTTTTGTGGGGGAAAATCTGCGGAATAGATTTAAATACGCTAAAATAATGCTAAACTGAGTTGCGCTAACATCTGTAACTAAGTATGATTATTCATTTATTTAGGCCAGTTTAATAAATAAACCTTATTTACTTAAGACAACGAATTTGTAAGTTTGTCCATGATGGTGGATTTGAGGGTGCAGATTGTTCAACTAGTGAGTCAGCTTCTGTGTCTTCTGCATTCCAGAATATTCCCTTGGGATTTGACCCTTGAGTTCAAAAAAAAAAAATTCTCCATCACGCCTTTGACTTTGGGAGGAGTGACAGCAGATATTGACTTTGAGCTCTGCTGTATGAATACATGCGTGACTCCTCTGCCCTCAGAAGCCTCTGATCCTTCACGCTGAAAGGGACACTAAAGTCACACCAAATCTCCCTGGAGAGGGATACAAAGGGACTCTGAGGTCAAACTAACAGTCTCTGGAACGACATACAGCGATAAGGCTCAGTCGTCTCAGACGAAATCAACGTTGCGACGGAGCTGTGGCCTACGACATCACCGGGAGTGATGAATAAAACATCCGATGAGCGTGTCGACACAGCATTGACTGCATTATTCATGCTCACTGCTGCTGCTGTGTGTGCATTTCTGTGTGTGTGTGTGTGTGTGTGAGAGAGAGAGAGAGATGCAGGGATGAGGTGTGGCTGAGATGCAGCATTAGATGAAACTACCACTTAAAAGGTGCCTTAGTTGTCTTTCTTTTAAAAGTGTCTCTCGCTCTCCTTTTCACATCTTATTTGACATTTAGTCTGTCTCACTAGTTATGTGCGTTTAGCTTTCCTATATCACACTTTGTCTCACACTGTCCCAAAAACATGTGATTCATCAGAGACAAATCAGTATGATATGCTCACAACAACAAGCCTCAGACTGTGATGCTCAAAAACTAATTCAGAAATTTCATATCATGTGTGAGATAAAAAAAGTCACAATAAAAATTTTTTTTTTTTAAATCAATATTGAGATTTTTAGCGGCACAAAAGCCATGCATACATACATACATGTTGTTGTTTTCAAATATTTTTTCAATACAGTTTTAGAAATTTTTTGTTTTTTATCAAACACACAGAAGCATCACACAGACATCATGATTCAATTCATTTCCAATTCAAAAGCTCTTTATTCAATTCCATACGAACCTAGTTCAATTCAATTCCAGTTTATTTTGATTTGATTCAATTCCATTTCATTAGGGCAGGGTTTCCCAAACTGTTTGTGAGGGAACTGCTGGGGTAAAAATAAATATAAATAAAAACAATCAAAAATAAAACACTTACCGGTACTAAAAAAGCTGAAATATTTGATTAGTTTGGAGAATTGTAAACATGCAAATGTGTTGTTAAATTATTGAAATATTTACTTTAAATGTTTTTTGGCACGTATTTTATGTCAGAAGGGTACGAAAAAAAGAAAAAAGTTTGAAAACATCTGCATTTTAGTAATATCATTTGATAATGTCAAATCAGTATTTTTTTTTTATTTTTTTTTATTTTACTATTTATTAAAAGAAACCGATCAAAAAAGTCATTAGTTTCAGTAACCAAGCTACACTGGTCATGCTGTATGATAACTACAATCAGAATTTTGAGATTTACAATTTGAAATATTCAACCACTAACATGTACACCTATACCAATACATCAACAAACTGACTGTTGTGAAACATAACTGACAGCATCGCTAATTTATTTATCCATCCTATATTTCACACATGATTGCCTTGGCAGCGTTAATAAAACTGTTTAAGATATATCACATGAGGCCAAGTGAGGACAGATCTCATGGCAGCTGGCACTGTAATGTAAATGACAGAATATCAGTGCGGTGTTACGAGTCCCTATATGACTTATGGAGATTTCACACTGATGTGTGTAAAGCATCAGTTTCATTTGTGTGCGTTACTCTGCTGAGTGACTGAATGGATGTGTAAGTGCTGAATCAGTGTTTTCCAGGCTCCCGACTCCCTATAGACCAGACCAGAGAGACTGACAGAGAGAGAGACAGAGTGAGAGAGATGGAAATAGAGAAACATATAGAAAGAGTAAGAGGAAACAAATGAACAAAGTTGGTGTGACTACTCCACCTGCAGGCCCCAAATGTATATTTAGGTAAACGTATATTTGTGAGGAAATTCCTCCTATTAGTAGGTTGTAACACAAAAAAAAGAAGAAAAAAATGATACCCTCCCACTGTACAAACAGCATGACAGCGAAGCAGGTCTTACATGCAACACTGGCCATTTATATAGGCAGTGTAGGAGTCTACCTAACTCTAATAGACGTAATTGTCCCCATTTGACAATATTAATTTTACTGTAATATTATATTACTGTTACTGTATTTTTTAATAAATGCAGCCTTGGGGAACATAAGACTCTTCTTCAAAAGCATAAAAAAATCTTATTGAACCTAGATTTTTTGAACGGTGGCGTTTACATTCAGCCAGTTTTAAATTGAAAAATAAACTCATTCAGGAGAAACAAGAACTGCTTTGCATTGCAACAATAATGGCCAGCTGACTGTTAATTGTCTCTTATACACTCACCAGCCACTTTATTAGGTATCGCTTGCTGATACCTAATGGACGCTATTTTGCCTTAAGAACTGCCTTAATTCTTAATAGCATAGATTCAACAAGGTGCTGGAAACAATCCTCAGAAATATTGGTCCATATTTACATGATAGCATCACGCAGTTGCAACAAGTTTGTTGGCTGCAATCCATGATGCGAATCTCCCATTCCACCAAATGTGCTCTGTTGGATTGAGACCTGGTGGTGACACTGGAGGCTATTTGAGAATAGAGAAATCATTGTCATATTCAAGAAACCAGTTTGAGATGATTTGAGCTTTGTGAGATGGTGCGTTATCCTGCTGGAAGTAGGCATCAGAAGATGAGTACACTGTAGTCAAAATGGACATGGTCAGCAACAATACTCAAGGGGCCAAGAAAATGGTGGGGGATCCATTACACCACCAGCCTGAACCGTTGATGCAAGGCAGGATGGATCCATGCCTTCATGTCATCCAAATTCTGACCCTACCATCTGAATGTCGCAGCAGAAATCGAGTCTCATCAGACTAGGCAGCATTTTTCCAATCATCTATTGATGAATTTTGGTGAGCTATGCGAATGTAGCCTAAGTTTCCTGTTCTTAGCTGACAGGAGTGGCACCGGTGTCTCCTCTTCCGCTGTAGCCCATCTGTTTCAAGGTTCGAGGTGTAGTGCGTTCAGAGATGCTCTTCTGCAGATCTTGGTTGAGTTACTGCTGCATTTCTATCAGCTCAAACAGTCCGGCCATTTTGCTCTGACCTTTGGCATTAACAAGGCATTTTTGCCTGCAGAACAGGATATTTTCTCTTTTTTAAACAATTATCTGTAAGAGAGATGGTTGTGTGAGAAAATCCAAGTAGATCAGCAGTTTCTGAAATATCCAGCTCGTCTGGCACCAACAATCATGCCACGTTCACTTAAACCACCTTTCTCAGTTTGAACTTCAGCAGATTGTCTTGGCCATGTCTTCATGCCTAATTGCATTGAGTTGCTGCCATGTGAATGTAGATTTCAAGTGTAGTGCTACAAATAAAAACCTTCCAGAGTAGGGTGGCCTCAATTGTCTGTGGGGGTCGAGAAATCTAGAAAATAACCTGAATACTGGTCATACTTTTAGTCACATATTCTATAGTCAGATTAGAAAAAAAGTGTATCTTTATAGTAATATGACGCATCCAATTGTAAACTCACTGCAAACACGGTTGTTAGCCTGTTTAAAGGTCCAATGGCGGTCTCCAATAATACGGGTGAAGGTTTCTGCGCGTTACTGTCTTTCCTTTTACGCAACACAAAAAGATTTTCTCATATGTATGTTATTTCATCTGACTCCATAAACGAAAAAGGTTTTAATGATATCTGAGCATCATTAAAAGTGAGCGAATGTTTGATTACTCTTTTTATCTCTTTAAGTATATTTTACCCGTTCAGATTAGGAAACTGTGTCGCTCAGAGGTAATTGCTATATACCTGAGATCGGTCACATTCATGTTTACACAATCAAAGATACTTTGGTATAGCCCCCATGGAACTGCATACACTTGAATTTAACTTAACGCTTACTTCAGTAGAGGTATGGCCACTATTACAGATATAAGCTGACCAACATTACTTCTCTTATAATAGCTTTGGATTGGCCATGCCGTGGTTTCCTACATACTCTTATCTAAAGTAACATTAAATTAAAAACAGAGGTAAGACACAAGCAGCATTTGCTGTTCTAAACGGAAATTCACTTCTTGTCTTTGCAAACCAAGTACACTTGAATTGGTGCCAAATATTAGTCGTCACTAATCTGAACTCTAATTTTTTTTTATATTATAACAAATTTTTATAACTAGAGAGAGTTCAAATGTTAATTCTCATGAGACCCTTTTGTTTTCTCAAGGGGTAGCCCAGACTTGCTCGCACCATTTTGGCACCATGGGCCACTCACAGGGTTTCCTGCGGTGTCACTTCAGTCTTTGTAAGGTGGGCAGCTTTAAGGGGCTGAGAGTTAAGATAGTGTTGGTGGATGCTTTTACTGATCTGATGAGGTGTCTGAAGTAGCAACATTGGAATAGCGTGATGGAGAAGATGAGTGCGCTTCCAACCGCACAACCTTGAAGCACCCAGTCCCACCAGGTGTATGCAGTCTGTGTCGATCGGGTAGATGACCTAGACAGAATCTGTGCAGTCTTTCATGCCAAGTTTGTCTCCACTTGCGCTTGAGAGAGGTGGTATTCTGTTTGGAGGATGACGCTCTGTACCAAGTCCATTGTGTCGACCAAAGCTTGTGTTCCGTGTTCATAAAAGGTGTTGTCCCACCATGGGGAGACCTCTGCGTCCTTTGGTATCCTTCCGAGGATGTTGATCTGGCCCATAGAAAAGTCCTCTGTCACTTCCAAGCAAAAGGAGTGATTAGCAGGGCAGGTCAGTCCTCCATATGTGAACGAATTCATCTCACTGATGATGCACCACTGTGTACGAGACACTTGAACAGCATTTGAATAGCCATGCAACGATTCAACATTTATGAGTTTGCTATCATTGGGAAAGAAAGGCTGCAATGTGTTACATTTACAGACAACACATGACAACAAGTGCGACTGGTAAACAACGTCTCAGTACCCTTCAAAGTCATATATCCAGTGAGGGGATCCCATTTAATTACCTGATCTTTAACTACCACACCAATGGAGTGAATAGTAGTGGAATTTGGATAAACTTGATCTGGGTGGATTAAAGGAAAAGTGGCAAAAAACCCAATGCAACCAATACATTAGTTTCCAGTATACATCATAATTGTGGATAACAGTTCTGAATATTTAACATTTTTCATTTTTTCTGAAGAGAACCATCTATGAAAGTCTAAAACCTCAATTAAATCATTCAAAACATGTCTCGGGGTCTTGTGAAGACGAAGGTCTAAAATTTCCTGTCTTGTTGCAGTGAACAAATCTTGTGCATATGATCTGCAGTCTAAGTCACATTCGATGGTACGGGTCTGGTTGAACAATGTGTGGCTGATCGTTAGAAGCGCCTGCGCTTCGGATCAAACTACTTTGATACTCTTATCATCGCTATTGGTGATGTGTTGGAAACCAGCGGCCATCTGGTCTGTCAACCACGTGGAGAATTGGGATTGTTTGGCTATTTTGTAGATGTTGGCTGCTGAATTAATTGATCCGAATAAGCCTGCCATACTACTGAGCAGGTCTCGTTTTGAGCAAGTAGGTGGAATATGGGACGGCAAGTCTGTCTTTGTAATCAGAAATTAAGTCATCGATTCGTGACTGTAGCCATGCATATGACTCATCATTAACATTACAATGTTTTGTATAGGCAGAGAGTAGGTTGGAAATGTTGTAAGCAAATTTACATCATGTAACAAAGTCTTGTTAATGTTTCCTCTAATCAGTCCACCAGGAGGAATTGAGTGCAATTCTGGACACTTTTTGGGTTTAGTGTATCCACAGGTGGTCAAATTAAAACAATACGTAACAGTCCATGAACAGTTGTTTGGATTGCTGAAATTGTCTATGCTATGTGAACATTCTCCATTCATACGTTCCTTCCTTTCGGTTGGTCCACTCAAAAGTTTTTGGTTTTGGCTCGTTAGGTGTGTACGATGTGAGATCGTACATTAACTCTGTGAATCTCATATGTGTGTCATTATGTGTTTCTGTATATGTGCACCTATATATGTTGCAGGATCCAAATGTTTTACATGATAGCACAATGTTGGGTCTATGCCATTGTTGTTGTTTTCGTGTAGAGTGTACATGCTGCCTATTGTGTCACCTGGATCTATTTTAAGTTGATACCAGGCAGTGAGGTTGTGCATGAATTTTGGTGCTCGAGTGTATCCTGAAATGTTTCCTGTAGGTGGGTGGGTGCTACCTGAACTACAGCAAATTTGTGGTGTGCAATTTGGATCCGGTACTATACCGGGAGGCCATAATCACAGTCGTACCCAAAGATACAGCTCTTTGGGTACAACTGTGATTTTTAGTGTGGATGGCATACACCGTATTTCCACACCCACCTACTACATTTTAGGTTGTGTGCGAGTGAAATTATTTGGCCCAGTCTGACGCACGTGGGCCCGGACACTTTTCTTTCATCCGGCCTCCATGGGATCGCTGCAGTCGACCTGGAAGGCAGGAAGAGAAGACGGTGACAGTTATTTATTCTGTGTACCTTTAAATGATTTGCACTGAGACATGTGGTACCATCGCAGTTTCCCTTGTATGGTTGTGGCCACACAGCTGTTGCATAGCTTTAATTTCATATGGGCCATGCCATCGGGGTGTGAATGCACCTTGCTAACGCGAACGCGTACCATTACCATGTCTCCTTCTGAGAATTTCACTTCAGAGTTTGGGTTGAATTGTGCATCATTTAATAAGTCTGATTGCTGTACTTCGTCAATGAGTAGCAAATGATCGTCAAATGTTCACTCGGTCGTGATAAGTATATCGTCAACGTAATGAATCGCGTTTCTGGTCCCTGTCAGTGAACTGAGCGTGTCTTCTAATGCCCTGATCAGCGCGTTTGATTGGGATGGACCAGAAACCGTTCTTTACATCGAGCACTGTAAACCAAGAAGCTTGTGTTGAAATCTGCGATAATAACATAGATGGATTTGCCACTATAGGTGTAGCCTTGGGCAAAATTTTGTTGAGACGCTGATAATCAATACAAAGACGCCATTTACCGTTCGATTTTAGTACTGGTAAACACGGAGAGTTTGTGGTCGAACTACATCGCCGGACTATTCCTCTGATTTCAAGTTGTTGTACAATTTCATGAACAGCTGACTCGGCCTCTAGTTTGATGCGGTATTGTTTTTGTGGGGGAGGGGGCTCCCCTTCAATGCACACAACAGTCAAAGTCAATGAGGCCGCAGTCATGTTCATGTGTAGCCCAAGTGTAATCGTGTTTGTTTACCATCTGTTGAATGGGATCTGGGGTGGATATGGACATTTAGCTTGTTCTGTTTTTTGGTAGGCAAAACTCAATTTGCTTTTCAAAGCATAATGCATAATGTCCATTCCCAGCACAGTCCCTTCACTGTTATTAGGTAAATACCAGAGGGGTTCTTTCAATACTGTCACGCCTAAATCAAGTTGAATTGGCTGTGTTTTTGTCGCAATCATTAACGTGTCGCCGATGCCTTTGATCTGAATAGTTTAGTTGGTTAAAGGTAATGGAATGTCTGTACAGGAGCAAGATGCGCCAGAATCAATAAGTACGTCAGCTAACCTGCTCCCTACGGTGATGGAGGCCACGTATCCCTAATGGTGATGGTATTTTTCAGACGTTCCGCTCGCGTTGTAGGCCGCTCCATTTTGACTGTTTTGTTTTTTCTCAGTGATGAATTGTTTCAACAGTTCAGAGTCGTCGCTAGAGGGAGTTTTTTGGCAATGTGTTGAGCGTACTCTTAAATCTCTTTCTCTTTTTTGGCAATCTCTCATGAGATGGTTAAACTTTTTGCAATAGTGGCATTGCATCTTGCTTGGAGATCTTTGGTTAAATGTATCTGGGCTGTTCCCTTCTGTTAACCACTGTGCGGACGCAACGCTATGGGGTTTTGATCTCCATCTGTTTTCTATTCTTGAACCCCAGTCTACTATTGCTCTGAACGTGTTTTCAGTCGGGTCGACGCCATTTGATAAAGCCTTTTGAACTGGAATGCCAGCATTGTTCTTAACAAGTTGTAATAATGCATCATGGTCGCGGTTTGCATTTTCTAGGCCTGAGTGTTCTCTGTATGTTATCCATAACCGCTCAGCGTACGTTTCAAATGACTCATTACTCGCTTGTTTGATTTCTAATATTTTGCTCCAATCTGCATGTGTCGGTCCCCTCATGTCTAATAATGCCTGTTTTAGACGCTCATAGATAATTTCATCTCTGCAGTTAGTTTCGGTCTGAGCTCATCAGTAGGGTTGAAACGGGCCTTTTCTCGCAATAATTCCTACGACTTGTTTATGTCTAGAGCATTCTTCGCATGTTAACGGGCGGCTGATTGTTGTGATTTCATCATCCGCATTCGTCATGGTTTTAAGCACAGCGATTTTGACTGATTTATTTGGCAAGTCATTCGATTTTGTTCGAGTCTTTACTGGGCTTAGCAGGTTTGGTTCTTCAGGCCACAGGTTCACATGAGCTCGGTTATGAGTTTCTCTCTGTGGCCTGTATCCTAACGTGGCATCATCATCGCTATCATTTTGAGATCCAGTGCTGCTTGTTTAACTGCAGCTACTGGAAACCCTGATTTAATCGCAGCAATCTTCGAGAGCAGATATGTAATTACTGCCGGTTTGAAGTTTTATTTGAATTTGATACATTTTTGTTGCCATTTCTTCGTGCTGTCTAGCCACCCCTGTTGCTCGTACGCGAACATTTCGACTTGTGTTCTTAACTTTTGTAATTTGTCAGATCGCAATCTTTCGATTTCTTTGATATTTGCTATTGTTTGTTCGTTCTCGGATATGGTCTCGAGGTCGTTACAACGAAGCAAATAAACAATTGCATTTTCTTGTATTTTGAATTTAGTTTTGCACCCTCTGCAGATTACCATGATATTATTTTGTTGTTGCTCCACTTTAACTTGAATCCCTTGTCGCTTAACTGAACAAGGAGGTTTTGTAATTGCATGCCTAGAATCTCCATTATCTCCTCATACTGCTGCTGTGCTTTCCCTCGAAAGACGTGTTTCCCGTCTAATTCTTATGCCCATTGCATTTTTCAGTTCCGGTCTAAACAGAGGATATTCCGACCCGTACTAAAAATGTGTCTATATGTGAAGTGCAAACAATTTTTCCCTCAACACTCCAAAAAGGCAAAAAAGATTGACTTCACCACAGCAGCTGGAGATAGATGAGAAGGAGATCAAACCTCATGTCCCAGGCAGGGATCAAGTTGAATGTCGTGCTGGAAAGACGTTGCTTGTCTTGTTGCGAGATCACGTCGGGGTTACAAATAAAAGCTGCAGTGTTGCTTTCAAAATATGAGAGAATTAAAGAGTTTATCAATTAATAGTTGCTTCATCGGTTTGTTGGACCACAGGTTTGGGAAGTGTTGCAGAAACCTCAGAGCCACATTGCATGATACAGTACATAAATGGGCTCAGCAATATTTCATAATACACACAACGGAACCATAAGGTGGAAGTATGTTATCATTTAGGCATGAATTTCACAATTCACTGTCTTTTAATAATTGTACATACGATTAAACTCTGCTTGCGCTTCAGTTTTTGAATCCCCCTCCCTCACTTTTTTTGAATGATACAGTTCCTTTTCACACTTCCCCCCTGTGGTCTAACATCCTCTTTTCTGATAGAAACTGTTAACTTACAGGACACAGAGCCAGTAGTGAGACAACCACCAAACAGGAAGGCCCATCCACAGGCCAGACCCTCTCCGGCTTTAGGGAGCTGGCTTCTTTCTGATTTCACACATCCTTCATTACCTACAGTGGCCCATTCATGAAATCGGATGTGACCGAGATCCAAAATGGCTGCCCAAGTGCCGCAAGACACGGTTTGCACAGTCATCAAGGCCTCTCCCAAAGATTTATATGCTTTTGACAGACGAGTAACTGTCGCTGCCTTCTTCCTAACCACAGTGTGTGAAGAAATACTCTGACCTTTACCCACGATTCAAGCCACTACTACGACATCCGAGCATTTAAGAAAAAGCTAATATTGAAGGAACAGCTTGCATTAAATGAGAGGTCTCAAACACAAAATGCATGGGCACTACAAATATACAAACAAATTCAAATTCATAGTTATTGGTGCAGTTATTGATGGAAGGACAAACCTTTAGAGTTGAGTGGCTCATCTCTTCTTCATTCGTTGCATTCACACTGTGGTTAGGAAGAAGGCAGCGACAGTTACTCGTCTGTCAAAAGCATATAAATCTTTGGGAGAGGCCTTGATGACTGTGCAAACCGTGTCTTGCGGCACTTGGGCAGCCATTTTGGATCTCGGTCACATCCGATTTCATGAATGATGCCTCAAGATTGTATTCCTTGAGAACTGCAATTTTCTCCATGTGGATCAGGCAGGTACCTGTAACAAGAAACCAGAAATATCCGGCTTCAGTTATAGTCTATAAAAGGATGCATAATCAAATTATATATGATTTTTCTGGTTAAAAAGTATATATATATATAACATTTTAGTTTTTTGTTTTTTTGAAAATTACAGATCGTTTCGCTAGATAAGACCATTATTCCTCGGCTGGAATCGTGTAGAGCCCTTTGAAGCTGCATTGAAACTGCAATTTGGACCTTCAACCCGTTGGTTCCTGTTGAAGTCCACTAAATGGAGAAAAATCCTTGAATGTTTTCCCTCAAAAACCTTAATGTATTTTCAACTGAAGAAAGAAAGACATGAACATCTTGGATGACATGAGGGTGAGTAAATTATCAGAACATTTTAATTCTGAAGTGAACTCCTTCTTTAACACTTCAGTAATGTTTGCCTATTTTTAATTTAATGCAAAAAAGCATTCTTCATTTATACTATACTATCAACATATAGCCTACTATCATGTTATTTATTGAGATACAAAAAATAAGAAACATTAACAGAGACATTTTTTGGCATATTGATTAAACATGGAGTGCATAAATTAAAATAAAACGAGTCCTGCATTAAACAAATAAATACAGTAGCAGTTTCAAATGAATAGGTGAGAAAAAAACCTGAATTGTTAATAGCAATTTTTTGAATGTTTAATGAACTTGCTTCATAATTACACCTTTACTGTAACTAGAACATCTGAGACAGGAGGTGTCTGGGTGGGTCTGTCACAGCTCCTAAAGTTTTTCTTTAAACACAGGCCTCCTTGAGATAAGATTACAGGGCACAAACTGAGCGTGACCACTTATATTTCCTTAACTAAATGACAAACTGGTTGGGAGTAGAAGCAGCAGCATAGATGACAAATTCTCAGGGTCATGGATGAGAGGCATCCCTGACCCATGAAAGGGATGGAGAGGATTTAGCTCTTGTCGCATCTAAATCAATATGGCACACATGAACTGAACACACACACACCCCTGTTAGCAAGCTGGCAGGGCGTTTGCATGTGTGCTGACAACTGGTGTGAAAAAGGCATGTGAGGTCAGGCAGGGTTGAGCCAAGACTAGTTGAGCCTGGCCAGGTTTAGAAAGATCACTCATCTGAGGACGTTCTAGGCTGGTCTTTAAAGTCTTTGAAGAAAACTCATACTCTGGCAAGATGGATGGTGGGAAAGATCTGAAGTTCACCCTCTGTTTCCTGAAGGAGGAAGAAAACTTGTTATTGGACTCGCAGGGAACAGATCTTCTTTAAAAACTGTATTAGACCAAGTCAAGTCTGTGATTTACCGTCCATTGCCATTTAACTTATCGCTTGGTTTATAAATGCCTCAATTAAATTATTCATATGCAGCTACCGACCTTTAGCAGAATGAAAAATAATAAAGCGTGGAAGTATTTAACACTTTTGTGACCTTCTGGAGGACAAAAGCAGTGAGATTAGAGGCCTTAAGGAAGCTGTGAGGTATATTGGCTGTCTGTCGAAAGCCCACACGCACTGTCATTTTGGAAACTTTTCCTGCTTCCCTAGACAGAGATAATGATGTACTACTGTTTACCTGAGCTGTAATTAGTCTGGGCACATCGTTAACTGACAAAAAATTAAGCTAAAGAGAGGCACAGCAGCAAACACACTGACTAACACAAGTATACACAATCAATCATTGGCCAAAAAAACCCACTCTATGAATCTAAATCTGTGTAGACGTTATATTTAATTTGACACAAAGAAAAATAAGGCTGAAAAGGACAGAAGTATTTTGTAAATGCACCTAAAATGTTTTTCCAACCATTTCTCTGGTGACTAAAATCTTAAAAATGAAATGTTTAAGACTTATTAAACAGACTGTATGTCTGTTCCTCACACCTTTGTTTTCATTTCAGTCCAACTAAAGGTGAAGAGTGTAATTTCTGTGCCACGCTCAACATTAAATGGAATTTGAAAGAAATAATGATTGGTTTCAAAATGGTTTCTCTGGCAGAAAACTGTCCCTGTCTGCTATTGGTCAGATAATCAGTTGGCCCCGCCACAAACTCACACCATTGGTTGCAATGCTTTTCGGGTTTTTATTATTTACGTTTTGTAAAATTAGATGTTTTAGACCTAATGAACAGATGTAATATCTGTCCCTCACACCTTTTTTTATTTGCATCAAATTGAAGGTGAAGTGCGATTTCAAACAGAACACTCACCCCATCTGGTTGGGCCAAGACTGCTGCTATTGGTTTAATAGTATTTTGATAATGCCACAAACCAGAGTGTTTATACTTTACTAGAAAATTAAATCTTTCCCTGCCATCTTAAAAAAAAAAAAAAATTTTTGTCATTTTCATAAAAATGTCATAGGCCCCAGGATATTTTTTTGTAGGAATATCTGAACATGCAATATATCAAAAGAAAGAACAGACCCTCTGCTTTTAAACAACAACAAAAAAATCTGTATTATTCTAGCTTTTGTTTTAAAACACTTAAATGTAGGTAAGTTTCATTAAAATTCAGAATGATGATCAAAACATAGATGGTCTATCAACACCCCCGAAGCTTGCACAGTCCTATACCTCGTCCTGGGTCAACATTTCATTCTGTAATGTTAGGCAGTTTTGATTTATATGCCATTTAATGTTGATGATCGCGTTATTTTACATATGCATCTGCTTATATACTATTGAACTGCTTCTTTTTTGCCTGTGTTTTGATCCAGGGATTCTGTACTCTTTCAGAAGATGCCTAATAGCGCCCCCTAGCTTATAACAGTGAAAACAGGGAACGACGTACAATTCCGTCAATGCCGAGATGCGTTGTCTCCCAAATTATTGAAAATTCCGTCAATGGCGGGGAAAGGGTTAACCTAAAATGTATTATTTTAACACAAAAAATTTCACACTTCACCTTTATTTATTTTTTCGCTGATTGAGGTCCTATACCGTAAAAGGAACAGAGTTTGAATTAGCCAGTCATGATCATCATCTTTGCTGCTAGAGGACCATCTGATCTAAAATTCCAGATTATGTGAACCAAAAGCAAGATTGTAAATTTTCTTTATACCATTTTATAACATTATATCACCCTCTCCTCAAAGAAAACCACAATTGTGGCATTCCTTACTGGTACAGAGTAAAGCCGTTGAAGTTTTGACATCATTGATTAACTGTTGCATGAAAGCTTCACTGATTAATACAACGAATTACAGGAAGTGGGTCTGCAAGTGTCAGAGCGTTGAGGGGATATCAGCAGATAGCCGTTGTCATTCTTAGAAGAGTACACCCAGGAGAGGTGGGGTTGCAATGTGTAAGGGCATTGTGGTTTGGCTGTCAAGGTTGGCTCCCACAGTCTCTCTCTCTGCTCTTCAGCAGAATTCCCCCAAAATGAATTTCAGTGAAACCAGAGGCCGTTTAACCTCTTTATTGGTTATGTGGGCTCTTCACCAATAACTGTTTTTCTGTGAAAAGATGTCATCTGCTGTTTGCTATTATTTCATTGTGTCTTTCTGGTGGGATTCAAAAGTGTTGAAATAAGAAGTTTTGTGTAGAGGTGTTGAAGATTGAAAATTTACTCAGATGACTTAACATTCCCCAGTGCATTGTACTTTATAGAGCAAAGCATCAAGCTACAACAATTTCAGCTTTGACCCCATTACATGCTGACCTTTCGAAACAGATAATAATTGCTGAAGTACAAGATCCCCCGCAGAACCCCTAACCCCCTTCCCCAATGTCAAAAACATAGTGCGATATCTAGTTTATCAAAAGATAATTAGCACTATGCTAAGCTAGTAGACTGAGCTGTTAGCTTGTTAACCAAACGCTAACTAAAAACATAAAGAAAGGGAAATATTTGACCATTACTATTTTACTTCAGTAACATAATTTGATATGTAATTTAAAAGACTAATGGCCGGTTTGACAGACAAGGCTTAAGCTTAGCCACAAACTAAAATGCATGTTTGAGCTGTCTTAACTGTAAGAAACTATCTCTGACATATCTTAAAATACGTCAATGTCATTGTTTTGTCTCAAAATTCACACCAGTAATGTTTTTTTTTTTTTTTTTTTAAGGAACATTTATAAAAGCTACTTAAATGTCCCAATTAAACTACGGCCTAAGACTGGTTTAATCTAAGCCTTGTCTGTGAAACCGGGTCATATTTTCATAATTAATAATAAATACTGTGCACACCATAGCAATTTTCTATCATTTCTAATCAGACACTTATAGACTATAAACAATTTATCTCAGCCAAAAGAGTGCAACAGTCGGGTTCCATAAATTTTTTCCATAGAGGAATTACTTTTTAATGACAACTTACAAACATTTAAAAACAGACCTACTAGGAGTTATGGGGTTGTTAATGATTGGTTGGTATATGGTTTTGTTGAAGCCTTTATACTGCATTATTTTTATTTATTTTTAAAATAATTGTGTTTGACTGTGGAATGCTCTCTGAAAAACTACATTCTGCAAAGAAATCTATACCAATAAGAGAATTGCAACAAGCAAATTACGTAATCAACGTAATTCTCTTTTTAAAGCCGTTGAGTACAGCCTTGAACCTTTATCTTTTTGTTCAGATTTCAAGTCCTTTTTTGCATCAAATCAAAGTTTGTAATGTTGTAATTAGCGGCCAAGCACCGAAGGTCCGATGGCACCTATTGTGTCCATTAGTTTTCTTCTTATTATTATTCCGCTTCTTCTTCTTCTTCTTCTTCCTCCACTCTTGAAGTCTATAGCAACTTATATAACCGTATGGTAAAATGTTGTGAAATTTGGCACACAAATAGAGGACAGTCCAAACATTCACCAAAGCAAATTTGGAGTCTCTAACTCAATCCCTCTAACGCCACCAACTGTCCAAATTTTCACTTACGTTTAAGTAAATTTTTGAACCGTAAGGGCTAGAAACAAAATTATTTTAAAAAATGAAAAAAAAATTGTCCTCTGATTCCTTGGCTCAAGCTGATTTGATTGCACCCTATGAAGCCATTTTCCGAAAAATGTCCCGCCATTTTAAACATTTCAGAAAAACCTACTTTTTCTAACTCCTCCTAGACAGTTTGTCTGACTTTCACGAAAATCAATCCAGATCATCTTCAGACCATGCTGGCAAAAATGTATCAAAAGCTTTTTGATAAACCCAACCATTCTCGAATAATGCGTGAACACATTTGACGAAGCGCACACCAAAGTGGACGCCAGGCTATATCTCTGCAACATATTTAGACCAAACTTGGTACATATCATCACAAGCATAACCTGAGGCCACTTGCAGCGTTTCAACACAGCACCACCTACTGGTCTGGAGATATGAAAAATGCTATTTTTGCTTATAACTTCTGAGTGGTTTGCCCATAAAATTGGTCTCGTTAGAATTGGTACTACATGCCCGGTCGAATGATACCCACTTTTCCCATATCGGCCATTTTGAACGTCGAGCATTTTGAATTTTTTATTAAAATGCTGTATTTTATGAATGCATCAGCGTATCGTTACGAAACTTGGTATGGGTCATCAGCGTCATGCCCTGAAGGAGCCTGAGATGTTTCAGGTCAGCGCCACCTAGTGGTAAAAATAAACATTTACATTCTTGTAACTTTGGATGAGGCTGACTTATTTTCACAGCAGTTATCCCAGATCCTCTTCAGACCATGCAAAAAAATAAATAAAAAAAATAAATAATAATAATGTATATATATATATATATATATATATATATATATATATATATATATATATCAAAAGCTTTTCAAATGACCAAGCCATTCTCGAATAACATGTCAATGAAATTGTAGAAATGATGCCCAGCTCATTCTGAGGCAGAAACTCTGCAACATTTTGGCATATTGCTACCAAACTTTGTATGTGTCATTGTCATCTCACACTGACCACTCTATAATAATGTGATAACAGCGCCTCCAATTGTTCAAAAGGGATAAGGAAGTTAATCATACTACAAGTGATTGTATTTGTGATATCTCTGCCATTTTGACTAAAATGTCTTTAAGTACTCATTGTTACTGAAGCTCACAGCCATGCTTGCATGTCTCATTGGTCCTTTTTGGGCTTGACCCCAATTATTGCAGCTTGCAGCTATATTTCACCTTGTAGCTAATTGGTTTGGTTCATGGCTTAAAATCCAACACAAAGTGTAGATTAAGTATATGCAATAGATATTCTATGCAAATTAAAACTAAATACAGTAGCAAAATAGTAAAAACACCCATCTGTAATGTTATCTGCAGCACTTGTCATGTGGAGGCCAAAAGCGGCGGAAGGGCCGTTAGCCAAGGTGGTTTTATCACAGTCCTATTTGAAACGTCTGTGCTACTAGCACTTGGACTATTCACATGATAAGACTCTTTAGAAAGCTAGATATTCACAAAACTGTGAAAAACAGACTATGACTTAGTTACAGTCCCAGTTGTGGAATCCCATAAGTGAGTGGGTGTTAAAGGAGAGTCTTGTTGAAGTGTAAATTGCACCTCTGTCTATATGCTGACAGCACTGGCACTTTGTGAGGGGCCCCATGTCAAACCACATCCTCTGTGGCATTCAGTGTCCACTCAAACAACAGAGACCATGCCAAGTCTCAGTCACATCACATAATTATGAATTGAGACCAACATGACCAACATGACACATAGACAGAACCTCTGGTCCCTACATGGGCACATGTCCTCAAAAGGTGCATTTACACGGATGGCAATTAACTAGAGTACACATTCCTACTTGTCTCAACTTTGCTGCATTGCTATTGTTTTGTTTTTTTAAATGACAAAAATATGCTATTTTAATGGAAAATGAATGATTTCTAGGGGTCTATTGCTGCTAATCACTATCAGCGTGAACATCCCTTAAAGGGATACTCCACTTTTTTGGGAAATAGGCTCATTTTACAACTCCCCCAGAGTTAAACAGTTGAGTTTTACCGTTTTCGAATCCATTCAGCCGAGTTTCTGATATTCAGAAGAATATCAGTAACCAGACAGTTTCTGGTCTCATTGACTTCCATAGTATATATTTTTTCCTACTATGGAAGTCAATGAGACCAAAAACTGTCTGGTTACTGATATTCTTCTGAATATCAGAAACTCGGCTGAATGGATTCGAAAACGGTAAAACTCAACTGTTTAACTCTGGGGGAGTTGTAAAATTAGCCTATTTCCAAAAAAAGTGGAGTATCCCTTTAATGCGGCCTCCTAAATTAAATCTCATAAGCAAGACTTGATTTCAATAGTTTGACATTAACATGTTGCTAAGCTAACATTGTTAATTTGCATAGATATACATAGAACTCAAAAATGAATGTTTCTTTATTTAAATTGAATTTATTTGAATCATCAGTAATTAAATATAAGTGATTTAGTAGCTCATTAGGTTTTGGAACTGAGCAAATATGTTCGTACCCGATTGAAAATCAATCAGTAGGACCCTCTCCACATCAGACAGATCTGAAAATTATGAATGGGAACACGTTTTATTTTCCTATGTCTACCCATGTGAATGTGACTTGTAGAAGAACAAGACCTTCCTCTTCGCAAAGTCTTTTAATAAATACCAAAAGTTGTGAGAGTTGGCAAGTAACAGTTTTGTGGTTTACCAATTTCTTGTGTCATGAGATAGCATGTCCTTCTTCTTGGCTTGTGAATTCTCAGAAACCGTATAGTAACAGTTTCATATTCCCTTACCACACGAGATCACACCAATCCATGACATTTAAAAATAAATAAATAAATAAATAGGGAGAGGAAAGTAGGTTTATCATTTTTATCATTTTAATAATAATAAAAAAAATCTAAATTCTGTCATCATTTACTTTAGACATAAATTATTATTTTAAAAACCTTGCATACAAATGTAACAGTCGCCCGCTCATTTAAAAAAGAAACAATAGAAATAGTAAAAAGTTCATACCTTAATGCTTAGGGTAAGGTGAAACCTGAAGAAAAAGGTCCATATGTCTGCTATGAGAAGATAGGCCTGTTTGAAGACAGTTCACTACATCAAAAACTGTTCTGAAGGTCACTGATAACAACGATTTTGAAGCCATTTACAGAATTAACAGCCACCAGAAGAACTGCAGTATATTCCTCCAAACACTTTAGCAAAGCTACTCAAATGAATAATGTTTAACAGGAACTTTGCAATTTAAGTTTTTATCTATTAATTTCAATTGCTTAGTGCTAATCACACTTACCTCGTGTATTGTAGTTCATTTTTTCGTAGGCCATTCTCCTCTGACCTCTAGCATCACCAGGGGCACAGTTTGGGGGAGGTAACCCCCAAGGGAGAAAACATCATTCTGCACCAACATAAATTAGAAAGCTTTTTAAACTACTCATGACTACCTTTACCAGAATTTATCACGTTCTATTTTATTTATTGTGGTACATTTTGACAAACTTGCAGAATTTATAATAGATTATCTGTTAAAGGAACACTCCACCGTTTTTTGAAATAGGGCTTATTCACTTTCTTTCCAACATTTAGATAGGTGGGCAAATGCATTTTTGTCTCAGTGCATGCGTTGTTTTAGTTTGACAGGGTCGGCTCTAGCTTAGCTTAGCATAATGAATGGAATCCTTTGTTGCCAGCTAGCATGTCCTGAGTAAAAGTGATATAAAAAATTATAAAAACCCACCTAATTACTTCTTGTGGCCTGCGTATTCACAACAAGTACAAATAGTGATGCAGATTAACACTAGGCGATTTCCTAGGCAGATATTGAGTTATATATTAAGGACTATATTAAGGGGAAGCACAGGCGAAGCACTGCTACTTGGGCGTGATATCTCTGCGCCCAAGTAGCAGTGCTTCGCCTGTGCTTCCCCCTAATATAGTCCCATGTCAATATCTGCATAGGAAATCGCCTAGTGTTAATCTGCATCACTATTTGTACTTGTTGTGAATACGCAGGCCACAAGAAGTAATTAGGTGTTTTTTTTTTTTTTTATCACTTTTACTCAGGACATGCTAGCTGGCAACAAAGGATTCCATTCATTATGCTAAGCTAAGATAGCGCCGACCCTGTCAAACTAAAACAATGCATGCACTGAGACAAAAATGCATTTGCCCACCTATCTAAATGTAGGAAAGAAGGTGAATAAGCCCTATTTCAAAAAACAGTGGAGTGTTCCTTTAAGGGAATATATCTTTCACTAAAGATTCATATTACAACTGTGGCATGTTGTATAGTTTCTGAATGTGTAAGGTTGCTATTTTTCATTACAAATGCTAGATAAAAAAGAAAAAAAAGAAAAGAAAGAAAAAAGTTAACATTGGCCTTAGCATGGTAGTGAGGAGCCATCAATGATCTTACCTGTAATCCGTATTGTAACAAATGCTATAGTTAAACAATTACAACTACTATGCTACTTTTTAGGCCAATTACAAGTTAGAATCAAGAGGACATTCTTGAATTATTGACTAAACGATTGGTTTTCCCCATGTGTAAAATGTTTTCTGCTAATAATGACAGATATTAGCAAAAACCTGGCTTTTAGATATTTCAATAGATGACAGGAAATTAACATTTTCAATATAAGAAAATGTTAAGTAAAGTTAGTTTGACCTACCATGGCACTTTGATTTAGAAAATTGTTAGGTGCTTAAATAAAATACATTATCCTATGTAAACAATTGTTAACTAGGCTATTACTTTATTGCAGTTATGTTATCAATGCATGTGCGGATGATACCACAAAAGACCATTTTGCAAAATAAATCAATAAACAAACAATCCAAATGTTCAAACCAAAACTATGCCCTTGATCTTCACCAAGGCATTTTTGCCCACAGAAATGCCGCTCACTATATTTTCTCTTTTTTGGACCATTCTCTGTAAACCCTAGATATTGTCGTGCATGACAATCCCAGTAGATCAGCAATTTCTGAAATACTCAGAAATACAACCATGCCAAGTCACTTAAATCACCCTTCTTCCCCATTCTGATGCTCAGTTTAAACCGTCTCAACCATTTCTAAATGCATTGGCACATAATTGGATGATTAGATATTTGTGTTAACAAGCAGCTGAACAGGTGTAATAAAGTGGCTGGTGAATGTGTGTGTCTGTCTGTGTGTGTCTATCCGTCCGTCCATCCATCCATCCATCCACACACATAAAAAAAAAAAAATTGCTGATACATTTCATGGCAACCCAAAATTTCACACATCAACCAAACCAAAATGATATGTGCATCATCTTTTCTCGACAGCATTTCAGTGGTGCAACTGCCCCACCCGACACGACCATTACACGACCTGCTTTCCAAAACTCTTTTTCAACATCAGCACTCTTTGTCCCTCAATCCAGAACTGCTGCATGGATACAGGACACACCCTAAACCTCTCTCTCTCTCTCTCTCCAACCCCAAGAGTTTTACTGACAGAATGCAGAGAGCCCTGCAGTGTGTTTCTCCATCCTCTCTGACCTCCATACATGCCCCTACTGCAAAATGACTACGACCACACCCTTCTCACAGCCTGTAAACCCTTGAGTGCAAGCATGTTAAAACCGTCTGATTTCATTCCAACATAAGTCAATAAGAACAGAAAAGATAGATCAGAGCAGATCTTCAATGGTAACACATTAACAGACTACATTGCAAAAAAAAAAAAAAAAAAATCAGTTCCAATCTGATAGGGTGAAGTGATGCGGTAATCTTTTTGACCAATTTTGATCACAAAGTCTAGACACATTATTCGCCATTTCCGTTGTTTTCTAACTGTTTGCACAATTAATATTTTTCCGTGGTAGTCGATTACTGTGACATAATCCATTTCAGATACACCTATCCCTAAACTATAGACTTATTAATATTTCAGGATAAAAAAATAAAAAAAAGCTTCAGACGATCTTGTGAATAAGCTGCACTGTTGACCAGACTTTGTGCCAAAATTCAAACATGACTATGTTATGCATAATGCCACAGCTTAATTGCATATCACCAGATGTGTGCTAATCATTAGCATACACCTTAGCAACACTGCATTTGAAAAAAGTAAACATTTCATAATAAAAATGAAAGCATTTTATTTCCTCTTAAGATCATGTTGTCATCACATCTGACACAGATTACCATCTATCACAGTTTTTGAAAGCTAGTTTTCAGATCAAAAAAAGAACAAAAACAGAAAATTATAACACCTATGAAAAAAAAGACTTAAATCAAGAACTATAAAAAATATAAACCTTGACAAGATCTATCAATTAATCTCCATTTTTCATCTCCAAGTACCTTTCAAAACATAATTTAAACGTTTCCTTTACACAAAATCAAACACACAAATGAATTTGAAACATTAGTTTTCTTTTAAATAGAAGAAATGTAATCATTTTGCCATGCAGTGGATGTAACATTAAATATTAATTCAAACAAAAATAATATATTTCTCTCTTTTTATATAATTGTGTGTATTTAGATCATATAGATAATATATAGATATTTATATTCAAGTCAAAACACACCCTCCCTTTATAGGGAAACAAGCTAAATTAAAACATTTACCACAAATATAATCTAACAATGCTTTCATAGCTGCCATCAGTAGCATGGCTGTCTTTTAGGAACATTAAAAACAAGGGATTTCAGCAAAACCATTTTGGCACAGAAAACCACACATAACGCCAGTAGCATCTGCTTTGTAAAAAGACAAGGAAAGATTAGAGAAGCTGATTTTTTTCTGTTTCATAAAAAAAAAAAAAAAGGAAAAACATTCTGTGCATCGCTTTAGTCCAGGAGAGAGAGTGTATGTGCATCTCCTGAGCATTTGCTTGAGGCCAGTGGTGTATGTCCCAGAGTTTGTTGCTACTGCAGCATGCTTTTAATGGTCTTAGTGGTTGACTCGTCATTAAGATGTTTTGTTGTGTACCTGCACAGAAGACATTAAGTATTAATTATATTTGCTGCAGTATTTTGCCACACGTCAAGCCATCTTCAGCACTGTTGCCAAACAAGTATTATTGTTCAGCAGAGCATAATCATGATCCAGGATGCATGAAAGTGCATATCGTCCATAAAGTGCATATCTCATGACACTCTATGTGGAATATTCCTCACATTAAGCCACCAAAACAAAATCTAAATGTGTCTTCATGGTTTTTGTAACAAGTGCAGTTGTGTGATGGACACTGACTCTTCCTACATATGATGCTGAGAGTGACACAATGACAAGTACTACTTATTTTAAAGGGGCTATATGTCTAACCCTCTTTTTTTAAATAATTTTTATGTATGAATCACTTTTTTATGTATTAATCTGAGATCTTGTGCAAACATATCCACATCACTATGATCAGATGCTTCTTAACTGCTGTTTTCTAATTGCTGTCATTTTTGTTGCGTTTGTTTTGTTATTGAGAGTTATTACAGCACATTTAAATGTTGCTCTCAGCAGCATGGACGACATCAGGATGTTTGTTAAAAGTATATAGCTGTGAAGGTATTTTCCAACCTTTTTAGTTCTAAGTGAAAAAGTACAAAAAAATAACTTTGTCGTAAGTATGTGGGGACCCTGAATCACATTCAGTCTCTTGTACGTTGCATATGCACGAGTGCGAGCACGAGCAGTAAGTCGCTGGCTACAGTTCACATAACGGCCACCGGTGTCGCTAATAACAAGGGTTTCTGAATTATACATATAGCCCGTTTAATTTAAATTAATGTAATTTGAATTCATACATAACTATTTAAATTATAATAATAATTATTTGTTTGAACTTAAATTTATATAATTTCATTTATTAGTATAAAAATACCTTTATGATGAATAAGACTTGTTTTAATAGCATTCATTATTAGTATAAAAACATCTATTTAAATTATAATAATTTTTTTTTGTATTTTAAATTGATTTAATAACAAATATTTATCATAAAAATTACTTTTTAAAATAATTTTTAAAGCAAAATAAAATAAAAAATAAGGCAAAATAGCTCTTTGTAAACAGGAATGAAAAACTCAAATGGTGAGATTAACTGAATGAGCCACTGAATGTTGGCTTGTTGAACACAGTACCTGAGAGCATTTAGAAGACCTTCCACACTGTTTGGTGGCTGATCTCTGAGCACTTTAATGCAGCCTTTCATCTGTTTGGGGGGGAAAAGCCATGGTTAGAGTGGCACAGTAATGACAGCACTGAACCTCATGAGTCATGACGCTGCGAGAGAGCCATCACCACGTTTTCTAAGCACTATGATTATGAGTCAGTCCTAGTGCCTAGAGGGAGGGGAAAACAGTTAGGAGATGGGTTTGCAAGTAACGGGAGATGATGGTTTCACTCACGTCTATTTTGGAGGACTTTGCGAATGCGCCGACAGGATGGACGTAGTCGTAAAGTATGATGACCCCGACCATGACACGCAGACAGAAGGAAACGGTTTCATCACTGCTGAAGCGGCTGCGATACTCTCTATATATCCAAACAAAATTAGAAAATAAGCACATTATTTACCTACCAATTTCTAGTGGATTGATTCTACTTTAGTTTTTAATAGACTGCAAACTTTATGGTGTCATCGGACAGATGAGAAAATGGCAAACTTACGGGGTTTCCAACATAACTTTGCACACGCTTGCCATGGTGCTCAATACATCTGTGGTGTTTTCAATGGGCAAGTTTTTATTCTGTTGGGCAAAAGGCAAATAATTAGTTATATATACAAGTTATATTTTGAAAATATCACTGAGAATTGATTTTAAACATTTTTGTTACCTCAGAAACAAATTTTGTTGTGCCATCACTTAATGTCTTCAGCATGGGCGTGGCATCAGCATAAAAAAGAGATATCCGATTGGCCAGCTCATTATTCACTTCATTTTCTCCCTCTGCCTATATAGACAGATACCAAAAACATTGTTAATGGAGTTAAGCAAAAAGGAACACTAATTTTATTTTAGGAAGAACAGTTTAGAACAGATTTTTCTTTCTGACCCCTTTCTCAGAAGTTGTCACAGTCAATGCCTCATAAAAATGATTAATAGTAGACCATAAAGGGAACAATGTGAAGATGGATAGGCATCAAGAGGCTTTTTCTCCTGTGCCCCAATTTCTAAGGTGAAAAAATGTGTCAAAAATGCTAATACATTATTAATGTACTGCATATTAAAAAATTTGTCTTTAAAAAAAAAATGGATGGATGTTTCTCAACCCTTTTGTTAAATGGGGAGGGAGTGTATATCAGTCAAAGTTTTGCAAGTCCACAAAGCTGGCATTATAACAACTGAATATCCTTCAATACCATAAGTCATTTTGGTTAATGGGATAGATAGGTTCTGTCGAGAAACAATGATTTGGGAGAAAGGTGGGAAAAGTAAAAAAAGATTTAAACAGGAAGTAAAGTTTTAGTTATTTCTCAAAATATGTGATACATAATTGTAAATTCTTTTCAGTGCTATTAAATCTGTCTAAATCTACTGATTTAGCAGTTACTTGAAACCGCATTTCATAAAAGCAAAAATATCAGTTTCACAGTGGGAACAGCCAGACAACAAATGTATTTTTTATTTATTAAGAAAGCAGTTTAATCTTAAACTGCATTCACCTGCACATTCGGGTGTGTCAGATCTAAAAATATTAAACTATAGTCTAAATTGGGGCAAGTGGCAGATGTGGAGATGGGTTTCCAGAGTGATGTATTTAGCTTTCTTTCAGTAGTAGGGCCCTGGGGAGCCACAGTGGGGCTTCTGAATTCAGTCTGGGAGAATATGAGGGGAAACCCAGCGTCATTTCACTAAACAAGGTATGAAGACTGCATGGTGTCCCCCAGGGCTATGTATGTGGCCCGATCTCAGATCAGATATTTAGTCCTAGGAGGGCAGGACGTCTCTGGGGAGGACAGGCACAAAAGCTGACCACAGATCAGGTGTCACACTATATTGGTGCACCTCAATGCACTTCAGTGAGCATCTCAGAACTCACTCGCTCTCCCAGTGGGAGACCATTTTCTGTTTGGGTCCTCAACAGTCCCCTGAGGGCTGGTGTGTGCAAGTGGCTGAGTGCTTGAGTTTTGTGTGAGAAAGGAAAAAGGAAGTGTGTTAGTTATATGGAAGGAGTTTAAATAAAATCAAGAGTTGCTTCAAAGATGCACTTTTAATTTAAAGATTTTATAGATAGATAGATAGATAGATAGATAGATAGATAGATAGATAGATAGATAGATAGATAGATATTTGAATATATTTGATTTGTGTGTGTGTGTGGATAAAAAGTTAAATGGGGAGAGAAATGTAGCACAGAATGATGATTAGAAAAAGAGAAAGAGGGAAGAGGACGAGAGAAAAGACTACAAGAAAGTCATAGCAATAGAGAGGTGACAGTTTAAATTTTCGAGAAAACTCACAGGAACGTTATTGATCCTCATGCGACTTAGAGTCCTCCTGTAATAACTGAAGTCATTCTGAATAGCAGGATTTGTCATCTGAAAAAGAATGAACACATTTTGAATTTCTATCCATTAAAGAACCTTGAAAAAAAAAAAAAAGTATAAAAAAAAAAAAGTACCACAAAATATTAAGTATTATATATTAAAATATTATATTTTTTTTCGTCTGCTAGGCGGTAATCACAAGTCTGACCCTTTAGAAAAGTAATAGCTCATCTCTCAGAGTAACACAATGAAGTTTAATACTCAAAGTTATGGGTTTATAAACAACCCGTAATTCCAAGTATGAACAATATTAACAATGATGCTTACTTTAACAAGAACCATTAATAAAATTAACCAATTAATACAAAAAATTGTGTATGTAAGGATGCTTCAAAGGGAGGCAAATCTCCATGCAGTTGCTGGTGTGGCAGGACTGAGGTAGACAAATACAGGCTGGTAGCCTAGAAGGCAAAGAACACTTACAGGATTAGCTAAAGCTTTACTTAAATGACTAACAGTTCCTTTAGGTAATCAGAGCAATCTTTATCTGTCAGGACCCATGGATCCCCTATTGAAGTATTGTTTAAACCTGAAGAGTAACGCAGCAGACTCGCAGCTTGTGACAGATGGATAAATATGCTTTAATGAAGAGTCATGCTCAGTTTAGTGTTGGGTGACACATTTTTGTGACAAAGGAGGGGGTGATAATCAAGACGACAGACCACAAGCTCACACCTCAATTTTATTCAGAGGCCCAAACAAAAATATGCAATATTGTACAGTTGCTGTTATATATATGGCCATAACTTAGGATGAAATTATGATGGCTTGTTTAATCTAAATCAATAAGATCTTTATAACAGTACAGACTACTTACATGAAATGCATATAAATATGAGTTGTCACTCTATATCTCCCAATAATGTCTTAAGATTATATTTAAATGCTTAGCTTTAAGATCAAAGCTCTGTAGTTTTTATTGTGGGGGCAAAACATAATGCAATGCAATACAATAATAACTGAGAGATCTGAAAGTCTGATGTAAAATATTTCATACATTTTTCTTCTAAAAAGGATGTATGGATGATCAAGTAGACCTAAGTTGCTTCAGTCCAGTAATTGTTCATCTTGAACGATTGATAAAAAATATCACAGCAAAAAGACATGTACATGCGTTTACTTGCTATTTGTATAAACTATCAATCAGAGGGGATGTGGCAGATTGTGTACAACAGGTTTTTCCAAAGTTGAATTACAAAGATGAAAGGAATAAAATGTTCTCAATTGACATCCTTGTCCACAAAACTAATGCAGAGCTGGTATTCAGTCCATGAACCGTCAGACCAGACAGATAGACCCTTCCTATCCCATCCCTGCAGCGTACGGCACTACGGCATTGGCGGGCTGAAGTAGGTCACTGCGCCAAGCTGAGAGGAGGGCATGGTTGGATGGAGGTTGGCATGCCACCTTACACCCCCTACTTTCTCACATTTAGCAACCCCATCTGGGGGGGGGGCATTTTAATTGGGACATCCCAGCTCCGTGCCGCAGGGCGTCGGGGTGTATGTGAATGCTTGCATTAGAAAGAGCAAGAAAGGCGCTAGTGTTGGTGCTGAGACGAATAAGAAAACGGCTAGACGAAACATGATTTGATTTTTTTGGACACATAACCGGGACAAATTAGGTGGTTTACTGTTCAGTCATTTAGGGTTGTGTGAGCGTCTGAGGTTCTGACATGGTCAGAGGAGTGAAAATCCGAGCACAATTTAGCTCAGAGTGATGTCGTCTTGACATAAGCACTTTTAACTGTCCTCCATTCTGCATTATAAATTTGATGTAAAAGAAACAGCAGGTGTTTAAGCAGAGGATAAGAGAATGAAAGAGAGCCAAAGCTCAAAAGCTTCTATGATCTTAAATGTCAATAAAGGTTTGGCAAGCACCTGAGGGAGCAAAAACTGGCTGGTGCTATTGGAAAGTAATTATTTTCTCATTAGCTGGTTTCTAATCACAATTAGCATGTCATTAGTGAGAAGGGGAAGCTAGTTAAGGCATCACATCCAGGTCAGTCTCATCTATCTCATGGTAATGTGTAATAGCAGGCTGCATGTTAAAATTCTGCTGACTTACATGATGAGCTCATATTTTAATCATGCATTTCATTTCACTAGAGAACATTTAACTAATGAATAATTTCTACTCATTGACATCAAAATGGGTGAATCACATGAAAACAGGTTTAGGTCACATTTAACCGCAAAAATAAAATACATATATATTTTACATAAAGAACTGAAGAATGTTTTTAGATCCATTAAGATTTTTTTTCATATTGAAACTTTTTAATGACAAGAATAAGGGATATTTTCCCCCCAAATACAGATTACCTTATCACATCCGAACGTTTTCATTTTGAAAAAAGTTTGAGGTTTTTTTCATAATTCTTCTTACTCTCAAAAGCAATTTTCATTAGATTCTCATTACCATATTTTTTTTTAAGTCAGTATAAATTAAAGGCAATATAACATTAGTATGTTATATTGCCTTTAATTTATACTGACTTAAAAAAAAATATGGTATGTGCTAGTGCATGATGTATGAATATTATTAGAATTTTTTTTATTATGATGATAAGGATTTAGATGGGTGCAATGTTATTATATCATGACAATACATACATAATTTTAATAAATACAAAAGTTAATGGTTCAACAAGTCTTCATTTCCTTTAATAAAATATAATTTCTTATTTCTATGACTCAAACATGTTATCGAAAGGTTTCATGAGACCCAACTGACTTTTGACTATTGAATCAGCTGTCTAATATCAGTGCACATTAAATTCAAGAATTTCAGATGCAAATTGATTCAATGATCTGAATTGATTTTATTCAGTGCAAATAAATAGGATTTACTTGTATAATGCATTATAGTTTTGCTTTTATGCAATGTTTGCAAAAATATATATTTTCCCATTAGGTAAACAAAGGAATATTTATTGAGATATGGTCCTCACCTTGAGCTCATCAAAACGCAGTGTGAAGTGTAGGATCTCAGCGAACTGTTTGGCGAGGGCCTGCTCTCTCTCCAGATGCTGTGTGGGGTCATCGTATGTCTCACTAGTGAGTGCTCTCAATAGACTGTGCAGTGCTGCTTCTGTAGAGTCACACAGGGGTCAGTTCAGGTTCATTTGGTCTTCACTGAGTAAAAACTAATGGTTCCATGCAGTATAAGATTCATTTGAGCAGCTTATTGATTTAATAAATTACTTATAAATAAATGGTTTAAAATTACATGTAAAAATATTGTTAAATATATATTCCGGCAAGTAATTAGAACCCATTCAAGGGTGGCTGTTTATGATTGGCAAATAATTGGACTCATTCTGAAATCTGAACAATATACTAATATATTTCAGTTTTAAAACAAATTTTGCATAACACAACCCCTGAATAAAACACATTTGGCTGTATGTCAGATTCTATACAATTTTCAGGTTTACTAAATGGTAAAACTGATACAAAACACATGCTAAGAATGTATGTGATATGCTGGCATATTGATTCATACTAGCTGCAGACCAACAACAAGAATCAACTTTGGCAACAAACAACATAAACATCTGGTATCATACATAACCTAAATTAATAAACTAATAAAGGTTCTTTAATATATAAGATCAAACTATTTGCTCAGATGCACACCAAGCGTGCCGCACAAGCCCTGAAAAGTGAAGCCAAAACGTCTCGATCGCCCCCCGGTGACTGGTCCTAGTATAGGTTATAAGCCCCGCCTCCCCGTGTTATTCAACGGGACGTGAGACCAACTAAACAATTAAATACACTTCAAATATCTTTTTTCCAAAGGTGGTTTCTTTCATTTGCTGTCGTTTATATCACGCTGATGTAAGTTCAAGTGTCTGTTTCAAAAATAAGTTGGTTTTTAGTTAGTTACGTGATGCGGTGGTGTAACGTCATGATTGACAGCTGTGATTGACAGGTTCTCTGAGCGAAGTAGTCACTGCAGCACCAACGGACATTTTTTTCGGGATCTTCGGAGGACTGAGGAGATTGTATTTACTTTATATTAACAAGCCTCTTGTCGTACTGCAATAAAAAAAAATTAAAGTGTGCAGAATGCACTCTCCCTGAGTGCATTCTGCGAGAGTTGAGGGCAGAGCGTTGATTCCGCGGCTTTACTTCCTGCTCACTACTGCGCAGGTCTGGTCCCGAGATCGCTACAGCGCAGACTCAAGTTCCAATATGTCAGCGCCATATCGGGACACTGGCAGCTTCAGTTCTCATCAATGGAAGAGAGCGAAGGGGAGTCGTCCATCTTTTTTTACAGTCTATGATGCACACACATAAGGTCTCCTCCATAAGGGCCTAATCTGAAGTTTCTAAGATGTTCTCCACTAACACAAGGTGACGTTCTGAGCCCCAGTAGATGCCTCAATGACTTAAGAGGCTGTTCTTAACCCACAATTCCCATTCTCGTTCTCTCCATTACTTTATTGAGGCAATACAGTACACAGCAGCATGTTAGAGCAATTACATTACATAAGAGTCAGTCCAGCAGCCATAAAGAGTTTATGGTTGAGGTACAGTATGATCTCAGTCTGGCCACATCGACCCAAGGTCCAACTACTTTTTAATTCTGATCTCATTTACAAGTCTTAAAATAATATACATATAAACAAAACCAAACAGAGGTGCCTTTACAATGATTCATGTTTTGCTGTTGCTAGTATTGCGAAATTGCTCAAGTAAGTCATGCTGCATCTTTAAAGAAAGCAATGGAAAGAAGAAAGCAATGGTTGGGTGATGTGGCTTTAAATCCATGCATCAACAACAGTTGATGAACAAGTGAGCATTCAGGTTAAGTCTGCTCTAAAAGTTAAAACAATATTGGGGGTTTTCAGCTTTATTTTTATTGGCTTGTTTGGAAATTGCAGCAATCATTCCCGTCTGAAGAGGGTATGACAAAGGGTAGCTTTGTCAATAAACCTATTTTTCCCATATGGCTCTGAAAAACCAAGAGATTTCTAGATGTAAAGTTTTACACAGTCAAGCCTGTACACTCATACAGGCTCCTCTCCACAACGGAGAGAGAGAGCGAGAGAGAGAGAGCTGGTGACTGGGGGGGGGGTATTCAGGCTGGTGACTCAAGCGGCAGCAGTATGTAGAGTAAATTGAGCAGATTTGCCGTACGGTAATGACCTCCGTCTGCTTTAGTCAGCTTGGCAGGGCAGAGGAGCTGATTAAAAATGGCCAAGGAAGCACACTACTCTCATCCCAGTCAAAACAGAGCTAGAGACGAGCGGCTTTTAAGAGTGCATGCTGAGAATGGAGCGTGAGGACGAGGCCGGCAGATGAGAGGAATGAAAGGGTGGGGTGAGGGAGTACACGTCACATCTCATCACATCATGAGAAAGCGAGAGAGATGACACGAGATACGCGGGCAATGTTAAAATGATAGATATACTGAAGAATGACAGTAGTTTAAGATGAACCAGTTAACTTATATAAAAACATAAATAAATAAAAGTTAAAACAGAAAAAAAATGGCAAGAAATTGCATTAACTAAATAAAGCATAGGTTGTAAATACATTTAATTTTTCCAGTACATAAATTATTCAAAAACAAAACTTTAGTAGATTATATTTAGTCATCACTTTTTAGAGTTAAAAAAAATTTAATTACATATATTAAATTATTATTTCTTTACATACAGGTTCGTCGTCATATGAAAGAACTACATGCCAAGTGATCAGTGTAGATTAGCAAAGCATGTCAGGCATGAGAGATTGCGCCAAAATTAGTGTTCAGTGTTCTGGAGCAGAAAGAGCGGGAAAGCAAGATGACCCAGTTCGGCGAGTTATGTAATGTATGGCAGACACTTGGCGAGGGGCTGCGCTCATTGACTACTGGTTCAAAAGCCATTTCATGGACTTAAAGGACAGGGCTTCAGGGCAAGATCACCTTCAACCCACTTGGTCTTATTAAGTCGCTAACATTCCTGTGTTTTGATGGGCAAAACAGCTAAGGAAGCCATTAGATATCATGATCATTTTTGTCTATGCATTTCAGTGAGAGGTTTGTAACATTTATAGCATTTAAGCCCATCCGTCAGCTAGTGTGTTCCCCCAACCATTGTTACCCAGTGTTTTGCATGAGATTATGAAAAGACCAGCTGTGGTACTTCCCAGGGGCAGCTCAGGTGTTAGTGTGTTTGCACACAAAGTGTTAGTGTGTATTTAATTTGTAAGATGTTTACAGCTTTAAAAACTTGCTGAAACAGATACTGCCAATGGCTTTTAAGCACATTGAAAGAGACCGTTCACCTAAAAATGACAAAACTGTATGTAGGGCTGCATGATTAACCAAAAAACAAAACTCACGATATGGCGTAGTAAAATGATCAAATCACAAAGACTGTGATTATTATTGTTATTATTAGTATTACTTTATAGACATATTGATACATAACCACAAAACTTTTGGCCACATTGTGTAGCCCTACAAACAAGCGCATCAAACTTTTTTAGTATTATTTTTAAATCACATTCTATAATTTTTCATCAGAAAAATCACCATAAGGCCATTTTTTCCCCTAAATCATGCTACCTGCATAAATTGCTTTCTTCTACACAACATAAGAAAAGATGTTAAGCAAAATGTTTATTTTTTGATTTGTTGTCAAAATGATTTCTTGTAGACGGGCAAATGAAGACAATTAATTTCAACAGTACTTATGGTGCTTTCTTGACATTTTTTGCAACTCTGTGCCCATTTGCTTTCATTATATGGAAAAGAGCAGCCTGGACACTCTGTTAAACATATCCTTTTGAGTTAAATTGAAAAAAATCATCAACTTGAATGACGAGGGTAAGTAAATGACGGCAGAATGTTCACTTGAAATGTTGCATAACTACTAGGGGTTAACGATACATGGTTATATCGAGATAAAAATGCAACGATATGTATCGTTGATGTAAACGATATGATTTACGATATAGAGTTAGTTTTATCCAAGGCTCAGCTTACTGTATTTATAAAGTATAGGCTAATTTACCCAAATTTTGGTAATTCTGTCATCAAGTAGGCCTACTCCCCCTTAACACAAGTGAAGATATTTTTTATGAAACCTATTTCTGTCCCTCCATTTAAAGTCCATTCCCCTAAAACTTAAAAGATCCAAAAAATGTCACAAAGGCATCGTAAATTAATTAATTGAGTGATCTAATCCAAATTCTTCTGAAGAGACACAATAGCTTTATATGATGAACAGATTTACAACGGTGTGCATACTGTAGTAAAAACAGACACTCAAATGCTTGCATGACGTGTGAAAACAACATGAGAGTGAGTAAATGCAGAATTAAAATTTCTGGATGAATTAACCATTTACAGTTTGGGAATAGTCATTTTGACATGCTTTCTTGCGACTGCTATTGATTGCACTGACCATCTGAAAGGCACTCCTCAAAGTGAAAGCGCAAACATAATTTAAATCACCATATCACATTTAGGTTTAGCAGTATGATTATTCAAAGCGGTTTAGATGGTTTATTCTTATATATAGTGCATTAATAGCCGGAGAGACGGGACATAGCGAGTCTGTGTAAGAGATCCAACAAATGCCTGCATTGAAAGCACGAGTACTGTGTGAGGAAAAAAATAAAGTTTACAGAGTTTCAGTGACATTACTACATTAAACTTCTACTGTACATATAATGTTGAATTTAATGTATAATAATGCATTGGGGGAATATTGGTGGGTCCTGATAATAATACAATAATAATAATAACAACAATAATAATAAAAAAGAAATAATAGTAAAAAAACTCTTTATTTTGGCTTAAAATATTGTGATAGTATCGTATCGTGAGTTTTATCAAATCGTGACACGAGTGTATTGTTAAACCCCTAATAACTACTTAGAAAAATAGGCTAATATACCTAATCTCTGTGAAAATTGGTAGAACTTCTTTAGTTTGCCTACTAGTGGCACCACAGCAGCCCACGCCTGGTCTTGTAATGCCTCGTCATTAGGGTTCTGGATTGCCTGAAAAAACAAACATCACAATAACACAAACATCTGGCGACTTATAAATAATGTTTCCACAAGTCTAAATGGAACATATTATTTTATGACATCATGAGAATTGTGTACGTGGGATGAAGCTTTTAAATGATGTGCTCTTGAGGGGGGCAATTTGAGGATGTAAATGATGATCAAATCCAAAACCAAATACACAAGATGTTTTTTCTTTCTTTTTTTACATGAAGAACATCTAGTTAATGCTTTCTCTCTCTACCTCAGTGTACTTTCCAATTTCCAAATACATGTGGCTCATTAAAATAATTACTGAGTGTGCTGACATAAAAGGAATGCACCGTGTTCCATTGAGCAAATTAGAAAAAAGAAATAAAAGAAAACATTCACTTTCATTCTTCAGAAGACACCAGTCCTTAGCAACTGTATCTATATAGCAGCAGTATCCATGGCAACCAGAGTATCAATCACACTGACACTCACTAGTACAGAGGCGTGATTGAGCGGAGCAGAGAATTTCAAAATAACGCACACACAAGATGAGCTGTTTTAAAGCCACCAATATTGTTCCCTCAACTCATTTTGAGTGAATTTATTGACTCAAGTAGACACATTTTATTTGAACAACTGTATGTATGTGCATACATAATATGAGTCAAACATAACAGATCTTGTGTGTACCTCTCGTATCTCTTGGCCCGCGCCTTTATATGCCTGTAGTTCGTCAAGTATTCCCAGAGCATCCTTCAGGACCACATCCACTTCTTCCCACGTTTCCCGCTCTGCTTCTGTTGGCTGGGCATCTGGAGGTAGAGAGAGAGGTAGAGGTAGAGAGAGAGAGAAAAGGGAATAAATTAAGTAGACTTCAAGGTCTTTAATTAAAAGGTCTTTCAAGGTCACATTTCGTCAATGTCTGACACATTAAGAGTGAACATACTGTAGGTATGCAACTCATGAACAGGAATCAGAGCTTTATACCTTAGAGATTGAGGCAAGGATAAAAATGAAGGATAGAACAAAGAAAACGGATTACTTAGTGACACTTTGTACACTAGACTTAAGCATTTTAGTTGCTGATACTATGGGCAAATTCCACTATCACTGTGCCCTACCAACTCCAAATAGTGAGTACTCTGAAGGAAGAAGGATATTACTGTAACATTTGGTACATCATACACATTCACTACCATTTAAAAGTCTAGGAGACTGCAAGATTTTTTTAATTTTATTTTTTTAAAGAAATTTATACTTTTTGTGACTCGTTAAATTGACCAAAACTCAAAAAAACAAAAAAAAAAAAAACATTAAAAAAATATTTCTATTTAAAAAATTACAAAAATTCTTTTACTTTCTCTTAATATTTAGAATAAATTGCTGTGTCGAGCAGGACGAGTGGCGTGATTGATAATGAGCGACACCTGCGCAACGCAGTATCTCGTATCTCTCGCGGAGGAGCGGAAGAATAAAGGAGGAGCGACGACAGTGAAGATCGAGAGAGGACAGGCCTGGATTTATGTTGTGTTTTGTAATATGTGACAGCAGTCGTCCGTGAGGGGCTGCTGCCTTTGCTTTCATTTTGTATTTGTTTATTTTACGTTTATTAAAGTTTTTGAATGTTTGCCGGTTCCCGCCTCCTCCTTCCCACAACATCTAACCTTGCTACAATAGCAATTTTAAATGTATTAAAATAGAAAACATAGTTATTTTAATCTAGACAAAAACATAAAAAAAGATAAACATAAAATAAGACAAAACATTGTTTAGAAGAAAACAAGAACTGCGCTCTTACTAATGGCTTGCCAAATAGATTTGTCATTTATGCAGTGCAGCGATTTTCACTTAAATTATGTTGCACGTATTAGAAGATTATTACAGAGGCAGCTGACATTAAGGGAAGATTTTGCAGCTTTACTTGCAAATTACAATTCCTGTTCATCAATAAGGTGAGAACCAGACCCGTTATAAAAATTATTTGAAAGGTGTACTATCCAAGTAGTAACAGAAGATGCTTGTTGTTGTAACGGTGACAGTAACGCAGCCTAGTAGCTACACTAGTAGCAGCCGTTCCGTTCTGGCGTAGTTACCATTCACACTACATGGTACCTCAAGTTCAAATGATCTCGTGCCCAAGCCCACCTCTTCAAGCAGGCCAGGGCACGGTACAAAGTGATCACACTAGTTAAGTGAACTAGACTTAGGGTGCCAAACGTGCTCTAGAATGGCTCCGATCGCCTAGTGTAAGTACACCCTAACAAACCATTTGTTAAGTGATTTGCTTGCTCACATTTGTTTGGAATGTTTCCTCCTGTAGTGCTCTTCAAAGTTGCAAAAACAGCATCTGAAATTTGCTCATAAGTTAACTACACTCAATAAGTTTAAACTTGGAACATGAACATTGCATATACATAGTCCAAATGTGACATCACTATCAGCTTGTTAAAGTGTTTGTCAGGCCATACAGACTCTTCTGTAATAGAAAAAAAATGACAGTATTCAAATTTTGGGGTGAATTACTCATTTAACAGAGCCTAGCTGGGGCCTTAAAGAGTATTTGAGTCAAACCTCCACAGCTGAGCCAGTTTCATATGCTCAAAAGGCAAACTGTGGAATTTTAAATGGTGGAAACTTCAGGCCCACATCTAAAGAGAAAACTCAATTAGACATTGGCAGCTGTTAACTACAGCTGGCTTCAAGTGCAATTTAAGAAATGAAGGGCCACCTCCTTTCTCACCAAGCATTCAGATGCCACACATTAAGATTGCAATAGTCTTTCCGATTTTATGTTCACATCAGTAGGTCCTGTTCCAGTGCTCTGTGTCTTGGAGTCTCTCGCACTCCCATCCTCTTTATTAGTGTTACATAACTTTTTCTTACTCGTTCTTATAGGTGTCTGCCTGTTGACCCATGAATGAGCCAATGATTTCGAAGTGACTTCATATCGCCCCCTGTCTTTCTTCAAAGAAACAGCTACTGTGATTAAAAATCGAGACAAACATTGTAGGGTGGAAATGTTCTGTGGGCGAGGGCAATAAAAGCCAGGAAACTCTTGTTTTCCACTGTCTTCTTTTCTTTGGTTCATTCACCTTCCTTTGCTTTGAAGGGAGTTTTTAGGTTCAGACAAATGAGATGGTAGCAGATTGTTTGTGGTTCATGAACCAGTCTCCAGGGGAAAGGAGTTTTAGATAGTATCAAGTTCCAAAGAGGAACTGGCATTATTTATATGATGACCGGGTGATGACCTACACATCTTAATGGCAAAGTTGATGACAAAGTGCACGAACATACCAACAAGGACACATGAGATACTAAAGTAGTGCATATTGTGAAGGAAGCTTTAAGAATGGAAGACTGTTTACAAGTAATAAATGAAAGAGAGTTTATAGAAAGGGGAGAAATATCTCACTTTCAAAATCGAGGAAGAAGTTGGGCTCTTGTTCAAGGTCTGTGCATGTCAAAACTTTGAGGAGGTTCCCCATGACAACGTACCTAAAGGGAAAGAGAAAGAGACAGAGTTAAGTGACACATTTTGAACAGAAAGCATGATTCTGGCGGTCAGTTTAAGGTGGGGGCACTTAAGTGCTCTACTTTGATTCCATAATGGAGCTTATCTCCCCTGTTATCGGTCAAGAAACCATCGCCCCTCCAACCACCAGTCGACGCTCCTTCCCTTTACCCCACAGCTTCCACTCTCCAGACGCAGTGGTTTTCCTGTGCAGGGCCTTGGGTCGACCAGATGTCACTACTGTAACCCCCCTCCTTCAGCACACACACAGAGTTACGGGAATCCCTGCGCTTAGGTGGCCAGTGCCAACTGTGCATGTCATGCCTACTGCTCACGTTCAGTTCCCTATTGAGGGGCCCCAGGCGTTCAAAGTCAAGATTTAGGAAGTAGACTAGTGTTTTTAGATGTAAAAACAGCCCTCTAAAAACCATTCATTCTCTTGGGATAACTGAGGCCATTGGGTTTAACATTTTGCTTTTGCAAAATGTGAATAACAGTAGACACTGACAGTAGACAGGGGTGCAGTACAGAAGCAAGGCCAAACAATCCTTCCACACAGCTAAATCGAGGAGGGAAAAGTCACATTCCATTCAATAAAAGGGTACTTTTAATAGAAGACAGGACTTTATTTACTGAGTTACTGACTTATTACTGAACTAATAAAAAGTATAAATGGTACTATCTTCGATCCCAGTTTAAAGCACAAACACATATTGAAGCCCAATATACTTCAGGTAGAGTACAGTGTGCATTCGATGCGCATGAAGTCAATTTTATCATCAGTATATGTGTGCAAGCCAGTGTTTGCCTTGTTTGTCCACAACGAGATAACGCTATTTTGGCCCGTTGTTTTACAAACAAGAAAGAAACGGAAAAGACGGAACAACAACATCTTCAAACTTCTGGATGTCGTGTTGATGCGCACAGTCATAACTTCTGGAGAGCAATAGTGCAGACATTGGACAAGAATTACATTTTCTAGTGCGTTTCTTGTAAAGCACCAGTGTTCATGCACGCTATAAAAATGTACATTAAATGCAGGGTTTTTCCTACTTTGTAAATATTTTGCCAGCTGCCAAAATTAATCTTTGTCCTGCCAAACCTGCCGTTCTTCAGTACCGGTACCCGCTTATAGTCAGCTTCTTTAAAATGCTCCAGTGAGTGTTTGGGTTACACTTTATTTCGATAGTCCACTTTAGACATTCTACTAACTATAAGTCACTTTTAAAATACATGTCAAGTAACTCTCATTAGAGTATTAGTAGACTATAGTAGACTGTCAGTAGACTGTTAGGTTATGGTTAGGTGTTAGGCTTCGTGGACTATCGAAATAAAGTGTTACCAGTGTTTGTGTAAGTGCTCTGTCAAGAGCGTCAAAGGTTTCTATTTACAACGTGTTTTTGCAGCGTTGAACTTTGTAGCCAATCACAGACATATCTGTTGAGCGTGCAATTGCCAATCAGATGTTTAAGTTAGTCAGAATCCGTTTAAAATGGTGGAGGTTTTGTACAGCGCGAGTTCTGCACGCTCACGAATCCTTTCATTAAAACCAAAAAAAGTATAAACACGGTGTCAATGCAATGCAAAACAATAGAGCTGCCACTTTTTGTATGTAATATATTATTAACAGAAAGAAGCTAAAAGAGTTAAAGCTGAAAGAAGATAAAAAAATTAAAAAACATGTTATTATGACTATTTTGGAAAACCTTGCCTAAAACTGAAAGTGGACTTCTAATATTACAGATCTTTACAAAATCGCTCCAACAGTTATAAAAGCACTGTGTTTTAGCCTGTTAGAAAGTAAACTGTACAAGGACGATTCTGAGAAATCACACAGAAGGAAAAAATCCTTCCTTCCTAGTATACCAGTGTCCTCTAAAACAGTCACCTGACATAACCAGATAAAACACTGAGAATTGTGGTGGAGGCATTTTCCCATCGGCTTACAATGATATTTCTCGGTATAAAAGTTATTTTTACCAAGAACTCCAGTGGTCCTGTAGGTAAGCCTCTTGCTTTAAGTGACAGGAGTATCTGATTTGAATCCAGTAATGTAATTTTTTTTTTTTTTTTATACATTTACCAAATGCACAATTAAGCTGCAGATAATCTATTAAAACTACGGCAAAAAAAAAAAAAAAAAAAAAAATTGTGTGTGTTTTTATTATGTTTATTTAAGACAAAATTTGAATTTTAATATCGATCATAAGCAAGTAATAATTAATGATGGCCCATTGAATTATTAGAAAAATAATGCACACCCCGAGGTGGTAATGTGGCCACGATGCAAAGCAGACACATTTTTTGTAGGATTAATTTCTTATACATCTCATCCCAAGGCTCCATTGAAAATTCCAAAACATAATTTTTGAGCTATTAACGGAGGCTTGACTCTTGAGCCATTGATATACAGGCTAATTTCAGGGCTATCTGGGCGTGTGCTTTGAATGCATGCACAAAGAAAACTTCTCACATATCATGCGAGTAACGAATTGAGTTCTCTTTTGCACCTTATATAATATAATATAATATAATATAATATAATATAATATAATATAATATAATATAATATAATATAATATAATATAATATAATATAATATCCTTACTACACTCACACACAAAGTATTGACACAGATGTACACAATGTCATGACTACCTAATCCGTATTGTTTTGAAAGCTTGTCGTAAAGGTAGCTGCATCATACATACAGGCTGAACAACAAAAAAGACTGGGTTGTGTTTTCTTTCACCTAGTACAAAAGATGAAAGAGGAGAAGCAAGCAAACAAGAGGGAAAGGGTCAATCTAGGCCATGACAACAGCAGCGTATTACCCATGATTCCTGCGCCTCTGGCGGGAAGGGAGAGGAGTATAAAAACACACACACATAAGCATGCAGACAGCTAGATGTAGGTCACAGACATAAGTGTTTATGTGTGTATATGAGTGTTATATAATCTAGCTGATGGTGAGACAGGACACTTCTAAAAGAGATGCAAATCTGGACAGCATGGGAAAAACAGTCACTCCTACACGCCTGTCATTACAATTAACGTTAGTCATAGGGGCGAAGTATAAATAGCAGATCACTGAATGTCTTGGAGTGAATAAGTGAATTATATTGGCTGTTGGTTTATGTAACTGGTTAGTATGTGTTGAGTCATATACCGTATATTTTCTTAACATGCAAGAGTTTAGGTTAAACGTATAAGGGAAGGTGTAAAACTTCCGTCCTTTAATTCATCACCATTTATTTTTACATTTTCACTATTTTTAATCATGAATTTAAGAACAAATATTCCATGTATTCTCTCAGTTGATGTAGAATTATAAAGTAAGGCTGAAATTATAAATTATAATGAACTACATTGACAGCCTTACTTAAAAGTAAATGTCAATTTAACATCTCAATTTAATGTGACTAATAATTAAAATAAATAAATAAAATCAGCTGAGAAACAGTGAAGTGCAATACAATGACCAAATATGTGATGGCCAAATATTTTACAAAAGACCAACAATTATATACAGTATATAAAAACAATAACATTTAAAAAGTAAATCTTCTAATATACTTCTAAAGTTTTTTGTCTTGTCAATGATTTTGTCTGCTGCAATGATTTCTTTGAATTAACTTTGATTTAATTTACTATTTATATACTACTACTACTACTACTACTACTATAATATAATATTATTTATGTTAAATAAATAACATTAATTGATATATTTATTGGCTTAATTAATTTACATCATGCAATTAATTTAATTATTACATTTGGTATTAATGTAATCAATCTGTTCATTTAATCTATCATATCCCTTATAATAATTCATTTAAAAAAATTCATTTCATTTCATTGAAATGAATTGTAGCTATAACACTGCTGGAATTGCTTGAAATTTCATGTCAACTAGTCTCGTGCATGTCTGGGCTGGGAACACAGCAGAGAGATGGAGAGGGCGTATGTAGAGTGACAGGAGACAGGCTGCTGACAGGTGGAAAGTTGAGACATGAAGAGGTAGACAGGTAAACAGGCAAAGATACAGTGGGCATGAGATTTGACGAGGAGTGACGCAGGGGTTGAAGTCAGGTGAAGTGTCTGAGTTGGGATCGTCTGTGTGTGAGGGTCTCAAACAGTTACAGGGACTGGAAGATACTGACAGTAAACCAATGATCAAAAGCACTCTAACCCATACTGACAGAAGAAAAACTCATCTGAGCCAGCATACTCTAACTGATTCAGACATTCACACTTTACAAAGAGACACATGGACACATGGTGAGGGACAGTGACACGTTAAAGTTACACAGAGGATCATGTGGAGGTCAAGGCTTAGCAAAGCTTAGGATTAGAGTTCAAGGTCAGAGGTGTGAGTCAATCTCACGAAACAACCGCTGAAGCAGTGCAAAATAGTAGTCTTCCCTTCCCCCAAAGGTTACGTTTTTAGGTGTGCAAAAGTATGTTACAGAGAGCGTTAATTTTATGGACAACCAAAAACAACAGAAAAACCCAAAACTAGAGAAATCTGAAGAACAATGAAATCCAAAAATCACCTTATTAATATAACATAACATAACATAACATAATATAATTAGTGCTGGGCAACGATTAATTGCATCCAAAATAATATATGTGTGTGTACTGTGTATAATTATTAATGTGTATATAAATACACACATATGCATGTAAATATTTAAGAAGTATTATATTGTATACTATATATATATATATATATATATATAAATATTTTATATATAAATAAATACAAAATTCTTAAATATATAGGCATACATGCATGTGTATTTATATATACAAACAGATATATGATGTAAACACAAACTTTTATTTTGGATGCCATTAATCGTTGGCCAGCACTAAATATAATATAATATAATATAATATAATATAATATAATATAATATAATATAATATAATATAATATACCGTAACATAATATAATATAATTTAAACTATATATAATGCTTTTGCGCCCGCTTTACTGTGTTCATACTGATGGAAAGTTACTAAAAATAAATGTGATCTGAATCCAAGCCATGCCAAAGATGTACTGCTGCCAAGTGCGCCAACCCCAAATCCCAGCCAGCGCTCCCTCTAACCATTAGGGGGTCATTCCAAGGACGCCCATCTCAAAAATCCAATATTGCACCAAATTTTCACTGACAATCATATTTCGTATTAAAACAAAAAAGCAAACAAAAAACGTAAAATATTTATTTAGAGAAAGATCTTTTTTTCATAGACAAAATACATAAAGTCAAAAGTTTTCATTTGTGGTAATGATATCATTGGCTTAAAGGTCCTAATTACTCCTCATGACAACAACAGGGTATGTGGGCCACACTGAGGCAAGAGTGAAGATTATATTAGGCTCAGTGCATTTGCCTCTCAGCTTCATTCACAGCGGTCCCAAAGGGTGAAGGCGAGCTCCCCATACGAGCGCTTTCCGACAGAGAGAGGCTCTGACCTGGTTGTTTTCTTTTGGAAGCCTCCTACTGGGAGATTGCGTGCTGGAGGAGAGGAGCTACGATGGGATCTGGAGAAGGAGGGGGGCAAAGGGGGGTTCATTTAAGCCTGCTGGGCACTTACCATTCACTACTGCATTTTGATTGGCTGCACGCAAAAGTTCTCCTTCTCCTGCACTCCACTGTATCCATGGAGCTGAAAAAAAGCTGGTGCTACCAAAAACACGCCGACAGCCAATCAGAAAGCGAATGGCGAGGTGGAGGGGAGGATGAGGGCACTGGAACAGTAGTCCCGACTTAAGAGCTTGCGTATGAATATATGAATAGGGATGAGGTAATGCGCCAAAATGCACAACTAGCGCAACAGCGACACACTGATTAATCACGGAATTCAACCAATAACTGACATTCCAGTCTGAGGATGCAGAAATACATCATCAGTTATCCTGGTAAAAATTTAAAATAGAATGAGCTGCTTTTATGCCCGCTCCAATATTTCACAGTAATCTAAATGCATGTATGCAAATCAACCGATAACATATGGCAGGCTGGAATTCTGCAGGAGCACTGCAGCATGGGAATCCACGTGCTCCGCCATACTACGCTATAGTTGTGGCGGCATAGAAAAAAAAAAAAAAAAAACAATCTCCCCCTCCGTCACGTGGGCACGGCCGTGGAGTGGCTAACCGGCTGCCTGGGGCATCGAGGGGGAAGGGAGCGAGTGAATTAGTGTGTTTTCATGTGCTTGCTTATTTGAGTGAGTGGATGTAATAATCCAGTTATGTATGTGGTGAAGTATGTGCAGAATTGATCCTAATGGGAGAATATTGCCAGAAGAGCGACACTTAACGTAGCAGCCTTGTCTAAAATCAAATTTATAGAGGCTTAGCCAGAGATTTATGCAATTCAGGCTTAAAATACACATTTATTGACGATCAATTTCCAAACGCCAAGTGTGTGTCTGTGATATCTGTTAAGGTATGCTCAAGTATGAGTAATGTGTGCATGCCTGTGATGCATCATGCAGTGTCACTCTACAGCAGCATCACTTACATCCTTGTCTGCAGTTTTAACTTGACCTAAATTTCCCGGGGCGTGCCGCCACATCGTATTAGCCGAAAAGCTGTGCTCTGATTTCACCCCGAACCCTTGAAACCCACCCAGTCAAACAGAAAATGGGGGCGCAGATACCCTTCTTTCAGCCTAAAAATCTTGCCTGACCTGCCTGACCCCACCCGGCTTAGTTGATGAGTTAAATAAAATGAAGGAATCAAAAGGATGATGGATGAGGGGAAGCGTGCATTTGTTTTTGACTTGTAGCTCCGCCCACACTGGCCACACTGGAGTAAACAGCCGCTTTAATGCCCTCTTTAAGCACAAAATCAAAACAAACTGCTGGATAAGCCAATGAGGTTGCGGCGCTCTTGAGGGATGTAAGCTATTGGTGCCTCTGGTTTGAATTTTACTGCAACAACACTGTCAAATGACAACCGTGACATTTGTAGCTTTGATGTAACCTGCACCATGACAAATAGTGACACACAAACAGCGTGACGTTACTGCTGCTCACTTACAATTGTTATCATTTAAAGAATTTGCATAATTCTCAAGTAGGTGGTGGTGTATGGTGATAACCGAAGAGGTTGAGAGTAGGATTTTTGGTTAATCTCTCCTACAATAGGACCTCTTAGGCGGCGATGTACCTTTCACGATCAAAGCCAGAAACCATGGCAACCGAATATCATAAGCCAAAACAGGGCACCTCATCTGAAATGTTGGGAGAAGGAATTTTAAGCCTCCCCATTCCAAACGTTCAAAGTCTGTTTAATCGACAAACATGCATCACTTCCATTTCTGAAGCTGTTGAGATTAATGTAATCTTTCAAAGTTCCTTATGTTTTGTAAAGGAACAATGAGTTACACCAAAAAAAAAAAAAAAACGAAAACTGATAGACAGAACTTAATGCATCCTGCCTCCTAAATGTAGGTGGTACGTCCATGTTCGCTTCAGAAAACAGCAGATCTGGAGAGAATTCATGTGTTGGTGTCCTTCATTTACAGTGAAGGTCTTTAAGATCTGAGAAAGTCATTTGGCGCAAGACAAGCGCAGGACGTTTAGCCTCTGCATACAGATTAACACTGGCTGTGGCACTTTCGCAGCCTCAAGATGGAGATCTTGGCTAGGAAGTTTGCATGTGTAAGAAATACAATGTCTGACCCCCTTTTTGAAGCACTGATGTCTCTCTTGGCTATCAAATAAAATAAAATAAAGACATTATTTGACAAAAAGAAAATGTCAAATGGTTGTTTCAGTTTCTTTCGGTTTGCTTAATTCAGAGTAAGTGTGTGGCGGTCAGGAGAGTTGTTCGTGCGGAGTGTGAAGGGTGGGGCACTGTCAAACTGTGATGGGATTTTTGGGGTTGTGTGCAGCATGAGTTGGATTTACGCTAAGAGGCTTGAGATGGATTTTTAGGCACAGAGCACCCTCTGCTGAAAGGTGTGTGCAGTCGACCACTCCCTATTCTCTGGAAAATAAAATAAAATAAAATAAAAATGTATTGCATCAAGAAAATGCTAATACCCACAATTCTTAATCTAGGACTGATGTAAATTTCATAATAAGGTAAGAAAAGGGTAAAAGAAGGTGAAGAAGTTTATCATGAACAATATTTTTTTAATATTAACCATTGGGGACTGGACTGATTAATTGGGCACCAAGACCAAGAGTATGTATTAAGAAACAATATAGGAAGCCTGCACTATTTTCATAACAGACTTAATGATGGCTTCATAAAACTTTAGCAAAAATGGTCAATGGAGAATGATCTTGACATTAACACAGCAGGGGAATGACAGCGTCTGTAAAACGTATGTGGTATGCATGGGTGGGCGGTAAGTGCAGTGTGTATATGACACACGGTAAATGAAAGGGGAGCTAAACCAATGAATATTTAACTAATCCTTCCTCTCCCTTCAGCTGCATCAACATGTCTCTGAGAGCAGGCACTGACTGACTCACAAAACACACTGCCATCCTTCTCATACCTAAAAGATGTCTCAGATCTCAGTGGATGCGTCTACTCACTCAGCACCACTTCATGTCTTAAAAGGGCAATTATTGCCAAAGGTCAATGGAAAAGCAAAAGTGCACTTAAAAACACAAGTGTATCCAAATGCAAACTGAAATATGTATATTTAGCTTTGTTGAATGGAAACTTCTCTTCATTTACTTAAGTTACTTTCTACTTTGTAGTAGAATTAAAAGGTTAGCTCACCCAAAACCTAAAATTCTGTCATCATTTACTCACCCACATGTCGCTCCAAACCCGTAAGACCTTCGTTCATCTTCGAAACACATATAAAGATATTTTAAATAAAATCGGAGAGATTTGCGTCTCTCCATTAACAGCCCACGTAACTACTACTTTGTCGCTTCAAAAAGTTCCTAAAGAGATCGTAAAACTAATCCATATGAATGGAGCGGTTTAGTCCAAATCTTCTGAAGAGACACGATTGTGATGAACAAATTTTATTTATGTATTCAAGGATAAACATTCATTAACGCATGTATCAGTTATGGTAAACGGAAGCTCAAGCATATTCGCATGACATGCGAGAATAAATGAGGTTCATTCTCGTGTGTTACACAACACGTTTGAACTTCTGTAAAAACCAATGAGGTTTGTTCTTACGCATCAAGCAAGTACGGTTGAGCTTCTGTTTACGTTTGCTGAGCAATGTTAATGTGAATAAAAGCCTAAATCCAATCTGTTCATTATATAAAGTGATCGTGTCTCTTCAGAAAATGTTGGACTAAACCGCTCGATTAATATGGATTAGTTTTACGATCTTTTTTATACGTTTTTGAAGCTTCAAAATGGTTGTTGCCTAGCCGCCAACGGAGGGACAGAAAGCTCTCAGATTTCATCAAAAAGATGTGTTACGAAGACGAACGAAAGTTTAAAGGGTTTGGAACGACATGAGGGTGAGTAATTAATGACAGAATTTTTATTTTTGGGTGAGCTAACCCCTTTAAGTCGTAGGACCCACAGCTTTGGTCAAATGTAGTCAACTATAGGCATCATTTGAAGTTTTGCCCCCCAAAAAATTACTTTTATTGTCAATTTCACTTATTTATTCTCATCATTAGTTTAGTTACCTACTACAGTATGGAGTTTTCTTCAGCTTGTCATTTGTTTTGCTTGTCTGACAGAGAACTAATGTCTTGTAGATCTTGGGAAAGATGAATTGTTGTGATAGTAAAGACATTCTAGGGCCTTTCTTTCTAGAGTTGGTCACTAATGTCCCCTCTTCACTGCCCAGCTAGTGACAGGTGGTAGTAGGCCTACAATGACATTCAGAAATACCACCCATACATTTATTAAGTTCAAATCGGATTCAATCATCTAATTCAAGTCAATCTACAGTATAATTTTTAGGAATGAATATAGTTACCAAAATAATACACAAGTTGCCTCTTTCAAAAAGTGATGAAAGTGTCTAAAATCCAGAAACAACACACGTGTAGGACAATAACTTATAAGTTTGCAAATGGCGCCACCTGCTGTACAAAATAAACAATTACTTTAACACTCCAACACCACCAAATGCGCATTACACCAACCATTACCATAAATTTAAATTAGAAATACCATGGCAGAAAGCTCAAAATTGAATCAAAACTGAATCAAACACACAGATAAATATGGAAAACAACAGAGTTTATTTACTACACACTAGATTCAATAGTAGATTTTCCCTGTAGGACAATAAAAGAGGCAAAACCACAAACCATGTCCAGAGAGCAGAATATTAGTCATTTGGGATGGACCTTCTTTGTTTTGTTTTACTACCCAGACAAATAGCAAGGCATTAAAAACATCTTCTAAACCACAGAAATGGAACCTGGAAACCACACAGAACACCCTAGATTTGTGTCAGGGCATTCACATTCATCCTAAAACTATCTGCATATTCTACTCTGTCAATCAGGGTTCCAACACTTTCCAACACCAATGAATTTTCATGATTTCTAGTCATTCATGGCTCTTCCAGTCAATCAAGCTAAGAGATTTTTTTAATCATTTCATAGAGATATAAGAGACAAGTATAGCGGTGATTTTTAGTTGAAGAGATATTTTACAACGAAGCAGAATCAATTACACGACTGGTCAAATGTTTGGGGTCAATACGATTTTTTTTACGTTTTTGAAAGAAGTCTCTTAGGCTCATCAAGCATAAAAATACAGTGTAAAAACAGTAATATTGTGAAATATTACTACAATGTAAAATACTTAGCATTTTTTAAATTTTAAAAAAATGAACAGTGTTGAAAACAGTAGGCCTATAGGGCTGCTTCATATTTTTTTGGAAACCATGATACATTTTTCAAAACAACATATATTTGAAACAGAAATCTTTTTTAACATTATAAATGTCATCACTTTTGTTCAATTTAATGGATCCTTGCTGAATAAAAGTATTAATTTCTTTCAAAATAACAATCTTTTAAGATTTTATTTATTTTTATTATCATTTCAGACCTTTGAAATTCCCTGGACTGTAGGAAGGCAGTTCAAGACACCAGTTTAATTATAACTAGTTAGTATACATTACACATGATGTGGAAGTTTGATTATTATCTAAATAACCAGCAATCCAAACTCATTTCTAATCAAAATGCAGATGGACAGACTTGTAACTGTCTAACTGATACCGCCAGACATCTGAAAATAATCAGGCATGAATCATACAGTTATTCCAACAACAAACAGCTCAGAGCAATCGTGTAAATCCTATTAAAGTGGTGAATCCTCTTGTAGAGGCAGTTTTCAAGATTACCAGACAGTGGCAGCATTGGCTGATATGCAGGGGGAGGGGCTGACACTGTTAAAGATGACCTCAGGCTCCACTGTTAGGCATATATAATCCATCCTCGCCTTAGAAAACTACAAGGCGTTTTCATTGGCTCCCAGCCACAAGATTTGGAATAATCCAAATGCTAAAATAAAATTTCATTTTATGAACTAGGTGTCTGCTTACAGATAGATGTCAAGATGAAAAGGGTGTGTTCTCTACCTCGAAGTCAGCAATTAAATGTGCACCAGCTTGTCAATGTATCCATGGAAACAAAGGCAAAAATAAACATGGGTGGTTAGGGGAAGGAAATAATAAAAATAAAATAATTTGGGGGAGGAAAAAGACACAAGCTAAAAAAAGTCATAAGGGCGGAGGCATGTTGTCATCTAAAATAAAAGTTGTGGTAGTCTTTTCTTCCCTATTGTGACGTACATCCAGGTGAAACAGATTCGCGAGCAAGAAAAAAAAATGTGTGCCACACTTGCCCATCGGCCCATCTGAATCGTTGATCGTTTGCTATTGCTGAGATCTCATGCAAGTGACCAGACAGACAGACAGACAGACAGACAGACAGACAGATAGATAGACAGATAGATTTTTTCCAGCTTTGGCAAGTTAAAGCTGACTGAATGGTTAAGAATAATGGGTGATATTCATTAGTTATTTGTTTATGGGTCATTATCCAGCTTTCTGCACACTTTAAAGAGATAATTCAACCAAACAATTAAAAAAATTCTGTCATCATTGACTTCCTTCCATTTGTACTATGGAAGTCACTGTGGACCAGCAACTGTTTGGTAGCCAATATTCTTCCAAATAGCTTTTGTTTTCAACAGAATAAAGAAACTCATACAGGTTTCGTACAACTTGAGCATGAGTAAATTATTACTTAATTTTTTATTTTTGGGTGTACTATCCCTTTAAATCTGGCACAAAGTTAAAGCATTGCACTAAGATTGCATTTATTGTAATTGGCCAGTTTGTTGAGATTGTTTCAGTTATTTACAGAAAATTACTTTTATATTTAAAGGTGTTAACTATATTAATCTTACACTGCAAAGTACAAAGGATTCAATTAATCACAACAATTTGTGACAATTATTTAATGAACGAAGCACACCAAAAAATGTAAGATAAAGCCCTAAAACAGACAACTGATCACCATAATCGCAATTATTTCTTTGACAATTAATCGTCAGCCAAATTTCATAATCGGGACAGAACCTAGCCCTAATAATCCCCTCTTTCATCACACGACAATGCATTTCTAATGTATAACATCTTAACATTCTTGCCCACCCGACTGAAAACTGGCACGCATTCAGTACCCTCTCCATGCTCTGAGAGAAACCACAAACAGCTATTCGCTTGGCTTTAGACTCTCCTCCATCATGCATATAAATGGGGCCACCTTCTCTAAACTCTGACACTATGATTACATAAGCCGCCATCCTAGAGGAACAGGAAGCTGCATTACTCAAGCCTTCTTTATGTCCCACAATGCCATTCACTTCCGCAGTGGCCTTGTTACACAATCTGGGCTCACATCTCTGTTGGAAAAAAATGCAAAGCAAGACGTTCTCTCTCTTTTATTAAAGCTTGAAAAACAATTGTGACAGAACTACATGCCATCAACTGCTGGGAAAACTGCACTGCTTTCTCAGATGTCAGAGTATATAGTTGAAGATGATCAAGTATAAGTGTATAAAACAAAACAAAAAAAAACTGAATCAAGTAAATCATAAAACAATAAACACACAAAAATATTTGCTGTTTGTGTCCAAAGCTTAAACGAAAGAACCCAAAGCTTATCTCAACGCTCAAACCAATTACAAATACTAAGACAGATGATAAACTCAAAGACTGCTTTGCACCTGCAACACATCAACAGCCGTGAGAACAGGAAAACTCCACATACCAGAAAACACTGAAACAAGAATGTCCCACACCCCAATCCAGCAGCCCAGAGCAGAATCATATGAGAGCTAGAGCACCAGGACACCCAGAATGCTGAACTGACAAAAGAGACTCATTGCTAAAATATCAGGGGAATGCAGGAGAGAGGAAGTTGTTTCTGGACAACTGAACTGTGGTGTCATTCAGATGTGAAGGTCTTGCAATACACTTAATAAAAACAATTTACAATGAAAACCGAACACCTTTACATGTTCAAGATACAGCACATGAACACTGTTCAAAACAAATGTAATGCGATAAAACAGTCAAGTCATTTTGACGGTCACATTTTTTTGTTGCACTGTCAGTAGCTCCACCCACAGTAAAATCTCATTGGTTCAAACTCCTGCTCTGCGTGTTTGTATTTTAAATGTCAAATATGTTTTAACTGGCTGTGATTTTGTTGCAACAAACTTGATGCTTTGTGCCTAGCTAGGAAGATGTGTAATATGAAAAGCAATTACAGCACAGTAACTGTAATATGGCAGTGATTTTAAAGGGGTCATATTTTACCGTACCATGTTAATGTAAGAGCATTTTTAGAATGAGCTGATTTTTGTGGTTTAGTTTCAACAAATTCTTCATGTTGGTTCTGAAATTTAGATTTAGTAAGTGTATTTATTTACACTACCAATCAAAATGGTCTTTGCATTAAATTGATCAAAAGTGACACTAAAGACTTTTACAATGTTACAAAACATTTCTATTTAGAATACATTAGTGCCTTCTTAATAGGCTAATTATCCTAGAAAAAAAGATTACAGTTAATACACAAATTTGAACAAAACAGTTGCTACAGTTCACATCAGTTAAAATAGTAAAATAACTGCACAGTAGTTGTAATAGAGCTGTGATTGTGTGTTGAGATGCTTACCAGCAGAAAAGCAGAGGAGGTGACAGAAGGGAGGCCTAGCCAGGCATTCGCCAAGGTCGCAATCCTACAGAAGTACTAACAATCTGCAAAAAGAGAAGAGAAAAATTATTTTTCATTATCACTGCTAAAAATAAAAAAAATAAAAAGAAACAGAGCTGTGATATCAATCACTGAATGTGCTTTTAAGCAGCATTTCTCCTTTTCAATTCCTCTAAAAATGTGTCTGTTACAGTCTTTCTCCCCATTATTTCACAATTCAAAGCCTAGAATAATCCTTAACATACTAAAGCCAGACTAATGTATTCTCACAACCTAATCACACAGTGTGCATTAAGTTCCTGAATTTAAACTTGCTTCAAACGTCCTTCAATTTCATGTAGGTTTGTTATACCACGCCTGAATAATTAGCCCATAACCACAGAAACAAACAGAGTGTCGTCTTGTGTCAAAGTTATCAATTTTTTTTTAAAAACTACTGTGCGCAGCTTTGGTCTAACGGCTGCAGTGAATCAAGCCCTCATCATACCACAAGACTCAAGCTTGCAGATGTGTGATTTGATCAGGGCAGGGGATGTGCTAGATTTGTAATAATTACGTTCTTAACATTCAAGCTGACTTTGTCCCCTCTTCATGTAATGCCTGTAGGCTGAAAAACGGCCCTAGTGGTAAAGCGCTGGGAGGTGTTCTGGCCACTTCCTCTTGTGCAACACTTCCTCCCATTCACGACAGACTTCAGCTTTCCATTGTGCTTGCTAGCTTCACCCTTACCTTGTGTCAGTGTAGACCATATAGTGCTGTTATTTTACAAACCCTAACCCTACTAGACATCAGTGTGTAACATCCTGCATCGTTTGTGCTAAGAATGTGGATTATGCTCAAATCATGAAGTTTGTTGAGAAGAGTGTTTTATAATTTTTCTAAACAATCAAATTAATGATTTTTGCATGGTTGATAAGAAAACACACACACACACAATTTAAGAAGGGACCAGAGCCATGTCGAGACCAGAATATCATAAAGACTACTGAGCTCATTTGACTTGGGCTAGCAAGAAACCATCCAGAACACACTAGCAACCACCTAGCAACTTTCGAGAACACCCAACTGCTACTTAGAAACACCTTAGCAGCAACCATCCAAAACACATTAGCAACCACCTAACAACCATCCAGAACACCCTAGCAACCACTAAACAACATAAACATCCAGAACACCTTAGCAACCACCTAGAAACCCATTCAGAACACTTCATCAACCAGTTATTGACAGCCTACCAACCAACTAGCAAGCAACAGCCCAATAATCATCCAGAACACCTTGGCAATCACCTAGACCTAGCAACACCCTACCATCCAAAATGCCCTAACAACTGAATAACAATGCAACAGCATAAATCTGGTTTATATTCATATCCTGTTTTTTTTATATATATATATTTATATATATATATATATATATATATATATATATATATATATAAATTATACCATTCAGTTTCTTTAGTGGTTCTTGAATGTCTTTCTAAAGCAGATGTCTGAATTCTTTCTCAGAAGCACTAAAAGAACGATTTTTAAATAAATATAATTTAGTAACTTAAAATTAAACCAACATCATGAAATTCCTTACAATCCTTTTGTAAGCTTTTATTCACTATGAAATTAAAAATGTAAATGTAATATAAAATGTCAACTTAGTTTTAGTTCATTAGGACACTAAATCAAAATCAAAACAATACACACCATCCCATGTATTCACATGGGCTTTTAAAGAGTTAGATTACACAAAATATTTTGTCATCATATATTTCACCCATGTCATTTCAAATAAGTATTTTATTCATCTTGGCTTCTCCAGGCTTGCTGCTCTAGTCGGTGTTACCGGTGTTACAACAGTACACTGATTACATTCAGAGTCACAGCACAGTGCAGCAGGAGTCAGATTTCACTTATCACATGACAAGAGGGATGCAGTGTTGCCAAGTCTGCGGTGTTCCCGTGAAATTGGGCTACTTTCACACTGTTGCCGCAGGTGGTTTTTGTAGGTAAAGTCTCGGAACGAGATTTTTACCAGGAGATCCATCCCCCTGGAACGCCATTGGGCTAGTTTTGGCCATGATTGGGCTAGTTTTGATTAGCAATTGGGCGGGGTTTATTGTGTAGACCTGACAACTCTGGAGAGATGACTGACAAGACAATGGCAGAGATCTAAATTTCGTTCGGATCGAGCTCAATCGGATCGATTAAGGTATTACATGAAGGCTTTTCACTCCGATTGAGCCGTCAATCCGATTACTAACGGATTATTTGGTTGCATGTAAACGTAGCCAGTTTACAATTAAACGGCTTCATTCATATGAGCTATGTTTACAGTGCCTTGATGAACTTCTTCCTCAAAGTTTTAGTTGTGTGGACTTTGAATGGAGGGACAGAAATCTCTCAGCTTTCATTTAAAATACTTTCATTTGTGTTTCGAAGATGAACATGATTAAATTCATACAGGATTGGAACGACATGAAAGTGAGTAATTGACAGAATTTTCATTGTTGGGTGAATTATCCCTTTAAATCTGAATAAAACATTCAACCTATTCTGAGAAGTGTGAAAAGCAAACGTCACCAGAAAAACATCCAGGGCTCTCTAAAAATGCTTGACAAACTAGCAACTGCGAATTCCTGACCATGTGTAATGTTACTCTTTGTAAAATACTCTTAGCTTGACAGATTTGTCAGAAGGTCAGATAAAGGCAGTTAAAACTCTGCTTGCACAAGAGTCATGTTTCCTTGAGAGGTGTCATCATTCCATCCCTCCTAAAACACATCTGAGGTCAGTAGGTTCAAACTGGCAGTTTCTTTGCCACTGAAATTGCAAAAATGTCCATTTGCTCGTTTCACAATCTTCAGTCAGTCTAACAATAATCCCCAACATGATAAAAATGCTGAAAATTGCTCAGTTTAGATCCAGCAATGAGAAAATGTAACTCAACAGAGCAGATCAAGCCATGAAAAAGAGCATGCCTAACCAACCATGCTGTATGTCACGACTACACATTGGTTCGGTGGTCAAACAAAGGGTTGCAAGGACATGGTCATCTTGCTTTAATAAAATGGAAACCAGTTCAGATTAGACAGATAAGACGGATTCACTGGCATTGTTGTGATGCTTTATATTTAGCTAACAAACCATCATTACAGGATATAACACGATTCTATCATGCGTAGACAAAGATGGATTTCTGAGTAAAGAAGGCTGCTGAGTGGTAGAGGAAGTTTTTAAACTAACAGCTCCAGATATGGTCTCTAGATCTCTACAAAATCTAAGAGAATGTAGATTTAGATAATTTGCATGCATGGATCACTACATGGGAAAGTCTCTGAGGCTTATCTAATAGATTTTTATCTTTAACTAAGTTGGCACATTGGGTGTGTTGGTTAATGGGTTTAATGGGCCTGTGCTTTAGGAGACACAGTCTAGCCTAAAAAAACCCACATTAATGATGTTAAACGTTAACCTTGCCTTCTTGCTTCCATACTGAGAGTTGAGGAAATGGTCTATATAATATATGCTGTGACATATAAGTTGGCCTATACAAAAATTACACCCAATTGAGTTAACAAGCCTGTTCATTTCCATTAGCCTAAACTCTAACAGATAAACCAGGCATCCAGCACAATCCAAATATCATCCAACATCTGTTCATTCCTAACAATGTTGATGGAGAACAGCAGCGAAATCCAGTCACTGCAATTAGCAGAGCAGTGGGAAATGCTGGAGTGCAACTGGACCATCAGCTGCCCATTGTGTCGATGCTTTGAGAGCATGCTCTACTCTGCAGGACAACTAGATCTCACATTAGAGTGAAAATCATTCAATGGACTGCCAGAGGCGTAATGCAGATCATGCTTTGTGAGCTTTGCATGGATCACATTTTCTCTTGCATGTCTACAGCATTACATACATGTAAACATTATGAAGCCAAATACACATACTAAGTGTTATGGTCTATGTATGCAGCATATTTTTCTTCCACAAGGAAAATTGAGAAAAAATCTTTTGTAATGGTAGATAGATCAAAAATATTTTAAAAAATGCTTTGCAAAGCACACCAGTCTTGCTTTATTTGCTCTCTAAAAGACAACACAAAACATCTCTAGTTTCTTAGCGCACAATTCTCTTGAAATACTTACTGTATAATAATAACAACAACAACAATTATTATTATGCATTGGTGTCAAACTAACAATGAGCAACAATTTTTACTGTTAATGTTGATTTACAAATACATTTTGTTTTTACCAATTCATTAATCAATAATACATGTTTGATTCATGTCATTCATATACACACACACACACACGTTAATGTTTATGAAAAACAGACAGCAGGGTTTTAACGTCTCTCCCAACATTTCCTTCACTCTGAATATTCATTTTCACCCTGAAATGTCACATTACAAAAGTAAAGTGCATTACAAACGGTGTTCAAGTCTAAACACACACCATATAGAATATATATTTTTTCCCCATCCTGAGTCTCAGTTTTATGCCAGCATACTAAATGAATCATCTCCATCATTGCATAAGCTCATTCCTGTGGATGACTTTATAATCATCGTCACTTGATCGAGCCTGGGAATGCTGCGTTACTATGGCAGCTGCTGAGATTCTGACACCCTAAAGGTCTAATGAGAATTCAGAACTCAAAAACACGGAACATCATACTTGGAACGTCACCAAGGCAACAGCTTGGAACCCCTTGCTGTGAGGGGCTGGAGCTCTGGGAGAGGACGGGAATCATTATGCCTTTTATTCGACGAAGTGAAGCTAATCACTCTGGAAATTGACTAGTTTAGTTTACATAAGAATCACAGTGTAAACGCTACTGAGTGAGTGAGTGCAACAGAAGGCAATTTATTAGCATAATACAGAGTTGGCAAATCCCATGAAATAATATAATTAGTGGTGGTGTTTGCTTATAACATCACTATACCTACTGGTCACATTTACACAGTAAAAAAAAATATTTTCTTAAGTTGTATACAGTACCTGTTAAGTTTGGAAACATTACATTTATTTGTTTTTTTGCAAGAAGTCTCTTAAGCTCACTGAAAATTCAGCTTTATCATCACAGGAATAAATTACATTTTTGAATAGAAATATTCAATTATTTTATACAATTATTTTAAATTAAAATAACATTTCACAGTATTCCTGTTTTTACTGTATTTTTGATTAAATAAATGCAGCCTTGGTGAGCATCAGACACTTCTTTTAGAAACATTAAACAATTGTAAGGTTTTAAAAATGTTGACAATATTTTTGGATTAGGTTTTAGAAGAAAACACTATTTCAGTCTTTGTACTTCAAAATGTAAAGTTTAATTTGCTTCATTGTAATTACTAGTGCTCAAATACATAAGTAAATTTGAATGGAAATTCCAAAGTAATATGTACTGTATTTTGTCATCTAATCAACTGATGCAAAAAAACTGACAAATGCAAATAAAATCTATGCTACTTCATAGCTGAGAATTCACTCTTTTGACATTAGAATTGGTGCACAGAGAGAGTCCACTATCAGGTTTGCCCAACACAAGTTTTTCCTCAACGATTTAGGAGACCTTCCTTAAGGAAATAGATTTAACTAACCATGGTAAATGATACATGAACATTCAACTAATAAGCCAACTTTATTATATTATTTAGTTTTATTGGTAGGTACAAAAGAGAGAGGACATTTTTTTTTTTTTTATTAAGAGTAGAGTTGCACGATTAATTGTTAAAAGATTACAATCTCGATTCAAACACCCACGCGATCTTATTCCTAAATGCAGATCCAGCAGTCTATTTAACCTTTGTCAAGTACGATCACAGCAAACATTCAAATCTGCGTTCGTGCTGCCGATGATCCAGAGAGCAGTATCATTATTTCTGTGTTACAATTATATAAATCATCAGAGGTACCGGGATAAAAGTTTATAGCTCGGATATAAACACTGATGTCTATGGTAGCGATCAAAATACACTAAAAATCACCTTTTCAAAGTAATTTGATGCTTCACATAAAGATTGTATACATTTTTCAAGAGATTTGTACAAAAAAAATAAAAAATTATAATTATGAGTGAGTCATTGAATCATTCACTCAAACAGATTTAAAAAGTAATTCATTCAAAGTAAATATTATTTAAATAGAATAAAAGCAATTAACATTTTGTCAATTTATCCAAAATGTAACTCAGGGGGAAAAGGATCAAGAAATGATGCAGCCGGATTTAATCCTGTGCCACTCGTTTGAGCGCCACAGCTCATCTTGGAAGAATTACACACAGATTGCTGAAGGACAGAAGGATTTTATTCACTGTGATCCATATAAAATTGGCCTAAAATCTAGCCAATATTAAAGAGTTATCTAAAAAAAAAAAATAAAAAAAAAAAACATTTCCAGGAAGCTGAAATCATTTACAGAATGGTTTCTTCTCTATGCCTGCGGTTCAGAGAACAACAATACAGATGATTACTATTGCAAACACATGTATATGAAATGGAAATGGAAAATCAGCATCTCTAATAATTTCTCTCATCGGCTTGTTTCTGTCCGGTACGGTACTGTTACGGTACAGGAATAGCTCACCCAAAAATTTTAATTCTTTCATTTATTCACACTCATGCCATATGATTTACTTCAGCAAAACACAGAAATTCAAGTCATTATTGACTGAAACTTTCACTCCATCACAGAGTTTAACTCTAAAAGCAAATCAGGATGGTATTCCAGAAAGCAAGGTTATCTTACTGTCAAACGGTAACCTCTCGACTGATTAATCCAAACCTTGCTTCCTCAAGGTATGCTGGTTCCAAAACCGCGTCTGGGACTTAGTTCAGCCAACCCATGGTTGAGTATGTTAACGGTTAACACACAAGACATTATCAACAGAGCGACGAATCACCATGGAAACGGACGCTAAGAAAAAGGGGTTTAGGGGTAGGTTCAGAGTTAGTACCTAGTTGTTACCCAGTTATTGTAATTACTATAACAAGTACATAGTATATGTACATGTGGAACAGGACTGTAAAATAAAGTACTACTTTTTTTTTTTTTATAGAAATACATGATCTATAGCATAAAAAAACTTCAATTTTTACGGCAATGTTTATTATTCAGATTATTCGCTAAGAATTGTGTTTTTTTTTTTTTACCACCATTCTTCAAATAGGCTACCCCAATGCATATCACAATTGATGAACTCACATACAGAGTGCACAGAGTGCTCACAAACAGTGTTGTGTGTTACTGGCCACTGATTTACTCAACTTGCGTAAAATGCAAAACACATTTCTATGGATGTATTGGATATAATTCGGCGCGGTGATGAACAGCAATGCATTGTTACAGCAATGCTGTAACTGCGGTTGCCTATGCTGCTGTCGTGTTCTTCGCTGGATGAAGGTAAGTTGCACATTGAATTGTGTTGGTAGACCATAATGTTTACATTATGTAGTCATTCACTCTGGATCTGTGAACTGGATCAACCGATTCATTGAAATGATCTGATTCAAATGAATTATTTGTTCACAAATCGAACACAAGAAAAGAGCAGATATCAAGTGAATAATGACTTTTGGTCTGTTTCTTTCCATAAAGACATACAGCTCAGAAGTCACATGGTCTACTATTTTGGTAAAATGCTTGGTGTCTTTTTTGAAGCTTAAAAGCTCTAGTCCTGTTCATTGTATAGTTGCATGGAAAAAAGCACCCAGTACATCATACAAAATGTTGTCCTTTTGTATCCCACAGATGAAATGAGGTCATATGGGTTTGGAAGAACATGAGTAAATGATGACACAAATTTTGGGAGAACTATCCCTTTAAAGTGCAGAAAGTACACACAACTGCACAGGCCTAAGCCTACGCTAACTGTAGGCTTTTATTTACCCAAGACAGACCTTGTCTAGAAGATAACAAATGCAGAGAAACTGCTTGCAGTGGGAGGTTGAGTCATCTAACAACATTATTTACTGCCTTCACAATTACTGTCTTTACCCCCCACACCCCTAGTGCTGTCTATTTGCTTTGACCCGCACTAAAACAGTGTGGTTACTGTCCCTGAAGGTGAAATCGAAGAGGTCGGTGAGACAGCAGTATGGGTTAGAAGGAAGCTGACATAGCAAATATAAGCACAACGAACAGCTGACAAAAGCAACAGTAAGTAGAGACACGCTCACATGCACGTCATCCGTAACGGTCCTCAGTATATTATATACGACATAAGAAAACCTTTTGAAAAATGATCATCTACGTTTCTTACACAAAGCATTTGAGTACCAGAGAAAGCATGTGTACCTCTAAAACCTCAACCTGGATTAGGGTGACTCCTAAAATGGACCATAGAATGAAACTGAGTCTGACAAACGCTTAACTATGAAGATTATCTTGCAAACAACTGAAGCAAAGCAACTGGTTCCATTGAACAGTCAGTGGTGTACTAATATTTAGTTGAGTGGAAATGATACGACCAAGAATCAAACAGGTTGAAACTCATGTTCTCTTAGGTGGACTGTGACTGTATCCTGATGATACAGAATGAAAAACCAATCAACAAGGTGTGTGTTATTAAATCTCCTGATGATAACAGATCAATAAGCACTTAAACACCTAGTGAGGCACTTTCTTCGCAATATGACCAATACAGAATCAATGGGTGTTGGATTTTTTTCTTCTTTAAAATGGTTTCACGTTTACCCTCAAGTACATTGAAGTTTGAAATAAATAAATAAACAAACAATGTACTTTGTAGGGCAATCTGAAAAGTTAGCATAACCGCTGCTCCCTCAACATCGTTTTTTGGATTATTACAGAACGTATGCTCTGTGATTTGCTATATGTGTGGTTTTAAGTGTGGTTATCATGAACTAAATGTATGCTACTATGGAAGACCAAGGGTAAATTTTAATAGTACTCAAACAGTCAGAATATTAAAATTTTACCATTTAAAAATGAGCTGTTACAATTTTTACATGTCACTGTTTTTGTTAATAAACAGAAATTTACATCTGCATCCTAACACAAGCTACTACTATTACTGTCAACTCAAGCTACTCTCAAATGTGCATTTTTAAGAGACAAAACATGTAATATTATTAATATTGCAGCCTGCACTGAAAACTGTGCTGAAGATACGTGTCAAAGTCAGGCAACACAAACACAAAGATTTGGCATTTATCGTAATAAATTATTATCAATATCGACTGATATAAAAAACATTTTATCGTGATCATTTTGTGGGCCATATTGCCCAGCCCTAATACCCGGACAGTTAAAACTGCATTTTTTCCCTTACATTTTATGGTTTTAGGTTAAATACTTTACTTAAGTATTTAAGTATAAATTTGTTTTATTTTTACAAATACTAGCAGTATTTTTACATACTTTTACATTACTAGCTAAAATTATTTGATGAAACATTCTAGTAAGTGTGAGTCTTTATAGGGACCTCACAATCCGAGTCACGATCCAATTCCAAAACCATTCTTGATCTACTTTTTATTAGTTTACCGACTTGAAAATCTTAAAAAATTTTCTTTATTTAACTACGTATGTAATTAGAAGTACTTTTTAAAATAATTACAAAAGTATAAAATACAAAAAAAGTATTAAAACAAATGTTTTAAGAATTTAAAACAAACTAATATATAGCTTTAAAACAAAAGCAAGAAGTAAATTAAAAAAGAGGAACAAAGACACATTACAGCAATAAACAAAAAGTGCTTTCAGAATCTGAACGTTTTCTAGTCAAGAGCAGCGAGTGATTTTTCTCTCTCACATCTTTACTGTTGTTTGATTATTACTAATGACATCATCGACAGCGGGAAATCTAATAAGCTGCATTCACACTAATGCAGATCTCTTTTGAAATGTAAGATGTTTTTGTCCTGTCTGTTTAATCTCAAGACATAACTGACTGTGTTAACGTTAATTCCGCATCATTAAAGCATTTTGAGATGCAACTATAGTACATTTAACCACATTTAGTACGGAGTCGCACACACAGACACGTACACAAGCACTATTCACAAAGCGAAGTGAGCATTTGAAATTTTAAGCAGCCTTCTGTCAGTAAGTTTCATATTTTTTATATATAAGCCTGCTGCATTACAAACTACATAAACGATGCCTCCGTAGAGCATTTGAGGAAAACACCAGCAGGTGAGACTGCACACTGCAAGCGTAACATGTCAAGCAACTGAAGCAAATGAAGCCAGCAAATGTCTTTGTAATTCTCTTCAACCTTTCTGAACTTTATGAAAGATTATTTTATGCCAAGTTCGAGTGGTGTGTGAGGAATTGGAAGCAAGCAGAATAGGTTTCTAAAGCACACACGCGGTTAAATTCTCAGTATCGATCCAGAATCGGTGGAGAGAGATTCACGTTGCATCGATATTTTTCTCCCACCCCCAGTAAATTCACACATAAATGTTCAAATGTCTTAACGCAGATTAGTAAACCTTTTCTTTTGGGCAAAAGAGTAAATGTGAAGCCCTGGGGTGGACCATCTAAAACCAGCCAAAGCCTCAAGCATGAAGAGTCATGAGCTGACTAATAAGGCAAAAACAAGCTTGACTCATATCCTCTTTAGGCCCTGGGACACCTCAGACATCACCTCAGACAGCAGTCACTATGCTGCTTTTATTCAGCTGTATTTAAGTCACTCATGTTTTCTGACTGAAAGCAGAAAGTCTAGTATTCTGCTTTACTGAAGATTGGCATGTTAAAGGCAACAGATGGATATCGTTGGGTTTCCTTCCCAACTGTTGGCAAGTCATCTGTGCCAGTTGCCCTGTTCAGCCATCCTCACCATGGAAACGAGTGGGAGGAGACGCAGTGGGCACACAATATATGTAGAGTGTCAAAGTGACACAGCCGAAGTGAAATCTGAAAACAGGCTCATTGTTGCCAAACAAAAGAAATGACAGAACTGCAATTTAATTGGGCAATTAAACTCTAATTTCCCATTTAGCAATTTTCTGCAGGTCTGACTTTTACCAAAAACATTTAACTAAATCTACAACATGACATTTTATATTGTGTCTGTATTTTTATCTTTAAAGTCATGAATTGGCATCTGCAACATTTAACTTAAGAAATGTATTCTTTTTTTTAAGGAATACAACACAAGGCAGGGCTTAAATGTGTTCACCAGGATTTGGTTGGGTTGTGAAAAATAGTCTATAATAAAATTGGTTTAGATTTCTCTCATCTCCAACCGTGCAGCTTTAGATAGACCAGCAGAAAGAAGTTGCTGGAAATTGCCGTAACTATAATTACGAGGTGGCAAACTGTGACTTTCAACCCGGAGCTGTTTACGTGTTTCTAGGTCAATGTATCAATGATGAAATGAATCTGCAGCAGTCAGGTGGTACAAGTAAGAGCTCTGTAAGTAGTTTACGTTCAATATTATTGTAATGTTATGTGCTTTGAGACATGAGGTCATTTAAAGCCGTCTCTCGTCTTTGCAGACTCTGCTGTTCATGTCTTCTGGAGGAGGAGTGGCTTTGGAGAGCGTTCTGAAGGGAGAGTGGGACCTCATGCTTTCAAAGCTTGCTATTGCTAGCCTCTCTGAAATTGCCTACCAAAACAAACACGAAACACTAAAAGGATCACACCCTGATTTTGATGCATCCGCCCCAACATTCACGTACACGCTATGCATGCAACACACACAGTGAACGACTATGGCATAATCTGCCGATGTACAGTACCTGCCGCCTGAAAGTATGAGGCCATCAATAGCCGCTTTTCCACTGTCGGGCCAGTGCGAGTCATGGCTTTCAACGGGCCGGGCTGGGCTAATAGCCTCAGACCTGTAGCACCGAGCCCAAAACCATGCTGCGCTTCACTAAAACCAGCCCGTTACACACCTCTCTGGAACAACGTCACACAAACTCATAATTTCACCCAGAAATGGAAGTTTTATCAGAAAACTAATCAGAAAGAAATCACTGGAAACTAGTGAAACACCTCTTAATGTTGTGGCGGTATTACCATCAAGAGGTGCATCAATTTTTGGTCAAGATCTTGTGGCGAGTCAAGCACGCTGTAAAATCTACTCCAACACATCCTAAAGACTTTCAATGAATTAAGGTCTGGACTCAAAGGTGCCATTTCATGTGTGAAAAAGATTCTTCATGCTCCCTCCCAACCATTCTTTCACAATTTGAGCCTGATGAATCTTGACATTGTCATCCTAGAATATGGCCATGATGTTCCAACATAGTCTTTTAAGAAACAAAAAGCTGAACACTTCATCAATTAGGGTTAGAAGAACTGTTGCCAAACATATGACATCCTAGAAACATAGCCTAATCAAAGCAATAATGATTGACTCTTAAGCATTTGCCCATTTAAATCCAAACAATCCAAATCCAAATTTTGTTTTGCAAGGCAGTGAATTTATTCATATTTTGAATCAGTTTTTATTTTTATATTTTCCATTTTTATTTTAATCTTAGTTAAAGGTAAAGTAATAGTTTGTGTGTGTGTGTGTGTGTGTGTGTGTGTGGGGGGGGGGGGGGTTACAGTTTTTATTCATTTCTATTTCATTTTTAGTTATTTTAGTACATCAAGTTAAATAAGAATAATGAAATGTTGCCTTGGCAACTAGCTTAGATAAAATTATTTTATTTCAGTTAACCATTATTTTATTAGTAGCGATGGAATTTTTTTGTATGCTTTTAGTTTTGGTTACCTATAATAACCCTGAGTGGAAGAGAGATTGCAAAGTTCACGCCTCCTTAAATCAATAGTAGTTGGAAAAAAAACTTATTTTCTTTTTCATTTACTTTCAAGCACATTTGTGTGTGTCTAATGTTTTCATTTCTATTTAACACTTCAAAATTGAAATTTTAGAATCCCGATATGGCAATCAAGGGAAATCGCACTACTGAGCTCAACAGTTACTGGTTGACATGTGGAGACATGACATTAAGACAGACATTACATGCTTCTGCAAGACAGAGTACAGAGATCACCTGAGGTTAAAAAAATCTATTCAAGTCCACAGGGGCATTTATATGTGCTTGTGAGGCTTAACAACACATATCAGTTAATGACGTAACACTAAAACATCATTCAACCTTCAACATTCTTTAAAAAATATCTACAAAACGTAAAAAGCATTACTAGACAAGCACACACATACAAAATATGATGTTCATTTCCAGTGGTAAAGGCCAATGTGAGGTAAAACAGGAAGTTTCACGAGCCAGTTCAGAAGAAAGATTAGCTCTAACAATAAGCTTCCTTATGTCTTTCATAGGCAAATTCTACAGATTAGCACTCTTAAAACAACAGGCCTACAGTATTGAGAGATCACACTTATCCCACTATAAAAGTTGCTATGGTTTAATTAACTAAACGCCCAACACATAATTCTTCTTATAAAATTGCTTAAATTAATGTTAAAGAAAATGAGGAAAGAGTACACTGCTTCAATTACAAAATGTACATCGGCCATCACCGATTTGTACACTGCATTCTTGTGAGAGTTTTACAGCACCAATCCTTCACTAACCTCCAAACTACACAAAACACTTTTCTTAGAACTAACATTCTTACTGGAATGAAAAGATTAGCAATAAGTGCCAATTACAATAATGTATGCACACTGGGGCTTGTGAAATAAAAAATGGAGTACAGTGACTGTGGGTGCATCTGTTAGCTTTGAGGACAACTATATAGTGCACACCTGAAATTACACTACAGTCAAATGTTTGGTGTCATGTTCTTTTTTGTTTTTGAAATCTCTTACTCGCCAAGGCTGCAGTTTAATAACAAAAAAATACAGTAAAAACAGTAATATTGTGAAATTATTATTACAATTGTACAATAAGCATTTTCTATTTTAATGCATTTAAAATGTAATTGATTCCTGTGATGGCAGATCCGATTTTTGCATTTAACTGATGCATTTAGTTTATTTTATGAACAAAGTTCAAAAGTCTCTACTGTCAAAAATCTAATTTAATTATTGAAGTATTTTAAGTATTTACTTTATTTTCTTTCTCACTGATTGCGAAGGAAGTGTCTCAATGTATTTTTGTTTGGTCAGTGACAAACTACTGTATATTTAAAAAAGGGATCAGCTGTCCCAATGCAATTTCCTGTTTCAAGTGGAAATGCATCAACACCAAAAAGAAAACAGAGCTCATCATCATACCATTTCATGGGGTCTCTAACAATAAAAAATGATTCATGAGCTTTCCACAAAAAAAAAACAGGTTTGAATTCACTTAGTTTCGTCAACAAAAAAAAATAATTCTAAGGAATTTCCACTTGCAGCTAACCTGCAGATAACAATGAAATATGCACTGCGCAAATATTACAGCTGATAGTTTAGCCATGAATCAAGAGCACAGGGAGCAGTATAGTTTAAAAACCCAACCACTTTAAAGGGGCTATATGTAGAATTCAGAAACTGCAAGAAACTAAACGTGATTTAAAGTCCCCATACTCGCGGACAAAGTTCTTTTTCGTTCTTCGCTTAGAGGTAAAAAGAAGTACCTTTTCAGCGATATACTGTTAATGAACATCCTGACGCCGCTCACACTGCTAAGAGCGACGTTTAGATGAATATGTAAATATGTGCAGCGCGCTTTCATCTCAATAACAAAATGAACAATAAAAATTACAGTGGTGAGAAAACAGCAGTTAAGAAGCATCTGATCATAGTGATGTGGATATGTTTGCACAAGCTCTGCAATTCAATGGCATCATGTCGACAGATCACGTAATTAAATTAAGGCACTGTTAGGTTAGTTTTTATTATAAAGTAGCCTATATTTAATACTATAGACTATAAACATCTGGCTATAGCCTATATCAGACAACAGTCTGAATTAATCCCTTTTCTTTACATGACACATTGACATTACAGTGCATGGCTCTTTCGGCATTACCCTGAACACTGTAAAACCGTCCTGAGTAATACATAAAAATCAGTCTACTACAAGCTTTAAATGACCTAGGGAGTCTGGGTAGGTCTCGTATTAATAACAAGCTGTTCACACACGGACAATGAAAAAAGCAATTAATACATGAATTTATTTATTATACTGTATATAGTCCCTACAGTTAAGGTCAAAATTCATTCAAAGCTTCTTCAATTGTGGACTGTTAAATACAATTGTATACCATTAATCTAAATGCTTACTAAGGCAGTCCTCTCTCAAACAAGCTAATGGTCACACCTATCACTTCCACATCAGATACAGAAGCAGATTACGAGTACCTTTATTCACGAAATCTGTCCGTTAAACAAGCAGACCCACAATGTTTACACCTCATGGTCTGACATGCAGGCAAAGCAAAGCATGCTATGCCTGAAACCTGGTCCAAGTTTTGGAAAGAAGCCTTGATCAAGTGACTTGATCAAAAATAAAGTAAAAACAGTTTTCTATTTGAATACATTTTAAAATATGTATTACTCATTTATTCCTGTGATAGCAAAACTACATTTTCAGCAGCCCAGTTGCTTCAGTGTCACATGATCCTTCAGAAATCAGTCTAATAAGCTGATTTGCAGCTCAAAAAAATAAAATAAAATTCTCATCATCAAAGTTAAAAGTTGCGCTAAATACGTTTTGGAAACCGTGAAACTTTTTTTTTTATGATTCTTTGAGTAACAAAGAAAAGCATTTATTTGAAGACTATTTTTAAATCTTACTTCTGAACAATTTAATGCATTTTTGCTGTTTTTTTTTATTTTTATATGCGTCTATATTGTGCAAGATTATATCCATCATCACCAAGCCCATTATATTTTTATCAAACTTACCTAAATGATGATACATCCAATTTACTCCCTGCACAACAGTGATATAAAATGCAATCCCAGCAGGCAACATTCTCCAACACAAGCAAACAGGTTACACATTAAGAAAAAAAAAATAAATCACAATATAGCTATGACTTATAATGTAGGCTAAGTGTGCAAAAACTGTCAAAAAACACCACAGAGTCTTCCTGTATGCTTGACTTCAAGCCTCACCTACATACCATAAAAGGAAAGAGAGGTGATCAGATGTTAATCGAATGATATGAACGCAGTAGCTCCACATGAATAACTATCTATTGATGACAGATATTTATCCAATGGTATTCATTTGGAAATGCCAGCGTAATACATGAGGAGGTTTATAAAGTGCTAAGACTATATTCATCATTTTGATTTACATACCAATAAATACCTACATCAAATTAATGATTTTAATAAGCCAATCAAACAATTCTGACATCTTAATCAGTTTGGAAACAACATGTTTTGCAAGTACTTTCATTAAACTGCATATGGATAAATGAGCCCTACATTGAACATTTAGTGCACTGCATTTGAACACTAGATTACAATATACAGTAACCACTTGGAATCTGTGCAAAAGCATCAGATGGACCTTTGACTAATGAATTTTCACGATTGGTCAATACTTTTCCAAATAATTTTATATTAGACATTTCTAGCCAAAGAAATGTTGTAGACCTGAGCATGACCAGAAAATGTGCAGTTAGACATTTACATGTGTTTTTTAAGATACAAAATAAAATTCCATGACGTTTCCTTTCCTATCAAATTTTTTAAATATCCTGATATTTCAGGGTTTTCCATGACAATGGAAACAGAACAGCAATAGTATCTATTTCTGCTTATGAAAAGTGTAAACCCTGTGTTGCACAATGCATGGCAGAAGTTCCACAGCATTGCATTGTATGACACAAATCTGCTTTACTTCTTTCCACCCATAAATGCATTTTAACATCGTCATACAATAATATTTCATTTGTTCCTGTCTATACGCTTTCAAACAACGGATAGCCACGGGTGCCATCGTGCTGAAAGCACACGTACCGCTCAGTCACATGCTGTACTACAGCAACCATGCATTGAGTTATGAATATACACAATAAAGCGCAGTACGTGCAGCATAAAGATATAAGAGTGGAACGAAAACGCACCTTTGAATTCGAAGCAATGAGGGAGAAAACGTATGGAGTCCAGGTAGCACACTATAAGCTCCAGGGAGAAGGCTTTAGATCTCTCTCTCTCCTTCTCTGTATCTGAGCCTCTCTCGCTCTCTCGCTCTCAGCTGTCTTACCGACTGTTATTTCCGGGTTAATAAAACGTCATTGTGTTCTTGCATTTTAAACCAAACGCTTAAATCAAGCACCACACATCATCATAAAATATGAAAACCAAGGACATGACTTTAAATTCTATATATTCTCGTGTGCATTAGACACGCGAAGATTTGTTTTAATATAACTAAAGTTAATGTAGTTGTTTCAACACGCCCCCTGCCGGCCAACGCTTATGCGACACACCTGACGGATGAACTCATTCCTGTTATGTAAACCTGTGCAAATGCAACAAGTTTTCTGTCACCCAATCACACATAATGTCATATTCACGTGACGAGCCATAGGCTACTTGAAACTTTGATATAATTCCCATCTACAAAATAATAATAATATTCTACTACCGGGCAAGGTTTCAACTAATAAAAGAAACATGGACGTTTAAATCTGAATGTAGGAATTTGTGGTAATCAAAGTTGCTTGTTTAAAATATACTTTTTTCATGCCATTCATTACATTTACAGCCATCATGTATTTATAAACATTTCAATAAAAAATAAATAAAACAACCTATTAAATAGTCAATCAGTTACAATAAAACAGTAGCAATGATCACACTTTTTTTATTTTTTATTACGACGCTTAATCCGAACCTGAAATAAAAGCATGAGAAATACATTATTTATTAATAGCTATAATGGAATAAAAATGGAGCTGGTATAGCCGCCACTGCCGTCAAGAAATAAAAAATAAATAGGCTAGATGAAAAATGACAGAAAGATTGTGAATGTTACAGTTATAAGGAAATAACAAACTATTTACTTTGATTTATGAAGAAGAAGAATTTTAGTAGGCCCATGTGTGTTGAGAGAGAATTATGGATATGATATTTTTATAATATAGTAAATTGTAGCTTTATATGTGGTCTTTATTTCAGCGGTTATTGATCACACCAGGACTCAATCACCATCATCCATAACTAATCCTTCCCAATTAGTTACTATATAAGCTCCACTGTGGTTTGAAATCACGCTAGGAACAAGGCATACGTTTGAAGTTCTGTAGTTGTTGTCTAAAACTTTAATTACTTTAACTATAATATGGCCAAAGAAAGGATCCACATTAACTTGGTTATCATTGGCCATGTGGACAGTGGTAAATCGACAACCACTGGTCAACTGGTTTACAAATGTGGAGGAATTGACCATAGAACTATTGAAAAGTATGAGAAGGCTGCAACCCAGGTTAGTATAAACTTAAATTGCCTATTATGATGTTTAGGTGGTAGACTTTCACTTCTCTTTTTCTTTTGAAGATGGGAAAGAGTTCCTTCAAGTATGCCTGGGTGCTGGACAAATTGAAAGCAGAAAGGGAACGTGGCATTACAATTGACATTTCCCTGCTGAAATTCAACACTCAAAAATACACTTTTACCATAATTGATGCACCTGGCCATCGTGACTTTATCAAGAACATGATCACAGGAACCTCTCAGGTATTGATGCTATTCAGATGTTGACCTCTTGAGTGTTTATCTGGGTTTCTTTACTGGTATTACCTATACAACCTAGTTGAATAAAATGGCAATCTTTCTTTACTACTCAGGCTGATGCTGCTCTACTGATTGTCTCTGCTGCAAAGGGTGAATTTGAGGCTGGGATTTCTCGCAATGGTCAGACAAGAGAGCATGCTTTGCTGGCGTACACCCTTGGGGTCAAACAGCTCATGGTTTGCGTCAACAAAATGGACCTGACCGAGCCACCGTTCAGCCAGAAACGCTACGATGAGGTGGTGAAGAATGTTTCTGTGTTCATAAAGAAGATTGGCTTTGAGATTGGTGCTGTACCTTTCATACCTGTTTCTGGCTGGATTGGTGAGAACATGATTGCCCCATCTCAGAAGGTGAGGCCACTCTACGCACCCCATGAAGATCTAGACAAGAGTGCCTAAATCCTGTTCCTGGACTACTACCCACCTGTAGAGTTTAGCTCAAACCCTGCTTCAACATACCTGTCTGTAATTATCACATGCTCCTGAAGATCTTCATTAACTGGTTCAGGTGTGGTTGATCAGGGTTGGAGCTGAACTTTGGAGACTGGTAGATCTCCAGGAACAGGATTGGGCATCCCTGATATAGAGCTGCTGATCTTGATTGCTTGTATGTTCTGTTTCAGATGCCATGGTTCAAAGGGTGGAAGCTCAAGAGGAAAGAAGGCCATTCAAATGGTCGAACCTTGTTGGAGGTGCTCGAATCCCTACTTCCTCCAGTGCGTAATGCGGGCAAGCCACTGCGCCTTCCCCTACAAGATGTCTACAAGATTGGTGGTGGGTTAAACTGCCAAGTGGGCAAGGTCTCAATTTAAATCCGGATGGTTTGGATGGTACCCTTGACACATGCTATGCCCCCAGGTGTTGGCACTGTCCCTGTGGGTAAGATTGAGACGGGGATCCTGAAGCCTGGAATGGTTCTGACCTTCTCACCAGCGAAGTTGACTGCAGAGGTCAAGTCCATTGAGATGCATCACCAGGGGCTTCAGACTGCCCTCCCTGGCCACAATGTGGGATTCAACATTAAAAACGTCTCTGTAAAAAATCTTCGGAGAGGTGACGTAGCAGGGAATGCACAGCAGGACCCTCCGTCGGATGTCAACAGTTTTATTGCTCAGGTAGTTATGCTTGTTTTGACATTGTTTTGAGCTTTGGCTAACAAACTAGTGATTTAATTCTCTTGTGCATTTCAACAGATCATAATGCTGAACCACCCAGGCAAAATCAAGGTTGGTTACTCCCCTGTACTGGACTGCCACACGACCCATGTTTCCTGTCGTTTTGCTGAGCTGAGGGAGAAACTAGATCGGCGTACAGGGAAGAAACTGGAGAATTGGCCCCAGTACCTGATGTCAGGAGATGGTGCCACAGTCAAACTCGTCCCTAACAAACCCCTATGTGTGGAGAGCTTCTTTCATTATCCACCTCTGGGTAAGGTGCTGGATTTAAGTGCTCAAAATACTGCTGAAAAAAGCCATGTTTTAAAGTTACTTTTTTCTTTCTATCAGGTCGATTTGCTGTAAGGGATTTAAAACAGACTGTTGCTGTTGGGGTCATCAAATCTGTGGAGAAGGTGGACCAAGCCAAAAAGACGTCACAAAAAGCTCCTGTATCAAAATGAGTTAATCATTTTGTCCCTTTTATAATTTCTTTACCAGCAGTCTGGTATGTGAGCCAAAAGGTTCTCTTTAAGTTGAGTATTTTTGTATAGTTTTATGGAAACGCACTATGTTGCCTTAAAGTGAAGTCTTTTTAAATGTGTTGCTGATGTATTCAATTGTTTGAACAATGTGAGGCCCAATATGAGGTTTGGTATGGCTGTAGATTTAAAAAAAGCATTACTTTTTGTTGCTGGACTGCAAATAAATTTAAGTTTTCACTTCAGTTTGTCATGCTTGTGTGGTCTTGAGTCCACTTGGAGTTGCTGTAATCTGAATTGGTCACAACTTGACCATAATTGTTAAACAGGACACTTGAGACTTGGAGTCTTGTTTAACATGAAGCCATTTTATTGATAATGGAATGAGGAACATGTTTAGACAGTGGACACCGTCCTCAAAATCTGCAGTTTAAGACACCTGTAGAACATCACGCTTCTCCCATCTCTTCCACATATCCTAGGTAGGTGCAGCAAAAGGGGTTAATCTTTATTTCAGAGTTAAGTAACTCAAGTTGTAACTGTGCTAACTTTGACTTGAACTTCATACAATGCTCATTTAAGTTGATGGATAAACCTGACATGATAGAACCTTGATTTGTTGCCTCAAAGGATTGGATTGACCAAATTTCACATTAGAAACTGGTTGTCAGTCCATTAAAAAAAATTGAGCGGCTAATGAAACTGTTCTTGAACTATGGGTTACTGGCAACATGGATGAAAATGGCATATATTCCAATTAAAATACAGTACATCCATGTCTATCACTTAAATTATAACAACTATAAACTGAGTAAACGACTTAACCTATTTTCAAAAGTATTTCAAGTAACCAAGATCTCTCAAAACAATATTAATGACAAAGGATGACCTTTGTGGAACACCACTGGATTACAAAGCGCTGTCCTTCAGTAAGACGGTAGTAAATGTACTTGGATAAAACACTGATATGGGATCACAGAGGAACATCCTGTTCACACAGGTAATTGTGTAAGCATTGCAGAGGTTAATTATTTTACACTAGGTAGCAAGAACAAAGAAACAGCAAACACAAAATAACATTTCACTCTGACATGCTTTAGTGGTGTTAGGAAATGTGAAGGTAAAAAACATGTAAACGAAAACCAATGTAAAGTCCAGTTGTTCCATCAGGAAGAGAAGTCGACTTCTATCTGTCCCTGCTATAGATGATAGCAATGATGGACACATTAATAAAACTTATTTGAACAAAACTGGCCCCAGCCGTAACGTACTGGCAGGTAGAGTACAAGTTCACAAATTTACTTTTCAGACCAACACAGGTTTCTACATTTACAGAAAAAAATGATCACACACTCATCCTTGTGTGAAACACACACGCACACATTTATGTACAATCTTATATACAGAGATACAGTATCAGTAATAGTGGAGGGAAAGTGCTGGTCTTTTAAGTGGGTGCAGTCTAGCCGTTGTGCGGTAGGCTTTATAAAACGGTACGGATAACAGCGGTACAGTTAGACATTTTATTTACACTGTCTCTGACGATGGTAAGGTGATGTGTTTTTCATTGTGGTTCCATCTTAAAACTTGCATTGTTGATTCAGCAGCTAAGTCAAGTGCGTCCCATAGCCAGAGGTATTGCACTGGTTGGGAGGTGGAGAACCGACGTTTGTGTGTCAATCAGACAAGATATGAACAAAAGACATGGGAAATACACCTTTCCTCTCTGGTTGCCCCTCGATGTGCCCAATCTGAGGACAAAAAAGAAAGGTTACAATCATGTGGCTCTAAATAAAGTAAGGAAAAATAGATGAATATCTGAAAATGAACGCACACCAGAGGATTACCAATTCATTTTCAATAATTCAAAGGCCAGAACAATTCTGCTTGTAGCATGGTTAGCACATGTACATGTCCATTTAAAGAGTTTATGACGAGCAATTTTTCAGGTTTTCATCCTTTAAAGGTGCAGTCTTGTAAGAATGACAACTAGTGGTCAAAATAGGTACTGCAGTCCAAATTCAAAATATCGGAGATCGTCGTTTCTCCCGCCCCCTGCTCCTCAGACTGGACGGCACTCACACGGGTTGCCAGTTTGAGCACACGCAACAGGAACTAGCGCAATGGACAATGACAATTGGCAATGTGCAGTATCACAGACCAAAACAAAAACAAACATTCCAGCCTGGAAACGCACATTTCAAAGTAAAATAACTGGCTGTAGAAGTTTTTCAGAGAAACGAGGTCGGCCGTCTGGCAGTTTTTGTGCGTCGGCCGACTAAGTTTTCTCAGTGTTTTCCACACGGTTCCGCACAGTCGGCTGAAATTAGTCCTCGTTGGCTTTTTTCGGTCGATTCGACATGTTGAATCGGCGTCGGGCCGTCGATGACAGAGAGAACTCTGATTGGCTGTTCAGCTTAGTGACCGAGTCAGTGCACGAGAATAATAGCAAAACGGCGAGCAAAGTCAAAACGGTACAGATAGAAGGCTGTTCTAATGTAACGTCATCTTACCTGAGTGTTCCTTGGCGAATATTACAATATTAACATGAGCCGAGTGGAATAAAGAAAGTGTTTAGCAGGACTGATATTCAAAACGGTAAGCACGCACTGCTTTGTTTATGGTTTGTGTATCTGCAGCGTCGGTTCCCCCTTTTGAATGACAAATATAGATGAATATATCTTCAGAAATAGACAGTTGTCTCATTAACGCGCATTCTAGCTGACAGTCGGCTGTAGTTCTCTCGGTGTGTTCAAGTGCAGCTTTTTTTTTCCCGACACAGGCGATGCGAGGCGACAACACAGTCGGCTTTCATCAGCGCTAGTTCTTTAGCGTCAGTTTGGTGTGTCCCGGGCTTAAGAGGCCCATCTATCACTGTTTTCCATGTTTGTAGAGTTAGTTTGTGGAGTAAATATATAGGCTATAATCTGTGTTTAAATGGCTTCTTTTTTTTTTTTATGGCGGGTACTGGTGTTTCACGTGCGTTTGGCCAATCAGTGTACACTAACGTCATTGGTAGTTCCTATAGTGCTGGTTTAGACCCTACTCTGAAGTAGGAGCTAAATTAGTTCCTCCAAAAGGAGCTCCTAGAACAAAAAATCATTCCTAATTCCTGTGGTACGAACATGCCAAAATCCGGGAACTTCCGCCAATAGTTCTAGGAACTATGAAAAGGTTCCTCCAGTGCGAAAGCCCCTATTATTAGAATTGTGAATTGAATTGATTCTCTTTTAACGCAAAAAAAAAAAAAAACAGCCTTAGTAGAACTACTTTTAATGTCTACAATTAAGTGCCTCACTTACTTAACCAAAATAAGATCAGAATAAATGCGGTGATGTGGTCAACAAACCTTACACTATTTAATAGCCATGAACTATGGGAACTATTTCATAAATCATTAAATCAAAACATTGGAACGTTTGTCAAACATTTCGAATGAAGAATCTGTTGCTTCTCAAGTCTCATGCTTTGTTGCATATACTTGAAAATTTGGAGCGGTTACACTTACCCACCACTCCTGATCCTCTTCCCCGGTTACTATGATGACCTCACCCTCAACGAAAGTGAGCTCATCATCGTTATCCGCCTGACAATCATAGATGGTCTTCACCCTTCGCATTTTACTCTTAATCTGCAAAAAAAATGCAAGACTCGCTTGTTAAAAGCACCGTGTTACTGACTCACATGTACTTATCTGAAGCTTCTGAGACTGAATCCTCACCGGATTTATTTTCCGGGGCAACGGTACAGGTGTCTCCTGTGCTGATGTTGGACTTCCATTGGTGTCTTCACTAGACTGGACCGGCTGAGGTGACAGTTCACCTTGTTGGATGATTGTTGGAGTATCTGGGGGTTGGGGCTTAGGAGCCACTTCTCCAGGAGGAGGTTTATGGAGGATCTCAGTGGTTACAGGTTTGGGTGGGGAGACATCTGTCAGTTGGGGTTTGGGCGGGAGATCTTTCAGCTGAGGTTTAGGCGGTAGGTCACCCAGCTGGGGTTTAGGGGGAAGGTCGGACAGCTGGGGCTTTGGAGGTAGTTCTCCTGGTTTAGGGGGTAATTCTGAATGCTGTGGTTTAGGAGGTATATCTCCAGGCTGAGATCTATCAGCTAACGGAACTTTCGGTGGGGTGTCTGAACTCTGCAGAACCTTCTGGAACAGCACAGGTTCAGGAGGCTGGTTAGTTTTGTCCATAGATGGGTGATGGATGGTGTCTATCTTACGCAGGGCAACTATTGAAAAACAAGATAATGTCAGCAGATTAGTTATGTTTTTATTTTTTTTGATATAGTTTAAGACTATTTTGGAAGACAAATGAGGAAATATTTCCCTCACAAGATGTTGAGCAGAGCACACTAGAAAAGGGGTGTCCAAAAAGTGTAAAAATAAGTGTTAAAATTTGACATTTGTAATATTACTTCATATTTTATTCATTTCGTTTTCTAGGTTTTTTTTTTTTTTTACTTTTGTTAGTTGTAAAAGTGCATTTATTCTGTGAATAAAAATGTCATTCATTTCTAAGTGTAAAACTTTCAAGAAAACACTTTTGCTTTTAAAAAAAGTTTCTCAGCATCACCATCAGTGTTCAGTGGTAGTTCTAAGGGAATATTTTGTGCTGATGTGAAACAATATTTATTGTGAAAAATTGTATAACTTAATTTACTAATAAATTCTATATAAAATATATAGAACATTTATTTGAAAAAGATAAAGAACAAAATACACTCTTAGCTTAAAGGAACATTCCACCGTTTTTTGAAATAGGGCTTATTCACCTTCTTTCCTACATTTAGATAGGTGGGCAAATGCATTTTTGTCTCAGTGCATGCATTGTTTTAGTTTGACAGGGTTGGCGCTAGCTTAGCTTAGCATAATGAATGGAATCCTTTGTTGCCAGCTAGCATGTCCTGAGTAAAAGTGATAAAAAAACACACAAAAAAAACACCTAATTACTTCTTGTGGCCTGCGTATTCACAACAAGTACAAATAGCGATGCAGATTAACACTAGGTGATTTCCTAGGCAGATATTGACTTGGGACTATATTAGGGGGAAGCACAGGCAAAGCACTGCTACTTGGGCGCAGAGATATCACGCCCAAGTAGCAGTGCTTCGCCTGTGCTTCCCCCTAATATAGTCCTTAATATATAAGTCAATATCTGCCTAGGAAATCGCCTAGTGTTAATCTGCATCACTATTTGTACTTGTTGTGAATACGCAGGCCACAAGAAGTAATTAGGTGTTTTTTTTTTTTTTTTTTATATTACTTTTACTCAGGACATGCTAGCTGGCAACAAAGGATTCCATTCATTATGCTAAGCTAAGCTAGCGCCGACCCTGTCAAACTAAAACAATGCATGCACTGAGACAAAAATGCATTTGCCCACCTATCTAAATGTAGGAAAGAAAGTGAATAAGCCCTATTTCAAAAAACGGTGGAGTGTTCCTTTAATACAAACAAAATTAAATTAAAATACATACCTGAATGCAAATAACTATACAATTATGATGATTAGGATTAAAGTTACTGACTAAATGAATTATTTCAACATTCAGATGTTATACCATTGCAATTTTCATAGGCAGAAAGAATGTCACCTACCCTTCTGAGGTAGTTTGGGAAGGACCCGTGGACCAAGTGTGGGCTTTGTGGTGTTGAGACTAGAAATATGGAACATATGTAAAGCTCAAAGATATGTTCGATAACAGGTTGCACGCTCTGTAAAATCAGCCATAAAGTATTAAAGAGAACTGTTTTGCATTCCCAAATACACGATGACAAATTTACATGGACATATTCAAATGAATCACAAAAGGCCATGTATAAATATGCAGTCTAAAGTTTGCTGACATTTTTAATGCAAATATAGTTCTAAAGTTCAAGCTTGTTCTACAAAACTGAATTCTTAATCAGGTATGTTCGGATTGTTTTATTTGCTACGTTAGAAAAGTTGTTAGAAGATGGGTTACCTTTGATGGTGCGGAATGCCTTCAAATCTGTTAGTCAAAGGGGACATCTTGTTGACAGGAGGTGGCGTTGAATCACTTCCTGCAATGATGAGTTTGAGTTTAAATATATTTTAGTGGCAGAGGCCTATAGAGACCTCCTAAGGTGACATTAGCAGAAAAAAAAGAAAAAAAAAATTGGTGGGAATTTCTGACAGTAAAACTAGATATACACTGCCGTTCAAAAGGTTGTGGTCAGTAAGATTTTTTTTTTTTTCAATGTTTCTGAAAAGAGACTCTTGTGGTCACCAAGGCTGCATTAATTGATCAAAAATCCAGTAAAAAAAATAAAAAGTATATTGTAAAATAGTATTACAATTTGATGGCAAAGCTGAATTTTCAGCATCATTACTCCAGTCTTCAGTGTCACATGATCCTTCAGAGATCCTTTTAATATGCTGATTTGCTGCTCAAGAAAAATTCCTTATTATTAATGTTAAAAACAGTTGTGCTGCTTAACATTTTTGTGGAAACTGCAATACATTTTTTTCAGGATTCTTTAATGAATAGAAAGTTCAAAAGAACAGCATTTATGCTGTTTTGATCAATTTGATCAATTAAATGCATCCTTTATACACAAAGCTTTATCCACATAAAAGTTTGTGTACAGATGAAAGTCTCCAGGAAATTTTTTCAGCAAATGTCACAACTTTGTATTTACTTATTAAAGCAAACTTCTTAAAAAACAAAAAAACAAAACAATTTTATATATATATATATATATATATATATATATATATATATATATATTAGCAGAGGTAACAGCACCAGGCCATGCTCAATAATGGTCTTAAATGCATCTCACTACATCTCAAATTATGTAATTATGTGAATCAACTGGCAGTTAATTAATATGGGTTATATCGATACAGATCATGTGAGGGGATATACAAGATGCAATGCATTTTAACATGTCTTTCACACAATAATATCTTCCAGACCATTATTTTACCATGCCTTGCTCTTTGTCTTTACCCAAAATGTTAAGCATCATGCAAATCACTAGGGCAGGGTTCAATACAGAGGTCAAAATATTATGGATGGGGTCATTAGGCTGAGCCTTTCATTGGCAACAATGTCCTCTCAATATTTAATTTTTTTTCATATCTAAAATGTTATAGAGTTTAACATGTAATGCCACCACAGAATGAATGGGATGCAAATGATCTGGTAATATACTGCAGAGATCAAACCAAAAATAAACACATTCATCTTGGGAATGTTAAAAGGTACTAAGGAGGATTGACTTAAAATTGATCAAAAGACCATTTCTTGGAAGAATTTAATCTAAAAGACACTAAATTGATGTTTCCACTAAAAAAAAAAAAAAAAAATCGGTAACACTTTAATTTGATAATCCACTTTAGACATTCTACTAAATGTAAGTAACTTTGCAATTACATGTCAAGTATAAGTCATAAGAGTACAGTATAAGTAGACTTAATTTGATGGTCCCCCAAAAGACATGACTATAAGTAATATTGCAAGTTCATGTCAACTTATTCCACTAACGGGAACCCTAACCAAACAGTCTACAAATAATCTAAAGAGAATTAGTTGACACGTACTAGCAAAGTTACAATAGCTTAAGTGGACTATAGAAATAAACTGAATCGAAACCATTTCATGTGGATCTGAGTGAATGAAAACCTGGACAAAAATAAATAATAATAAATAAAATTAAAACAGAAACCCTAGTAATCCAACAACTAGGGTTGTTGCTTAAGTGTATCCCACCTTTACAGAGCGGGGTGTATGACAGCGGGGTAGGGGGGTCTGAAAGCGTGCGTTTGTGTCCCGGGGGAGGGGGCGGGGGCCTCTTCTTTGACAGAGTGGAGTTGCCAATAGCGGGGGTCTGTGTGGCAGGGGCAAGGGTGGAGGTGGGCAGGTTTGACAAGGGAGGGGCTGGAGGGAAAACAACAACATAAAACAACAACATGCACTGATGTCAAGGTGAAGAATGGACACTGTCATTTAACATGGGTTCTTTGGAGGGTGCGGGAGGAAGGAAGACAATAGAAAGGGAAGAAAATAAAGAGAAAGAATGATGGTGTGGGTAACCAGTAGGACAGGACAACAACTGTCACTGAAAACGAAGCAGACCAGATAAGTGAGGCGCTTTAAAGTGGAAGTGGAGAGACTAGAGGAGTGACTTCAGTTGGAGATGGGCATCAAGGGGGTTAGAAGAGGACATCAAGACACCACAAAAAATTCGAGTGAGCTCTTTTCTACATTATAGATTTTAAAAAGACAGTCAACAGCCAGTGAAAAGCTCAGTCAGAGATGCTTTGTATGAGAAATAAGAAAATGCATCAAGGTAACAACTTCAGCAAATTCTGGGCTTTGGTTGTTACTATGGAAAGTCAAATTAACTATTTACATATAATAACCAAACTGTAGCAGAATCTGAAGGCTCCAAATGAAAGTATATCAAGCAAAAAGGGAATCAGATGAACTGAATGATTGGATTGACCTGATGGTGGATTCAGTGATCACAGTGTCCAAAACCAGAAATATGTTGCATTTGAAAGCATAAAGGCATCAAGGCATGTACAAATTAAATGTATGTGAAACATGCTATCTACTAAGATGCTTATATCTAGTTGGTTTTGAATGCAACATATGCATTCACCACCAGCTATGATTACAACAATTCTGTATGTGTGGATTAGTTGGTTTAAAACATAAAAAAAAATTGTCTTGAAATAAGTAAATTTATTTATAAATATTATTATTAATATTACAAATATATATGTTTAATTTTGACAATCTGTCAAGCTAATTTGCACTAGATAAGGGTTGCAGGACTCAGTTCCTGGAGGGCCACAGTCCAGCAGAGTTTAGTCTGCTCCAACACACATTCCTGGGCTGTATCATATGAAATTACCCTGTACTCACATTGGACCAGCGGTTTGGAAAATGAATGGATGGATGATTCAGCTGCGGGTGCCATCTTCTGGCGAGACCAGGGAATTCATTCGGCGTTACCCACACAGTGGATTATGGGTATTCTCTAGCCGTTGAGTGTACATTGGTTGTACACTCGTTATTGCGGTGCATTATGGGATTGAATGAGTGCACTCGATAATGTCCACAATGGTTTCGGACACCACAACAAATGGCTGTCCCCTCTAATAGTGCCCTATTTAGGGTATGGGGGTGATTTCAGACACAGCCCTTTAGTTTTCAAATGAGCCTGACAGACTTGATGAGCTGGATCAGGTGTGTATAATTAGGGTTAAAGCTAAACTCTGCAGGGCTGTGGCCATCCAGGAACTGAGTTTTGCAACCCTGTTCTAGATCATTCAAATAATATGAAATTAGTTTCTTTAGGAGGTACAATACCATTCGATAATTTGGGGTTAGTAAGATTTTGTCATGTTTTTAAAAGTCTCTTATGCTCAACATGACTGCGTTTATTTAATCAAAAATACAGTAAAAAAGTAATTTAGCTAAATATTATTACAATTGAAAATAATAGTTTTCTATTTTTTATATATTTTAAAATGTAATTTATTCCTGTGATGCAAAGCTGAATTTTCAGCATGATTACTCCAGTCTTCAGTGTCACATGATCCTTCAGAAATCATTCTAATATACTGATTTGCTGCACAAGAAACATTTCCTAAAATGTTGCAAACAGTTGTGCTGTTAAAGTTTTTTCTACAAACCGTGATGCATTTTTTCAGGATTCTTTGCTGAAGAGCACTTATTTGAAACCGAAATCTATTTGACATTATAAGTGTTTTTACTGTCACTTTTGATCAATTTAATGCATCCTTGCTGAAATATAACTATTAATTTCTTTAAAAAAAATATCTTTAGCTTATCTATAGCTTTAATTTAAAAACATTAATTTCACATTGCAGTAGCCTTCAGTTCGGACACAGTTATAAAATGTCATAAGATCAAATAATGAGGTCATTAAATAGATGCAGAAAGGGTGTATGCAAACAAAAAAATTAGATAGTCACTGATGTATGGTCGAGTGCTAGCCAGAGTAGCATAGTGGGAATGAGAGCCAAGGAAAGCCAGAGAAGGAGCTGTAAGAGAGACGAGACAAAGAGAGAAGAGAATAAAATAAAAAATAAAAGAGAGAGAGAGAGAGAGAGAGAGAGAGAGAGAGAGAGAGAGAGAGAGAGAGAGAGAGAGAGAGAGAGAGAGAGAGAGAGAGAGAGAGAGAGAGAGAGAGAGAGAGAGAGAGAGGAGAAAAGATGGAAAAAGACAAGATAGCATTTTACATAGTTTTGCCTGTTAATACCATGCCATATCAGAAAGTCAAACCATAAACAAAAGTATCAAATGGAAAAATAAAGAAAGCTGGAGTCTATGGCAAAGCATCAGAAAAAAGGTTAAAATCCCGACACATATACACAAATATTACAGTTACAGGCATACAGTTGTTACAGTTTTGTTGTCTTTTCAGTAGAATATAAGTAATTAACATATAAAAAACATTTAAATAGCTCTCTGGATAACTTGATTGTTATTGGTCAAGCATTGCCATTCTACAGAATTGGTGCAAACTGCTATCCCACAAAAAACACATTTAAAAAGCATTTAAATATTAGATGTTTTCTAAAATCATTCTATTATTTTTTGAATCCCACAATAATATTTAAAATATCAGCAAGCTTAATATATATATATATATATATATATATATATATATATATATATATATATATATATATATATATATATATATATATATATATATATATAATTTCCATTGTTGTTTTAAAAAATGTATTTTTGATAAAAAAAAAAAAAATAATAATAATAATAAAATATATATATTTTATATTTACTTTGTAAATCATGAAACTAAGTTGAAAAATGTGTCCCGCATTTTCATGTCACTACCGAAACAGTTTATGTTTTAGTCCATTGGCTGAGACATTTTTGTCCCCCTCTCTCATAGCTACATGGTGACATAGATAGCTACATACAGTAGATAGGTCTCATCATGTTGAGGTAAATATATTCAAAAGTCTGAAAGTCACTACTAAACACCTTTTTTCTGCAATTAAGCACACTTTTTTGGGTGTTATTCCATAAAATTTAGTTTTTATGTGCGTACAACTGTTCAGAACTGTGCTAGGTCCCATGTACTAATTAGCATTTTTGAGCTAGGCTCAAAAGTATCTAAAATTGTCACTACCGAAACAGAAACGTGGTGAAGTTTCGGTTGTGACATCATTGTTTTGGGGTTATTCGATAAAATGCAGTTTTTGTGTGTGTACAACTGTTAAGATTAGCATCAGTGAAGTTTCAGTTGTGATATCATTGTTTTGGTAGTGACAAAAGAAACACATAATTGTTTATTTGGGGGAAATAAACTAAATTTTACTACAGTTATGCAAATCACTAGTATTTTAGTATGTTTTAGTAGTGTTTTAGTATGCAAGTTCAAATTCTGTAATGTGTTGTGGTCACTACCAAAACATTACTGTCACTACCGAAAACGTGCAGTCATGATCGAAACATGGGATGTTTTAACAAAAATAAAGTATACTGAATTATCAACTAAGATGTTATAATAGTGTTCGGTTCAATGTATATTCAAATTAATGAATCCTTAACTTTGAAATTAGTATGATAAACTTTATACCTTTTACAAAAAAAGATTGGATTCAAATGCAACAAATCTTGAAATATGAATTACACTTGAAATATTGTTAAAATTGTAATTGGTATTGATTTACCTGTGAATACTTTTTAATAAAATAGCAAAAAATATATTTACAAGGTAGATTAATCGGTCAATATAAACCTTCTTATTAAATTATGCTATTGTGTTTCGATAGTGACAAATTTGGGGAGAGGAAAATTATTCAAAAACGTTCTGAAAATACAATGAGAATTAACTGCACAATTACTAGAAATGTGTACCGTAGATATTATACAATTTGCATACATACAAAATGTATGATGTTTACAACTCTGACTTTGAACCAGTTCTGTAGAATGGCCCATATATGGAGTTCCAAAAATAATAACACAGCATATAATAATACTAAAAATAACACTGCAAGTTGCTATATAAGGAGTACAACTACCAAAAGGATGTTTTTTAGAATTGTTGTATTTCTTGTTTAACAACTTGCTTGCAACATTTAAAAAAATCATATTTAAGGTATGATTCAAAGTAATTTATGTTGTAAAACAAAACGTGAAAGTCTCTTCAAAGGTGCTGCCTAAAGTCCTTACTCTTTAATCAAAAACCCACTTGAAACTCCACATAAAGGAACAAAAGTGCACAATTTTCTCCAAGTTTTAACACTACAAACTGAACTAAAATGACAGAAGCTAGGAGTTTGGTTCATAAATGTATACATACAAATATAATTATTGAAATTAACACAATTATGGAATTCACAAGAACATGTGATTGGTTAGAACAAGTTTTATGTTCTGTGGCATCTGATTGGCTGTTGTGTTTCTGGGTTACCTTTGCCTGCATTCCTGGGTGGCAGAGGTGGAGCATCTGCGACGGGAGAGGACGGGCAGTCAGTGGAAACGCTGTACATCTGATTCGTGAGTGCAGTGTATGAGAGGCGCTGCTTATCACGCTGGCCAATGAAACCAGGCAGAGAGAGCTTGTCATGAGGAGAGAGACTGTATGAGTGACAGAAACTCTGCGGACGGGGAGAACGATCTTTCTTAATGGGACTGGGCTGGGAATGAAAGACAATGAGAAAATCTTTTAGTCTCTGAGTCAGAGAAGTTTGAATATTTTAAGATAGGTTCAAAGGGTAATGCGCTACTTTGTCGTCCAGATCATCGTCACTCTCGTCAAGCTCTTCCAGTCTGAGATTCCAATCATATTCCACATGGACTTTAGTATTAAATTTTCCCGCAGCGGCTTGTACTAGCTGAAGCACACAAACACACAAACAGTTAGATCTTCAAAAACAACCACATCTTTACACCTTGGGGCCTTCAGCACATCTATAATACCCCCTATTGATCTTGAAGAACATCCATTAACAGTTTTTATAGGAAAGATTGTATCTTCTGACCCAGAAGTTACTCACCGCTTCCTCACACTGGATGATCTTCATCCGTCTGGCCACATCCAGAGCGGTTTCTCCATTCTGATTGGCTGAAACATGAAGTCACATTTTTAACCGGACCATATTATATGGTATTTCTGGTGCTGCTCTTTCTTGGTTCTCTTCCTATCTCTCTGACAGACAATTCTACATTTCAGTACAAGATTTTCGCTCACCTACTGTCCCCCTGAAGCAAGGTGTGCCCCAGGGATCTGCTTTCGGGCCATTATTATTCATAATTTACATAATACCTCTTGGTCAGATCTTCCACCGTCATGGTTTTAATTATAATTTTTACGCTGATGACATCCAATTATATACCATCTGTACACCGGCTCCATCTGTCACAGCCGACAAAATCTCTGCTTGTGTGCATGAAATAAAAGATTGGCTTCATTCAAATTTTCTAAAACTTAACATGGACAAAACTGAGATTATTTTTGGAATCTATATTTGTGGACCTCCGTCACTCACTAGCAAAATTCCTAAAAATTTCACCAGTGAGATTGCTGGCTCTCACATCAAACCATCTAGTACTGTTAAAAATCTTGGTGTAATCTTTGACTTCTCTCTCTCTTTCCAGGCTCATATTAATTCTATTGCCAAATCAGCATTCTTTCATCTACTTCGCATCGCCCAGCTCTGTCCCTTCATCACTATCAAAGACGCTGAAAGTGTCATCCATGCATTTGTCACATCACGTCTTGATTACTGTAATGCCCTTTTCATTGGTCTATCAGCTAGCTCCATTTCCAGATTGCAATACATTCACAACTCTGCTGCTAGAATACTTACCCACACCAAGCGTTCTGCCCATATCACCCCAATTTTGTACGATCTTCACTGGCTTCCAGTGGCTTATCGTATTAAGTAGAAAAATCCTCCTGCTCACTTTTAAATCTCTGCACAGCTTGGTTCCCCCCTATCTTTGTAACCTGCACCACCCCTACACCCCGACTCGCTCTCTACGATCCTCTGACTCTAGCCTTCTTGTTGTCCCTCGGCATCGCCTAGCTTCAATGGGGGGCAGATCATTCAGTGTTGTTGCACCCAAACTATAGAACTCTCTCCCCCGACCACTCTTAGGTTAGTTAGGTTAATAGGTCAATAGGTTAATACTATTTCTGAATTTAAAACTATGCTCAAAACTCACTTATTTTCTGAATGTTACCATTCTTAAGTTGTATTACATTTCGTTGTGTCTGATTGTATTCTGCTGTGTGTTGCCCCATCTACATAATTCTCCTTTACTGTACTTTTACTCAAGCTTGTATGTATTTGGTGTCTAAGTAAATATACTGTATATGCAAGTAGTGATGCAAAGATATTAAAGTTCTATAATAAATAAACCAAAAATAAAACACTAAAATCAATCATTTGAAATGCCACAAGTAAATTCAGGCATCACATCACTATAATATACAGTATGAAAAATGGATATTCCTTTTGAGATTTGCTAAAGATTACATTTAACAGCGTTTTTTAACTATTTGCCTAAGCATAAGTATATAAGTATAATAAAACATGAACAAAATAAAAACAGCATGTGTAACTCACTGATATCAGTAGCTGGTTTGCCTCTCAGCAGTAGTTTGAGGCATTCATGTCTCTCATACATGCAGCAGTAGTGCAGGGCCGTGTTTCCTCTCTCCGTCTGTTTATCCAGATTCCCACTGGACAGAGACATGAGGAATCAAATTTTCCTTGATCTTATGACATATAAGAGTGTATTGTACTATAAAAAAAACACACTGTACATGTTAGAACTGAAAACGTCCAACATAAAGCAAAATAAACGTATTAAACCAATCTGCAACAATTTTGGTGGTGAACATGTTAACAAAATCATCTGAGCACAGATTTTCAAATTCAAATCTTTCCTTGAGGCTGTTACATGAACAACATTTTCACTCTTAATGAGCTGCTTCATACCTTCATAATCTACATGAATTTGGGTCAGCAGTGACTAAACTGCACACATGGGGAGAGAGCAAGTCAATGACCTAGTTCTGTTTACCTAGTGAGACTACAGAGAAAGTAAGAAACAGAGAGAGGCTACACATCTACACCAGTATATCCCGATAGGCTACTTCATCCAAATAAATTAGGGGTGTAACGATACCCTCATGTCACGATTCGATACATATCACGATACTGAACTCACAATACAATATTATTGCAATACTCCAAGACATATGGTAAAAGGTTAACAATTTTTTTTTACTGTTGATTAAAGGGCTAAATTTGATATTACATTGCGGGTGTAAACGAATTAGCTTGGACTTGGTGCTGATAAACCAAAGCACAGGAAAATAGTGACACCAGAATATAAATATTGATGATTCTGAAACTGAAAATACAGAATTATTTTTGACGAATATGCTTGCACTCTGTCACTGACTAGATATATTTAAAATAATGTAGGCCATTTTTTACTGGTAACATAAGATATTTGGCATTATCAGGACCCACAAATACTATGCTAGACCTAACAAGTCGTAGTTGGCAAAAATAACCGTCAATTCCAGTCAAATTAAGTGCTGCAAACATCAATGACAACTTTAAATCATCAATGCTGGCAAATGACCATGGTATAAGCGACATAATCCATGGCTAGCTATAAACAAACTAGTATTTGTTTTCATACTATGGAAAACAATGGGGGCCAGCAATTGTTTTTGGTTACCAACATTCTTCAAAATATCTTCTTTTGAGTTCAACAGAACAAAGAACCTCAAAGAGGTTTAGAACAACTTAAAGGTGAGTAAATGAAGACAGAATTTTATTTTATTTTTGGGTGAACTATGCCTTTAATATTACATCATCAAACTAATCACCCTTACAACTGTACGGAAATCGCACAAGCATGATTTCACTTCATTTTAAAATAACCCCCTGAAAATTGAGCTAATTTGGAACTAACTCGGACGGGGTATATTTCAAATGTGATTAGGGTGAGGAGTGGGGAAAGGAAAACCTGAAGTGGGGTTGGAGCAGAGTGAGCCAATGCGTTCAAAGAAATAATACAGTCCCAGTTGTCTGAGTTGGATTTATTTCCCTTCTGCTGTCATATTTCTCTTGAACCAACCTTCAGTGCAAACCTGGAATCGTTTCAGTGTTCCAGTTCTCAGAGAAACTAAATTATGATTATTTACTAGGATGTGAGCGAAGTATAGTTCTGGCTCAGGCATGACGTGATCTTCCAATGTTGTTATGCAACTTTAATCCACACAGCAGAGAGCAAATTGAGCCAAAGCTGAACTTAAATTACTCTACTATCTGCATAATAATCCCTTCAAAAGTTCTAGAGCTTGTACATGAACACCTGTCACCCTAAGAAAAAAAAAACACATTAAAAACTCATCCTGGTTAACCATCAATCTCTGCATTATAACAGTGATGGAACAAAACAAGAGGTGACTGTCTGACAGCTGAGGACACAAGGTAAGGAGAAAACGAATGCTGAAGATCATTCACTGCAAAATACATAAAACTGATAATCCAAACATGGCCAGCAGTGTATCCTCCCAGTTATTTTGTGGTAATAAGCAGGTATTTAATACCTGTTTTGGACGAGGAAGTCGACCAGGTGCAGAGAGGTGTGGTCAGCTGTCCTCACGGCGTAGTGCAGTGCAGTCTCTCCTCCTTCCTATAACATACAAGAACACACACACACAAATACTCATTCAGCATGTGTAAACCCATTTTACTTTCTTAATAATTGTCTCGTCTTATGGTGTAAAATATGAGGGATTTTTAGCATAACCAGTAATAAAATTTAAATAAAGAAATCTATCAATGTATTATTTAAAACTGCTCATTTAATATACATTTAAAAAAATGTATGATCCATTTTTATTCAACTTTTACATTTAATTTAAATTGTATGTATATAGCATGTATGTATGTATGTATATATATATATATAGCACAATTTGTCTGTGCATGTTATATTAAAGACAAAAATTGGTAGCTGATAATTAATACAACAAAGATGCATTAAACTGGTCATAAGTGACTAGTAAAACCGTTATAATGTTACAAAATATTTATATTTCAAATTTTTTTAAACTTTCTATTCATCAAAGAATGTATCATAAAAAAATGTATAATGGTTTCCACAAAAAAATATTAAGCAGCAAAACTGTTTTCAACATCGATAATAATAAAGAAATGTTTGTTGAGCACCAAATAAGGATATTAAAATAATTTCTGAAGGATCATGTGACACTAAAGACTGGAGAAATGGCTGCTGAAAATTCTGCTTTATCACAGGAATAAATTTAATGTAATATATATTCAAATAGAAAAAATATATATTTTAAATTGTAATAATATTTTACAATATTACTGTTTTACTGTATTTTTTATTAAAGCTGCAGTCTGTAACTTTTTTTTGTTCAAAATGTACAATATATATATATATATTAAGCGAGTACATCCATTTTCCAAACAGTGTTTTTGTCTTATCCTGAATCACTACGGTACACCTATAAGTGTTTATATTCAGACTATTTAGACTGCAACAGTTCGTACCACATGTATTGATGACGATGATCCACTAAAAATATATGGCTGATAGTGTCTCTGACATGGATATTATGGATGGACACTGCTTCATGTTTGATGATTCATAAAAAGATAAACCAAAAATCAGCTGATGCCCTAGCCAGAAGCTACATAATAAAAAGCGAAACCGAGATGATTTTAGATTGAGGATGTTTTTGCGACTGCACCCACTCAGGAGCAGCTGTTCATCTCAGAGTCAGGCAGCAGCACTATCAGTAATCATCTGAAGGAACCAATGGTCTCTCAGTGCTGAAAACTGGGAGAAGATCAAGGCAGAGGATTCGAGTCACGTCCAGAGTGTCTGCTTTCTGATATCCACCAGACCTCAAAATCTGTGCTCATCAAAGGCTCTGATGTGAATGGGTCATCCATCATGTCAAGTCATAGTTCGGGTCACACTCTATTCCTGTGGACCTACTATCTCCTCCCAGAATCCTTGGTATGTTCCATATTCAAGCTTTAATAAATCAGGGCTCCAGACTAACTTTTCCACTAGTTGCACTGGTGCTACCAACTTTCTCAATTGGTCGCACCAGCATATGATTTGGTCGCACCTTTTTTTTTTTTTTTTTACATGCCATGGGATTAATCAATGCATGCTGATGAATAGTGGTCTTAATCTGCATACCCTAGTTTTGCACTGATGTAAAAAGACTGACATGACACAAGACCTCATGTTAGCAAAATGTTTTAATCTTTTAAAGCTACAATATGCAATAATTTTTTGCCACTAGAGGGCGCTACATTCCAAACAACAACAACGGCGTAGCTTGATGACGATGTGAAGGAGTGTGGAATGATGGGAACTGTCGTTTTAAACTCCACCGTGGAAGTAAATCAGTCAGACGGGAATCGAAAAATCATGTTCATGGATGAGGCTAAGTTCTATTTTTATAATGACATGCTTTTTGTGGCGAGGGGGGTGTGGTTCAGCACGGTCTGTAATGGGAGAGAGAAGAGACGAGCGGGACGCAAGTAGGTCAAGTGCAAATGATGAACACCTGTGTCTTATTGCTGTGATCCGCGTGGAGAGACCGCTTATAAGCCGCGCGCTAGAACGAGAGAGAGACTGGAGAGAAAATTGGAAGCAGAGAAAGAAAACCGGTGGATCCGAGCTCTCATTTTTGAACTGTTTTGTGCCGTCGCGGTTGCCACGGTGAATGCGCGTTGTGCACGACTTTTGTTTGTTTTGCTTTATTTTAATAAAGTACGAGTCCCAGTCACGCCAACCCCTGTCTTCTTCCTTCCTGACTCTTGAACCGCATCACACTTTTATTTCATTAAAATGAATTAACCGCAAGAAAAGTAAGGTTTAATACTAAATTGGTTATCATATATGTTACTGTATGCCGAATTCATTGATGTGATAACGCGGCGCAGTTTTACGTGTTCTAAACAATTGTTGTAAAAGTACATTCGAACATACCCACATCATTTGCCAAAATACTGATTAATCTTTATGTATAACACATGCTATATTTATTTACATGGCCATAAACTCCAGACGTGATAAACAATGTCAATAAACTAAACACAAATCTAAAGCAATAATACTTCCCTTACATAAACATAACTATTACCGAATGCTACATTTGGAAAATATAAAATTAAGCATGCTTTGTCGACAGAACCAGCTGCAATCGGTACAGAATAATTGTGTTCCATAACGACTGCAAGAAACAAGCTAACGTGTGTTGCTTGGTAGACGCTACAACTACAACTTCCGCATTTGTCCAGGACTCCACGCAGTACGAGCGGAAACCGAGGGTAACGGGGATATGACGCCATTGACTGGCGACTCCCAGCTCCCCCCTGCTCTAACGCCCCGTTTCCTTGGTTAAAATCGCAATTTGCTCACGATTTAAAAATAGTTGGAAACATTTGGGATATTGTAAGTAATCAACTTAACAAAATATATAACACTGGCCTTGAGATTATGGGATATTTTAATGCAAAATTCTTACATATTGTACCTTTAACTCTCAAAAAAACTATTAAAAAAACATGTATGTTCTTTAATGTTTGATTATAATTTTACTGTCTTCACATAGGGATGGGAATTGATTTTATCAATATCAATGCCACTGACGATTCTGCTTATCGATCCGATTCTTTAACGATTCTCTTATCGATTCTTGATAGCACTGTCTGGAAAAATGTAGTCATATGCTTTTCAAAAAAACAAGTGGTTTTATTTATTTTAAAGCTTAAAGGTTGTATCAGTGATTTCAGGCCCAAATTTTTTTTTTATCACATTCATCTAATCTTTCCTAACGATCCGCTAGCTGCCCTCCCCATAAGCATGCCGTCAAAAAACGCGTCTCTGTAGGCAGCCTAGGCTCTGAGATCTGCACACAAAAACAATTGGTTTCACCAACCACTCAAAACCAAAACAAATAGTGTTCCAACCAATCACCGACAGGGGGAGGGTGTTGTGAGGTTTTGAGCCAGCTTCTTCTTCAGCTCCGACTTCGCGTGCAGCCGTGCACGAGCACAAAACCTCACAACACCCTCCCCCTGTCGGTGATTGGTTGGAACACTATTTGTTTTGGTTTTGAGTGGTTGGTGAAACCAATTGTTTTTGTTTATGTAATAAATAGAACCTTATTGTAAAGTGTTACTGATTAGTTATACACCGATTCAGACGTCTCCTGAGTTCACTGTTGGAAAGATCAGTTGTTTTAACCATTCATTAAAATTAATCGGTTCAAAGGTTCGCGAATTGGACGTGTCATGCGTGTTGTGTGATTATCCCAGCAGTTAGGACATGGACATCCAAGATTTCTGTCAACACAGAAACCATTTCATCACTGGATAGTTTTTTCGTTTAATTAAAGTGTTGTTTTATGTCAGCTGAATGTCCGGAACGCTTTTCAGAGAAGATAAGGCAACTTATTTAGCACAATTCACACCCAGTGGTAATTCAGGAAAAAAAAAAAATCTCTGAATGCTCCACATGAAACTTTGGTCTTCTGACCTTTTACCACCGTGTCGATTTATTTTGATTAATATGTGCGAGGGAGAGAGAGCAAGACAGCGCTTAGTTTGGAGACGGTGAAGTCTTGTTTACACTTTCGCCTGGCTCCGAAGACAGAGAGATTATACGCGAGATTATTAAGCGCGCGACCGGCTCTCTCTCTCTCTCTCTCTGCTCGTTCTTTCAGTTAAACGTGCCCTGTCACAAGCGCAGCAGTTCATCTACATTACTCACCGATCAAATAAGACTTTGGCGGGACAAAAATTCACTTTTGGGCGCTAAAACAAGTTCACTGCAGGAAAATTCATGCGTGAATTTAACTGAGTAGTAAGCTACATGACCATGCACTCGCACAAATGCGACCACATAAAATTTTAACTCGCACATTCTCCAAAAAATTTTTTTTTTGCAAAATATGCGACCATTTTGGTCGCAGTCTGGAACCCTGTAAATCCTTTCAGAGGCCACTTAATTGATTTTTCAGCCAGTAAATGGAAAAAGTGTCTATGTGTTAATGATAGATTTGATCTCAGATGCTGTCACTCACCTGTCCTCCTTCAGGTAGTGGTTCCATAAGTTCCACCCCCTCAGCATACACCTGGATCAGGCCTAGCAGGTCATGTGACCTGACAGCTTCAAACAACTCACTCATCTTGGCTGCTGCTGAGCTGCAGGTTTTTCTTGCAAACTTATGATCTACATACTTCGCATTGATGAACTCCTTACGAACAGTCCTAAGCTCGACGTAAGAGAGGGAGAAATGAAAACAGTATTTAACATTAATATCCAAAACATTCAAAAATGTTTGAGAAACTGCAACCACATGAAACAAATAGTTGAAAATTTATTTAATTTACATCAAATATATTATAACAATTAAATGTAAAAAAAAAAAAAAAAAAAAATCCATGCATTTCCCTACGTTCAGCACGTTTGCCAGGCATACTTACATGTCACTAGCAGGAGTGGGTTTAGGAGAGGGGCACGGAAGACTTCCCTCCATTATTTCATTAAAACTACTGTTCCCCACATTCTTGGCCAGCTGAAAGCAAAAAAAGAAGAAAACAAAATGAAAGATGAATAAACTACAACATATCTAATTCATAAACATATGATTCACTTAACTATTCAATATGGAATAAGTACATTGTCATCGGTCCACTGCACTGACTCCAAATCTTTTATATGAAAAGGCTTTTATATTAACAGTATATATATTGCATTTACCCCGGTTATGATGTTGCTTACATAGCAAATAAATAAATAGAAAAACTTTTAAATAATAATTATTGATTTATACAGAAGTGTTATTTTAGTATTATTTATATACTATGATAGTTTGTATTGATATTTACGTATAAAATTTTGTTTTTTATTATAACTATTTAGGTTTCATTTATTTTTTATTTGTTTTAGTTTTCATTTATATCCAGGTAGAAATTTTCAGAAAAACTTTCAGAAAAACATTTTCCATCTAATATTTATATTTTATTTCAGATATATTTCAATTTACAAATGTTTTTGAATGTTTTAGTTAATGATAACCTGGTAGAGTAATATATTTTGCACAAAGAATTTCAATTTTACTTGATACATTTTAATGTAGGAGGGACATTGAAACATTTAGCTGAACTTTAGCTTTTTTAACTTTGGTTAAAGTATTTTTATTTTTTTTATGTATATTTGAATTTTGTCACAAAAGCACTTAAACAATAATTGTCAGACCCTCTGCAGTACCTCCCTTGGGATCCCCTGTTTGATCTATACTGTGTTTGAAAAGAAAATGTTTCCACCAACAAACACACCAAGAGTTCAGAGGTTCCCAGTTTGTCTAGCTCCATAGACTGGATGCGTGAGATGTGAACGCCCATCTCCCGATGAATGCCTGAACATTCGATGCACGTCAGGATTCCGAGGTTAGTCGACAACCATTTGGGATCTGAGAACATAAAAAAAAAAAAGAACATGGGAAATTAGGAGGCATGCAAAAGCAACCAACCATTTTATTTATTTATTTTTTGTGCAAAATTATTATTATTATTTTTTTATTCTTTACCACAAGGGGTCCTCGTTGGACTCATGATTTAATGTTCTAGAACAGACTTGGAAACCCTGGCACCCAACTAGAATGTTTTAAATGAGTCACTAATTTAAACAGCTGATTCAGCTCATCAAGTTCTCAATGTGTTGAATAGGGAGACATTTAAAGAATTCTGGGAGGTGGACCCGAGGACTAGAGCTGAGAAACACTGTTCTAGAACATGGAGTTCTAAATATTGTAGGAGTTTAACTCAGAGTGGCATGTTATCAGTATATGAGAAATTATTTATTCGCGTGTCAGTGTTGACGACAGGTGTGTATGTGGCTCCATGAGCGCCAATGATGTCTCCAGTGTAGAACCAGTGACAGGGCGACAAAGATAAGAGGACCGACACATCAGCTAAATATAGATACAGGTTTTCTTCAGCAGCACTCTCTGCATGCTCAGTAAATCCCAGATGTACTCATTCTTTATTTCTCTCATTCATTTCTTCTCTGAAACACTCACAATCAGGCAGCATCAAATGCATTCATTCATGTTTTAGAAGTGATTCATTGATCAAACCTGTGCTCAAACAGATGAATCACTGTGTTATAAGTCATGTTACTTGACACAGATTAGACTGTTTAACTCTCAGCTGAGGGGCTAAACAACAGCTCAACACAGATATATAAGAGTATTACAGTCATGGCGTCACAGACAGCCTCCTGTCCTGCATTTAAGTGTTTGAATCACTGAATCAGTTTGCTAGATTGATTCATTTCAAGGAGTTCAAACATTGATTAATTTGAGTCATCAGTCAAAATTCCCACTAGTCCCACTATAGTATCACTATTATTATACTTGGTGGTAGGGTGTTTTTTTTTTGGGGGGGGGGGGGGGGGGGGTTGTTTTTTTGACATGCAACTCAACCCACATTGTTTACATGAATGATACATAAAATGATCTGACTAATTTTATACGCAAGTGCATAAAATAACCACCCATAACACCTAAACAACTGAGCAAAAGATAGACCTGCTAACAACTTTAGTTACTGCATAGCAATATAGCAATATAGCAATGTGATAACCACCCAGAAAACCTAAGAAACGGAACAGGAAGACTCATTTTATACGCAAGTGCATAAAATAACCACCCATAACACCTAAACAACTGAGCAATAAATAGACCTGCTAACAACCTTGGTAACAACTTGGTTACTGCATAGCAATATAGCAATGTGATAACCACCCAGAAAACCTAAGAAACGGAACAGGAAGATAATTTAACAACCACCCAGAACACATTTGTTAAAACTAGGGGTGTCCCTGACTATGGATTTTCATAGTCAAATCAGAATCGTCAAGTCTTGCCTTAGTCGAATCATGTGTATGGGGATGGGGGTGGGGCTGGGGGCGGGGCTTTAACATTTCAAAGCTGCGATGTACAGAAAAATCACACAAAGATATAGAAGAAAATGTATAAAAACATTTTGGATTAATAAAACTAAGAAATAACATAAATAACTCCAGAAAGGCCACACTGCAGACAGGATTTGCATTTCACATGCAAATCCAATTAAATCGGCTAAATTACCTGTGCGAGCAGGCTCTAAGTACAGCACAACATCGATGCACCGAAAAAATAAACAATTAATTTACAAAATTAAATTAGAACAGAATATACCTTTCTAATAAATAAAAATACAAAACGAAATAAATCAGAATCAAGTCACAAGATGAGCAAATGTATGCAAAATGCCTAAAGTGCAGGGGAACATATATTCAAAACACAAGCCACAAATAGTTAGATTAGATAACCCTGACAGATTAATAAATAAAATAAAAATAAAGAAATTATTAAAATAACGATAGTAGCTAGAATTTTCAACTTTGTCTTTTTAACTGCAGAAACAACAATAAATGTCAATAAATGAAACAAAAAGTATTTTTAGCTAAACATGTTCACAGCATCCAAAAATAAAATTAGAACCGGCTGAAAAGTTTTTAAATCACTTGTACCCTACCTGATCGAGATAAAAAAAATCCAGTCTTTCTCAGTCTGTGTCCGTTGGAGTCTTTTGTGCGCACGGATAAAATACACTTAACGTGAAAAACGTTTAACGACTTAATCTCCTAAAATAGTTCAATTGAAATATATAATTATGTAAAGAAAACGCTTTACTATAGGAGGAACACATTGCGTTCATATTCTGGGTTCATCTGCTTATCTGCACATAGTATGGTTTCTTAATAAAGTGTGTACTGTGTACATGCATTAAGCCACGCTAAAGTGCCTTTTAAGCGTTTTAAAAGCTTTTTTCACGTTAAAGGTATAGTGGAGGATTTTCTTTTTCCGGGTGGATCATCAAGACTATTGGTCCTCCTAGTTGTCAATCATTCTGGTGATATGTTTACGTAAGGCCGTCGTACGTGCTCGTCCCTAGGTAGTTTTTCGCTTTCTGCGCATGCGCACTTTCAGGTGTATATGTGTGGTGAGCCGTTTATATACTGTCTATGGTGGTGAGCTACGGTTTCAGCCATTCATTGAAGCTCGCCGTTCTCACCGGGTTTTTTCAAAATGTCTGAGGGTCGCAAGAGAAAAAGTGTCTACGAATTGTATGACAAGAAGAGAAAGGCATCTGAAGAAAGAAACAAGACCAGAGTGTTTTTGGGAGAATATTTCACACACTGGCGTGCGCTAAAAGCACAGGTTGGGCTTCCCACTGATGCCTCAGTCGCAAAGTTTCTACTCGACAGGTAAAGTTTGGCATGCTATTTGGAGAAATCCATTTAAAATCACTGCTAGTAAAAGTTAATGTAAGCTATGATTAGCGATGCTAGCCCTGGCACAAGTCACGCACCGACAGCGACTTGTAAACAGAGCATGCACGAGGAGAACTAGGCTCGTGCATGCTCTCTCGTGCACACGTTCAATAGGCGTTCCCTCTCGGGAGCAGGTACAGTGTTGCGCATGTGCATTTTTTCAAAAAGTGGAGAGGGCGGTTCTTTTCAAAAATTCGGGAAAATACTCCACTATACCTTTAAGCATTTTAGAATATCCCGTGGAAAACCAATTTGTTAACGTTGGCCGGCTGAAGTGCGATCATGGTTTTCCTGATGCTAAATCCAGCCTTGGAGAATATCCTTTCTGATGGTGTACACTTTAGATTTCCTTATCCCAGACATTGTTAAAGATTTAAATCCTTGCCGCCAAGACGCTCCTCTGTCGGTCACGGATTGAAAGTGAAACTTAAATCTGTCACGGGGTGTTTGGATTTATTCACGCACGTTAAAAAATATTTATTAAAAGCTTCTTTCTTTGCACATTTTTATATGCAGCATTATCAAAATAGGCTGAATATTAACGTATTGACAGAAAACCGGTAGTTCTATGTGAAATCAGACATTGAGCGCCCTCATATAGCCAAAGTGGCATGATCCTCGTTTCATAACACCTCTGCGAAGATTCGACCGTGAGATCGGTAGTCAAATCAGGCTGCTCCAATCGAAGCATCGAATCTTCGACTATTCGGGGTCACCCCTAGTTAAAACATGCTAAAAACCACCATAGGAACACAGCAACACTCTAATATCCTGTTTCCTGTGTTTATTTAGCACATAATGCACTGGTTATCAATATAATAGGCCTAGATTTAAGGAAACTAAACAAATGTTTGAGTAAAGGAATCACAGAAGGTCATATTTCCTTAGGTTAGAATCAGGGTTAGAAGTTTATTCAGTTGATAGGGCCCTGGGAAAATGAGTCCTTACCTTTTAAAAAGTTTGCTGGGTTTTTCCGGCATTGAAAATATTTTTTCCGGCCGTCAAAATCAATCTTTGTCCTGCCAAAGATTTTATTGTTTGTGACAATACCTGCCTTTCTGCAGTCCCGATTCTCTCTGATAGCCGGCTTCTTTAAAACGCTCCTATGAATGTTTGTGTAAGTGCTTTGTGAAGAGCGTTAGCGGTTTCTATTTAAAACGTGTTTTTGCAGCGTTGAGCTTGGTAGCCAATCTCAACGCTGCAAAAACACGCAAATGGCAAATCAGATGTGTTTTAGTTGGGCAGGATCCGCTCAAAGTATAAACACATTGTCAATAAAAGATTCATTGCACAGCGTAGCTTCATTGATTATAACAGGCTTTTTCGCAAGAGTGCAGTTTTGTGTAGCTTGTATTTACTGTAACTGAAGCAGTTGACAGCTTCAGTTATTATTCAGTCACAGATGAGCCAGCGAGATGCGCACAACAATTTGTCCTCTTTTGAACTCTGATATGCCTCCTATTATGTTGTGTGGATTGCAATATTTTATGTACTGCTGTGCTATTCAACTTTCACACTCTGCTCTTACACACTCTCCTCTGTTTTTTGTTTTTTTAGTTTTCGTTAGTTATAGTTAGCATTATAATTATCATCCTTGGTATGAACAACCATTTATACTGGCACTATTTAGTAGCGATGGTCATCTAAAACGATAGCATCAAATATATTTTCATTAATAACCCTGAAAATGTATTAAAACACATTTATATGTATAAGTACATATTTCCTAGATTTATGGATTATTCATTGATTTATCTATTACAACAACTTAAAACAAGTATAAAGCCTCATGACCCTTTACTGGGCCTCTTTACATCCTCTTGTAGAGAGAGAAAACAAAGAACGAGAAAAGGGCTGATCAAACAATCCCTGGAGCAGCAGTCGCCCTATCAGAACATTCAGCACAGCTTGCATGAGCCAATTACATAAGAGCGTGATGTAACAACGCTCGTCTATTCTGACTGCCTGATCCTCACACTGCTGCTGCTTCATCATGAGAGAGACAGACTCATTTCACTGGTAATGGAGTAATAGAAATAGAAGTAGGGATTTAAGAAAAATAGAGACAGATTGCTGGCAGAACACAAGTGGAGAAGAGACTGAGAGGAGAGAGTGAAAGGAGGCAGAGAAACCCAGACAGACAGACAGACAGACAGACAGACAGATAGATAGATAGATAGATAGATAGATACTGTATATGGCTGGATAGATAAATGGATGGATGGCCAGACGGAAGGGCGTCTCTCTCTCTCTCTCTCTCAATATATATATATATATATATTGAGAGAGAGAGAGAGAGAGAGAGAGAGAGAGAGAGAGAGAGAGAGAGAGAGAGAGAGAGAGAGAGAGAGAGAGAGAGAGAAAATGTGAGAATTTAAGCATTTTGCATGACACTTTATGAGTTGAGGGCATCACAACATCTGTACCTGGAGCTCCACAATCACAGCACACTTCATTTCCGGGCATGCGTAGCACATCGTCTATTATGGCTTTAGTGAGATCTTCCAACCCATCATCTCCTCCACCCTGCTCTCCTCTGAAGGCCATGTTTAACGCCTCCTCCTTACTGTTAGTTAACACTGAGATCCATCTGTAGAGGCAGAAACACATCAGCAAAATACTAGAAGCAGCATTCTATTTTGTTTGTTTAGTTGTATGACATCCAAATAAACTGAAGAGCACAAAAACATTTTTCTTCGAATAACATGCAACCAGAAACGTATTAGGTAAGTAAATTGTATCCAATTTGATTGCATGGTGATTGTACATAGTTGCTACTGTAAACCCTCAAAGTTGCTTGTCCCACCCTCTCCATCTCTAATTGGTCCATTGTTTCAAAACTGACACTGATTTGCTGCATAACAAAAAGATGGACTATTTCTAACTTGGCAAGCAGGGTCTTAAAATGCTCTGCCACATGATGCTGAAATACCAGTGCGCAAACCAGACAGCGTTTCGCCTCAGAAAACAACAGCTAAATCCTAAACCAACATGTAAGCCCTTCTTTCAGACCCTTTCCTTTCCATTCCTATGTTTGTCCGGTTTCCATTCATTCCTAAATAAGCTGTTTTACAAAAGATGGGGCGATATTACTGTGCACAAAAGCATGCCATGACCCCTTATTAGCTAAATGAAAAGGCCGGCTTTTGGCTTTTAACTTTTGTATTATGTTGCAGGTCAATTTGACCCATTTCGATTTTTAAGTTGTCTGAAATACAATATAAAATATTATTTTCTTGACATATTGTACCTTTTTCTCATTAAGTGTCAAGAACATGCATGCAAAGTGAGGATACACTGATGTGTTTTAAAGTGTACACATCATTTCTATTATGATTTTGATGTTTGCGGGTCAATTTCTATGTGCCAAGGCAACTGTACAGACCCAAAATAAAAACATTTCCTGGTTTTATGTTGGTATGGTGTTTTTTTGTTTGTTTTTTTTATTACCCCATGATAGCAAAAATGAGCTTTTCCACACTTTTTAGTACTGAAAAAGACTTGTCATCTTTTATTTTAATCTATCTGAAAGAATATGATTTTTTCCACATAAAATTGTAACCACTATTTTTAAAACTGTCACCTGACTAATATTATTATTTGTATCATTACTGAAAAATTGTGGGAAAAGCAATTTTTTTACCATCACAGTATAATAAGAAACCAACATAAATTTAATGGTGTACGTCAGGGCTCTTCAACTCCAGTCCTGAAGGGCCAGTGTCTTGCTGAGTTTAGCTCTAACCTTATCCAAACAACACTTGAATAAGCTATTTACGGTGTGCAGAATTACGTACAAATTGTAGATGGGTGTGTTAAATTGAGGTTGGTACTAAAGTCTGCAGAACACTGGCCCCACCAGGACTGGAGTTGAAGAGCTCCGACATACAACATGGAATCAAATTTATGTTGGTTTCTTATTACACTGTGAAGGTAAAAAAAAAAGAATTGCTTTTCCCACAATTTTTCAGTAATGATAGAAATAATACTATTAGTCAGGTGACAGTTTTAAAAATAGTGGTTAACATTTTTTGTTATTATAAACCATAAGTTCTGATATTTATTTTTTGAAATGTGTGAAAAGTATGTTTGCAAGTTATGCTTGTTTTTCATAGTGTGATTTGGGGGAAATTGTATTGAATCCAATGTGGGTCAATTTGACCGGCTCCATAAAAGTTGTACCCAGAATGAAATGACTGCAGAACTGACATATAAAGGGGTTATAGGGCCTCATTTTGATCAATGCCTTCTAAGAGTGCTATATAATGGTTGTTAAATGGCTCGTGAGGGAGTTTTCTGACGGACACCAGGGAGTTACGGGGTACGAAGCAAAGCCAGCAGTTATGGTGCATGCTTTGCTTTTTGTGAGAATGTTTGCATCTAAAGGAGTCTGGGAAATGTCATTGTGGTGTCAGTGACCCCAATGAGTAAGTAGCAACTTCAGACAAGTAAACGCCACTGCACAGACTACTCACCGCACAATACTCATCAAGTAAAATATGTAGGTGAGAGTTAAAATCTTAATAAACTTGCTACAATTACTTGTTATTAACTAATTTGCCATAAAAGTATGGCAGTTCCAGGCAGATTGCTATAACTGTTAAATTGCAGAGGAGTAAATACCATAATTGGCATATAAACCATTTCTTAGACATCACTGCATTCACAAAGAAAATCCCACAAAAAAATACAAAAAATAATTCTTACATCAGAAATTCCTGCTCATCTTCAGCCTGGAAGTGATATGTGCGGTTATCTGAAACATATGACAAGTAAAATATGAGCCGTTTCCACATGAAGTGACTTCCACTAATTAAACACCAGAAGACAGACTTCGAGTCATAATTCACAATAATGGTACAATTACACAACTATTTAAAAATGAGTTTGACGATTTTCTTCCAAGATTCGGTATGGTAAAGTAAACAAACACATTATCGTAAGCTACCAAATCACTCATGTGGTTTCCCACAAGAATCTCTTCTTGACTCACGGGAAATGAGATCGAAGCACTTCCTGTCCTCACCGCTGGGCTTGACCTGACATGTGAGCAGGTTGAGTTTGACCGGCTGCCTGTTTGACTGAAACAAAAAGTGACAATAGGAGAAATACATGTTTGACTACTTCATATTCCTGCTATAACTTCCAAACAGCATCAAAAAGCGTTTAACTCACAAGCTTACTTGGGGTCTGCAGCCCAAAGAAGTTTTACAATCAAGTTTGTCAGTCTGTCCGGGGTACATTCAGAACAGAAAGTGTTTCTGCACACCATCTGCACTATTTTATTTATTTATTTATTTACATTACTGGTCTATGTACACACATGTGCTAGATGGATATCTTAGGCAGTCTAATGTTTTGCAGCGTCTCGTACCACATATACTAAGTCAAGTCAAGTCAAGTCACCTTCATTTATATAGCGCTTTTAACAATATAGATTGTTTCAAAGCAGCTTTACAGAGATAATAGGAAATTAAAGTAACAGAGATTGTTTTGGCTTTACAGCAGCTCTAGAATAAAGTTATTGTCCAGCTTAAGTTAGTTTTGATTGATTCACTTCTGTCACAACGATCATTAGTTATTAACTTAGGGGCCACTAACACACGACACACGACACTAAGTGCATAGATAAAAAAAAAAGATAAAAAAGAAACAAATCTTTACAAAACCCTTGGACGTAACTTGCAAGGTTTGTCATTAAACTATAGGAAACCTAATACAGGCTCAATCGCACAGAGTTGTGCATACTGGCTATTGACTGAACAAAAGTGTCGAAAAAACGCAACGCATATGTGTTATATTACACTGTCACTGACAGAGTCCAGTGCAGACAGACTGTTATGCATATGTCTTGATTTGATTTGATAATGAAATGTGAGACACAGGGCATCATGAGTGAATAAAACATCATGTGGGAAAAGAAGAAAATTGATGACATATGATGCGGAGAGTGAGAGCATGACCTTAGACTGAGAAAGAGATGCTAACAATGCTGCTTGTTCAGTTAAACTCTGGTCATATTTATCGTTGCTCTGTGAAATTTTGCTGGCAAAATCCACTCATTTCAATAGGAATCTCTGCGAAAGGGAGTTTCACGTAAGGGCGAAAAAGTTCCCCACACAGTTTTGGTAATGCAAATTTGCTAGTTGAACAAAAGAAAGCTTCTTGGTTTGAAAGTGACTTCTGTGTGAGCTGTGCTTCATGTATTACTACACTATTGACAATGCACTTTTATTGTCTGAGAAATGTAGCCAAAATTTCGATAATGTAACTGGTACTGTGTCCAAGACATTGATGTTTAGAATGCAGTAAAAGCCTTAGCACACCACATTTGACAGGAAGTGAATGAAAAGGATGATATGGAGGAGGCAAGATAGTAAATTTGATAAAGTGGTCAACACTCATTTTCCCAGTGGGCTGTTAAAGAGGGACAGCGGGATGTCTGGGTTGTTATAGAAACATCCAGCAAAAGTTCAGAAAGCTGATGAAGTCTTTTCACTGTAAATGTTAGACCTCTGTTTAATAGGCTGATTATAGGATGACATGGTTTATAGTGAACAGAGTAAATCACATGTGTCTGAGATACTCACAGTGGCATGAGAGATGGTGAGAATTCCTCCTTTAACTGAGCACTTCCTCCTCTGCCACACCTTCCTCAACCTACAACACAATTGTACTTCTTAACACTACTTATAGCAGACAGCAGGAGCTCATATCGATCAAAAAGCTCATATAATTGAGGGTGTGTGTGTGTGTGTACCCATCACTCTTCTTCATTAGATAGCCTTTCTTCTCACAGCCAAACTCTTTGTTTCCCTGCAGCTGGTGCATACTGTAGCCACCCTGCTTGCTCTGAGAGTCCTGCTCGAGTACAAACACACACATACACACACGTGCTTTAAATAGCTACATGCAGACACCAATCCAAACAGATTCTGTATACACAGCATTTTTGGAAAAGATATGAACAGATCTTAAATATTTTTCACCAGATTTGCAACCTTTTAAAAACAACAGACAACCAGACAACTGACAACCACTTATTTAATTTGCACGCACATAATGATCTCCATCACAAACACAGGTCATGCTGTACATGTTGAACACTTACTCTTCTAGACTTCAATCCACACAGGAAGCGGGTGAGAGAGAAAAGAGGGTGTGAAAAGCATGTGTCGGTACTACTGAATCATATAAATACACTAATGCTAACTTACAAAATAGCTGCTCCTATGACTTAATGTAAACTTCTGCCTGTAAAGTAAAGTAATCACTGTAAAGTTACAGTGATTACAAGCAAATTTGCTGTCATGACAATGTGTTAACAACAATTATTCATTAGCTAACTACCAATTAATTGTCATTTATTTTAAATGTCATTTATTAAACATGATAGAGTCAGCACCTTTTCTCTGAGCAACCAGTGGGGCACAACACTGGTTACCAGCAAGCCCTATTTCATACTGGCTACCAGCATGGTACAGCACTGGGCACTCCCTCTCACACTCTCCCCTGTACAGGTCGAGCATTAGGGAGGGTTATATATTAGACCCACAGATGTACTGCACAATTCAACCCATCATATTTCATTCTGTATGGTGTCATGCCACTGAAAAATGAACTATAACTGTATATGTGTACATTATTCTAAATATGAAGTATATACACTCTGGCAAACCATATGTAAATGTAATCATCACTATTGAAACTGTTTAATCCCAAACAAGTCACTTGGTTGGCTTTCACAAACTAGTTTGGGCAATTAATTGAGAATTTGCCTTGGTCCTAAGATAGAGCCCTGAGGCACACCACACCATACACCTACCTCCTTTTGTTCCAGCTGTAGAGAGGATTTAATGAGATCCCTTAGTGCAGTGAGCTGCTTTTTCTCTTCATCTTGTGTTTGTTTTATCTAAATCACACAAAAGCAAAAAAGAACTTGTTACACACGTACCCACACACCATTAGGGGTGCAGGAAAAACAATGATATTGTAAAGTTCTGAATTATTTTACCTCATAATACAGTTTTAATATTCTCATGCCAAGAATCAATTTTTATTTGGACCAAGTCCAGCAAGGTAAAACATGGCAAATATTAGTCAATGCACAATTATTTTTATTTGACCAACAATCTTAGGGAAAAATATACAGTATATAACTGTGCACAGCAGCTATAAGAGAAACAAGTGAGTATAAGACTGCAATATAGTTTTCTCAGCCAGATCCCATCCATAACAAACCAAGCTAAAATGTTTTTTACTCAATCAAATAGTTTTAGGATAAAGTAAGGTGAGGTACATACGTTGTAAAGATCAGCTGCTAATTTCTCAATGTACTGCTTCAGCTTATCTGCTGTCTTCAAGCCATCTTGGAAAAAGCTGATAAAAAAAAATAATAAAAAAATAAAAAAAGAATTAACATTCTTTTTCTATTGCAACCAGCTATCATTAAAGATCATACATATTCTGTCAATACAGTCAGGGGAAATTATAGACAATTTCACAGTCTATACAACACAGAAACTTGCAAACATCAAGAAGAGATGGAGTTACTGAAAGTAACTTTGAAACATTCAAAGCTTTGAAATAAGCAAAAACATGCCGTTTTTGAGTAACTGTGGTGGAAATGTCCAGTTTTAAATACTGGCAGGTGACTAATATAGTGCCAACACTAACAAACTGCCAAGAGTGTGAGTCAAATTGGATGAGTCAGTGGTTCAGACACTGCGGCCACACGTTCTGCTATCAAGACCCATCTGATGTTTATGTATGAGATTTGAGCATGATTCTGCATTTAAGTGACCTTGGGGTGTAGAGAACTAAGCAAAGTATGCATAATGCCTTCGCTACAACTTCGTTAAAATGTTTTAATTGCGATTAAGTAAAAAAACAAAACAAAGGTAACACTCAACAGTCCACTTTAGACATTCTACTAACTAAAAGTAACTTTGCAACTACTCAACTACCAGTCATTAAAGTATTAGTAAACTGTCTGACTAATATCTGCTAACATTTTATTTTGATTCCCCCAACAGAAATTTTACTGACTAGGTAACTTTGCATGTCATGTCAACTTTCTACTAACCCTTATACCTAACCCAACCCTAACCTAACAGTCTACTAATACTCTAATGAGAGTTAAAGCCCTGCATTTCAGCCCGAGCCCGACGGGCCCCGACTTTTTTATGCCCCTAGGGCCGGGCTTCGGGCCAATTTTCACGTCATAGTTCACATGCGGGCCGGGCCTCTGGCTTTTTTTGGGATATCCTTCTTTTTATATTTTTAGACATTAATTAAAAAAATATGAGAAGTTGACGTCGACGATAGAAAAACAAACATAGAAAGACGTTTAATAACCTCATAACTTTCATAATATTATAATTACACTGACATATGATTGACATGACAGTCGCACGCACGCACGCACACACAGAAGGTTTCCCGTCAGCGCGACCCACGATTCACCTCATGTGCAAATAATGGAGAATATGAGAAAAATCGCGAGTGATAGAAGAGGACTGGGTTAAAATCTTCCACTGTGGATGCTATTCTTTTTCTCCACGATGCTCTGTAAGAGACTGGTCTAACCTTTCGTTTGGTTTTCGTTTACACTGTTGGAAACTACTGATGTTTTTCATTTGATTGGACTTTATTTTCGTTCAACTGTTGGAAACTACTGGAAAAAAGAATGGCCATGTTCTGTGGTGCATTTTTGAGGTAAGATAACCTGCAAGTTTGTTTTTGATTTATTTAATTTAATTTGTTTAGATTGTAGGCTGCTGCTCATTTCGTTTGCGAGCGCTGTTGCGAGCAGCCTGAGCCTGCCTCACTATTTCAAAAATTTTTACTCACTGTGGTTTAATAAATAAACATTAAACTAACTGTCTGTGTGATATGCTTGAAGTGTTTTTATATCTATGGATTTTATTGTAGCTAAGTAAAGTATTAGCGTTGATTTGAGAGGCTAAATTGATCAAACATGTTTTACTCGCTGTTGGCTCGGCTTGCTGCTGGGAATTTTATTATTTTATTTTTTTTAAATGCTCCAAACATTTGTCTAAATTAACTTAATAAAGAAATGAAAAGAAAAGAAACATAACTAACAAAACGGACATATTTTAATGGCAGTCTGCCGCTGTGAAAAAAAAAAAAAAAAAAAAAACCGGGCTCGGGTCGGACTCGGGCTGATAATTCTGATGAGCTGTCGGACACGGGTCGGGCTAGGGCCTGAGCGTCTCGGGCCAGGGCCGGGCTCGGGCCTAGATTTGAGGCCCGTGCAGGGCTCTAATGAGAGTTAGTTGGCATGTAGTAGCAAAGTTACTTATAGTTAGTAGAATGTCTTAAGTGGACCATTGTTTTTTGTTTGACACATTCAGTTACTTTTAAAAGAAAAGAAATCTGAAAACTTAACTTTTAAAGTTAATTATCTATTAAAAGGTAATTTCCCTTAATTTACTGATAAACGGGTGCTCCACTAGAGACGTCAGTGCTTCTGATAAGTTTTCTTAGAAACCACATAGAACACAGTGAAACTGTTAAAACAGCATTAAACAAATACAGCAATAAAAATATTTACTTAATCGCAAACATTAACTTTGTCTTAATAATGACCCCTGAAAGTCTTTAAGTGCAAGGTAAAGCTTGCAGGTTTCTGCTGATGCATCTATAGGTCAATGACAACACTAGCTCAGAATAACCTTAACCTTTAGAGTGAGAGGGAAAAAAGTGCAACACTTTCAGTTCTTTCTTTCAGATCATCACTTTTTTTCAGACCTTCAGGCCAGTGACACTTGCAAGGCTACATGGATCAATAACACTTTCAGTTAACAATTTTCTCACATGTCCCATACACATTTATTGTAACAGTTCTACAAACTAAATGTATGATGTATGGACTTCTTATTTAGTATACTGATATTGCAAATATCTGTCAAGGAAAAACACATCTGAACGCAAAAATGTCACTTACTTGCACTGCGCGTGGTAATACTTGATCAAGTTCTGAAGAAGGTCAACCCCTTTTTTGGTCTTTATTTCATTCACTTTGATCAGGTACTGCAGAAAGAGACATAATTTGATAACAACACAAGTCAGTATCCCAAAAGTAGAACCAAAAGATATTCAAGGATTTTGAATGCTTAAGTGATTTGACATTTTATTTGTAATACATGACAAATCTACAAGCATCATTCTGGGGACACATATTTAGATGTAAATATTTGATTGAACGATTATGCATAACTGTTCTTATTTCAATAGCAACTGAAAAGGGACAAAAATCTTATCTTCTAAATCTGACACGAACATACAGTGACAAACCAATCCCACAAAACAAATGAATTAAACATCATCGTAATCCCGGTTTATCCCAGAGGGGTATACTCCAGAACATTGCAAAGTCTTGCCAGCTAACAATTTTTTGGCTATGCTCAGAAACTTAATCCGTCCTGTTTGGCCCCTTGCATGTCAGAATATATATTGGGATGAAATGGCACACATTCCGCTCATCTTAGAGTGATTTTATTTGTGCACAACCTTTGAGTCACAGTTGTTTCATAAACAATGTGAGTCATATTATTTAGTTAGAGTGTGAGCTTATCTTTGTTATATTCAGTATAACGCACGTAGTACGTATCTGTATGTGTTTGCTAAAGTTGTCATGAGTTTGCCATTTCCTTTGATGCTTCCTGTATCTGAATGAGTCATCTCACTATATAATGAATTATTCATTGCTCTCATATTTGGATTTTCATGTGTAACCACCAAGAAAGGACAACAGGAAACAACCAAAAACAGAAGACTGCTAAATTATGAAAAAGTCAAGACAATCATAAATAATGTCATTGATTTTCAGTAATATGCAAATGCCTCTTCTACATTAGTGCTTATTTATAAGGTAAAATGGGTAATTGAATTAAAGTATTAGATTGTATCATGTGATTTGGTCCAGGAGCATTTGAAAAGCAACCTAATAAACCCTTGATGCACAATTAAATTAATTCAAGATGCAATTCTACATTATAAACCCAATTCATTAACATGTTAAATAACCCACAGCTATCCTCCCTAATGACCAAAAACAACATTGATGATAATGAATCCATAAAACAAGCTATCACAATCTGAGTCATCTGCTCAAATGCTGAGGGAATCATTAAACTGTAAGATAAACAGGCCATTTTCACTAAAATTGAAGCATTACAAACTCCTGATTTATATTAGGAAAACCAATCACAACAGCTAGTGATGTGACTACTAATACAGCAACCTGTAACAGTCAAAGATCCATTTAAGGGCTCTGATTGGCTGCATCTGTGGTTTTATGAATGTTAATATCATTAACAAAACCTGTGGTCTTATGCTGATGAAAATTGCTATATAGACAGATCTGTAAGCTACATTATCAGTACAAAGTGTTTTGGGTTGTAAGGAGCACTAGTAGAAAATATCACTGACCATGGCTTGTACATGTATGTAATGTGTAAGCCTTTAATCTGGAAAAGATATTTAAAAGCACCACAACTATTGAAATATTCCAATATAGGCTACATGTATTCAGCATAATCTAAAAACAAGAAACAGGAAGATAATTTTTCTGCTATTCTCTTCTGGAAATATTAAAGATGCTCACTTGCCATTTAATATGCTGCATTTTAGTGACATTGATCCAGACCAAAATTATACAGTATGTTAAGTGTCCAAAATTGTGTTTCTTGAATAGCTTGACTTTTCACAACTGTCTGTATCTATTACCATTCAAAATGACCTGAATATTAATTTATATATCAGTAAACAAAGTTACAAGTTTATATTCCGAATATGATATGGCATGTATAGCATGTTTCTGGTTAAATAAAAGGACAAGTTGAGTGCACTACAGACCTCACACATCTGTAGTTGGAAGAGCCTCCGTTCTTTCTCCATCTCCTCTGCGATCTCAGCACCAGTGATCTCTGTTCGGATCATCCCGTGCTGCTTGGCGTGCTCACGTTTTTCCTTCTCGATTTTTGTACTGAAAGATTGAAAGAAATTTGTATATTTAGCACAAATTCATCGGAGTTGGTTGGCAATAAGAGTACTGTGTTTATTTCACATCAATCTCACATCTGCGGGGGAGAAAATTATCTCGCTCATGCTTTTTGATGATGCAGTTAAATTACTGATAATTGCAACAGCCCACAGACAAAGTAATCGGTCTGAATGGACAAAAGTGTATAAAGACACAATAGCTCAGTGGTTTTCAATCCTGATCCTGGGTGCGTCTCAATCAGTTCCCTAGTTCAGTAATCAGGGCACTGATCAGGGAGTCGGGCATTTTAAGGGCTGTCTCAATCGCAAAATCATTCCAGTGCACTGAAAATGTTGCTCCCTAAAACGTCCCACAATGCACCGTGAAAACCAGTGATCATCGATGCTCTCACTATGTTCCCTTAACGGAAGTTAGAAACATAAACCACATGAGCCAACTCTCTACACAATGACACAAGATATATGTTCTTTAAAATACAAACCATTATTTCATTATATTTCAGCTTAAACATACATCACTAGTAATGAACAATCTAGCTAATAATTATAATTTATTTACGGCAGAAACGTTGCATGTATATATAACAAGCAAAGTATTTATCATAATTTAAATAGCATTAAAAAAAAAGTTCAGCTTTTGTTCATAAATACCAGTAGTGATGTTGTACACTGAGGACAGTGTTCATGTTGCTAGAAATAGAGTCATCAGTGTGCCAATGTGTAGTGAGCCAGGGTCCTTAGACTCCTTACTGTACTTACCAGTGCCTGAAGTCGTGTAAAGCTTTGTGTTTTAAGTTGAGTAGTAAACAGGATAACAAGTGTTTCCTCACCTTATGTGGTATATATTACAGCATTTCATTTTGATCAATATTCTATTGTAATTTGTTATTTCATGTTAACTATTGTGTTTACTAATGTTAATGGGTACAACTTTATTGTTAGTGATGCATTTTTTATTTTATTTTATTTTATTTTTATTGTCAAAAAAGGTTTATGGTTGTTTTAATATTGGTATTGTCATCACAAACACTAATACTTTACCTCACGGTTGCCATGGGAAAAAAAAAAACATGTAATTGGCAACACAATAGTAATTTAATAATAGATATTATATATAGCTAAATAGATTCATAATTATAGCCTAAAATATTATCTTACGATTTACATCAAAGCTGATACATTTTGCCCTTTCTTAAATTCTTTCTCCTTTCTCCTATCTGTTGTTGGAAGTACGGCAAAACTCCTCAAACAGTAAATAAAGTAAAACAATTACAGTCACAAAATACATTTTCTTTTCACTCCGTTTACAACTCTACTAAAATTCACCTTTTCATTCAGAGCTTGCGAGAGCTGCGAGTTGTGTGTAATGACGCTGTAAACGTGCTGGCATAGCAACGTTATACGTTCAGTTTCCCTTTCCACACGTTGTCCTACAAAGGCCATCTCGTTTAATTCTACTGTACTGTAGGTTGAGGACACTTTGCATATGTCAACCTACAGAGAATGTGTCCTACCTAGGATACAACCTTCGAAATGAGACACAGCTAGTGTTTCAGATAAACACACAGTGGTGGGTCCCCAGGACCAGGACTGAAAACCAATGACTTAGCTAACATTCATTGAGCAAACTTACAACTTCGTTTCGTAGTCCTTCCAAGCCTTGTCAAAGGGTTTTTTCAGGTCCTGAAAAAACACACACAAAAAAACCTAATGAGCCAAGTGCAGTAGTTAGAGTGCCTCGTTTTCACAACAAAGTAGATGTCAAAGACTAGGTAGTGCACAAATCCATCTGCATCAGCGTTGAAGGATGATATCTTTCCAGCAGTAAGGTAAACTGCACATTAGAACCACAACAGCCTCATTACATAATTGTTTTGATAAATATCTAAAGCACCAATTGTAGATATGACTATTACAGTTACTTTTGGTAACTGACAGATCCCTTAGTGGGTTCTGATTGGCAACTGGTGTCTGATCTTCTGATAGACAAGACATCAAAAATAGCTACACTTAAACCACTCTCAGATTCAGTTCAACTGCAGTGGGCTAGTCTAGTTTGTGATGTAATGAAGCTATTTACTAGAACAGAGCTCAGGTACTTCTACAGGTCTACGACATCTTCTTTCAAGATATTATTTATGTTTCTGGGTTTGTATCCAAGTGCATTTGTATTTAGCCTCTGCAGGTCTGACGTTCTATGAGACTTGGTCTGAAAAAAATATTTCTCACCCCCTTCACGCCTTTCAGGTCGCCTTTCAACAGAGAGTCCAGAGTGAAGATCACATTATGACTCAGATTCTGGAGCTGCAGGAAGAGACGGTGAAACAGAGCAGAGACTGTGTTAATACGATACATGACACTTGGCACAGCATAAGCACAGCACAGAAGAAATAAGAGAAAACATATCAAATACAGCCATCCACACAAAGAGCCTGTTGAGAGAGAGACGGAACCGTATCAGGATGAGCAGACCAGCATTGTCATCCAATACTCCGGGACAGATCTTTTAAATTAATCAACATTAATGTTTCAGACCCAAGAGGCCCGATAGTTTGGAATCAAGTAACAAGATGAGACCCACTGACGTACTACACTGTCTTATAAGAGCTTAAGATAGTGATAATAATGATAGATTGAGGACCAAGAAAGAAAGATGATCAAAGGCGGATAACTGATATATTGTGCATGAGTGCATCCCAAATAAAATATATTATGGCCGACAACTTAAATGACAATCACTATTATAAATCTATATAATTGTGTCTGCTTTTAAACAAACAGCATTAAACAAACGGTAAAACATTAAAATATAGAGCAGGGATCCTCAAAAAGCAGACCACGGTCCGGTTCCAGACCCTGGCTTGGTTCCAACCAGGCCGCAAGACATCATGACAACGGTAGCACTATTTTACATTTTCTACTGTTTAAAGTGAGCAGCTTCATAATAAACAATGTTATAAAAGGGAAAATAATTGTGTATACAGTATCTTTCTGTCACATGGCCTTCAGTGCCATACATGGGTATCTAAATGCAAAAATAATAATAGCCAGATAAAACATCTGATCTTACCCTTTAATATTCATATCCAATTGAGCTAAAATGATGAACTGTACCAATTTTTTTTATTATTAATCTTAGACACCACTGCTTTGGCTCTGAAGGCCCAATATACACATCTTTGATGACTATTTTGACTGTTTATGGGTTTTATTTTATTTTATTTTATTTTTACAAAGTACAACTGCTGCCCAGATTTAATTATTTATAAACTAGATTACATTAAATATTAAACATATATATATATACAGCGGGGGAAATAAGTATTGAACACGTCATCATTTTTCTCAGTAAATATATTTCCAAAGGTGCTATTGACATGAAATTTTCACCAGATGTTGGTAACAACCCAAGTAAGCCATACATACAAAGAAACAAACAAAAATAAGTTCAGAAATTAAGTTATGTGTAATAATGTGAAATGACACAGGGAAAAAGTATTGAACACATGAAGAAAGGGAGGCGCAAAAAGGCATGGAAAGCCAAGACAACTGCTGAAAACTTACAGTAATTAAAAAGCAATCCAGCCCCCTGTCAGTGGAAATTAATAACAGCTGGTTCAGTCCCAAATGATGGCCTACAAAAAGGTCTCATTGCCAAGGTGTCACACAAGACACATCTCATGATGGGTAAAAGCGAAGAGCTGTCTCAAGACCTTCGCAACCTAATTGTTGCAAAACATAATGATGGCATTGGTTATAGGCGCCATTCTAAGCTTCTGAATGGTCCAGTGAGCACTTTTGGGGCCATAATACGGAAGTGGAAAGACTTGTGACTTATAGTGGAAATTTCACCATAAATTTGCCTCGACCAGTGCTCCTCGCAAAATTTCTGATAGAGGAGTGAAAAGAATAATCAGAAGAGTTGTCCAAGAGCCAACACCAAGTTGTATGGTGTTTTTAGGGTAATGTGCACTGCCATTTCTCCTCCAAATATGGTGTGTATTATGGCATCCAAACAGTTAAATTTTGCTCTCATGTGACCACACTATATTCTCCCAGTATTTCACTGGCTTTTCCAAATGTTGTGAAGCAAACTTTAAATGAGCTTCAACATGCTTTTTTTTCAGTAATGGAGTCTTGCGTGGTGAGCGTGCATACAGGCCATGGCGGTGGAGTGCATTACTTACTGTTTTCTTTGAGACAACAGTACCTGCTATCTGCAGGTCTTTTTGAAGCTCTCCACAAGTGATCCTTGGCTCTTGGACAATTCTTCTGATTATTCTTTTCACTCCTCTATCAGAAATCTTGCGAGGAGCACTGGTCGAGGCAAATTTATGGTGAAATTATTGTCTTTCCACTTCCGTATTATGGCCCCAAAAGTGCTCACTGGACCATTCAGAAGCTTAGAATGGTGCCTATAACCAATGCCATCATTATGTTTTGCAACAATTAGGTTGCGAAGGTCTTGAGACAGCTCTTCGCTTTTACCCATCATGAGATGTGTCTTGTGTGACACCTTGGCAATGAGACCTTTTTGTAGGCCATCATTTGGGACTGAACCAGCTGTTATTAATTTCCACTGACAGGGGGCTGGATTGCTTTTTAATTACTGTAAGTTTTCAGCAGTTGTCTTGGCTTTCCATGCCTGTTTGCGCCTCCCTTTCTTCATGTGTTCAATACTTTTTCCCTGTGTCATTTCACATTATTACACATAACTTAATTTCTGAACTTATTTTTGTTTGTTTGTTTGTTTGTATGTATGGCTTACTTGGGTTGTTACCAACATCTGGTGAAAATTTCATGTCAATAGCACCTTTGGAAATATATTTACTGAGAAAAATGATGACGTGTTCAATACTTATTTCCCCCGCTGTATATTTAATATTTAATGTAATCTAGTTGCTATAGTTGGGTTAGGGTTATATAGGGTATATATATATATATATTCCCAAAAATTGTCTGGACCTCCGCACGGAAGGAAATGTAGAGACCGGACTTCTTGGAACTTCATTGAATAACCCTGATATAAAGTATAAAAGAACTGTTAAGCACTTTTGAAACATGGCATAGAAAATAACATACTGTTCGAAATGGAAAATGTTCTTTTGTTTTCATTATTGGCAAAATCAGATGTCAAATATGAAAAAAGCAACTGCTCCAGTATATTGTGTATACAAGAAGTTATTGACACTTTTTGACATATGCTTGGATGACGATTTATTATTTCATTTACTTCATTTCTATTAAATAAAACATAAAATATTCCAAATGGCATTTTGACACAATTGAGAGAAAAAAAAAAATCATAAAATGGAAAATAAAAAGACCAGTGTGCAAAGTAAAAAAGTTAACTTCTAAAGTCACCTGAGATGTGTGTGTTTAAGGTCAGAGTGCAGATAGTGAGATAAATGTGTTTAAACAGAGTCTTTTTCTTTAGTGTGTGTGTGTGTGTGTAGTATCTGATGTGATGAATAGCTCGTCTGGCTGATAATGCTAGTGGCAAACAAACACCAATATAAAATATACACTGCCCCACAGAAAGGCTGGTTAACAAACCAACAAAGAGCAGTCCTCATTGAATGTCTTCATCATTTCATATAAATGTGAAACTTTCATAAATGAGGTTTGTTGTGATCGGGAGATAAACCACAACGTAGCACTTCTGTTCACTTCCTCTCTGCCTCACTATTCTTCATTCTCTCTTAATGGATGCTCTTGTTTCAGAGTGATAAATACCTCAGCTTAGTGCCAAAGCAGTCTAAAAGCACCGCAGCCAGACAACAAAGTGTCTCTTTTGAGAGAGAGAAGAGATAGCAGAAGACCAAAACTCTGCAGTTTAACTCTGTTTCATACAGATAAGTTATTGACAGCTGAACTATTTTAAGTTTGAACGAGTATTTCAAGCCTCAGTTGCAGGAAAAAAACAATTTGCCACACAGCACAATGTGAATGCTGATAGCCTGCTGTGTGTGTATTGGTCCATCAGCGTTCCAGTGAGGCTATGGTCCTCAGGAGGGTGTTGTGGAAACGGAGAGGATATACTGATGACACAGGAACCAAAGGAAATGAATCAGGGAAATGTTAATGCTGTTGTCAGGAGAGGATGACAGCAAGACCGAAAATACACACACAGGAAACCGTACGTTAGTACACTGGACTGGTGGAAAATCATGAACACATTCCGTACAAAAGTTAACCAAATTACCAAGATAAAACTGTGGTAGCTTGGTATAAGATGCCTCTTTTATCTGAGGTTTGGAAAGTTTTTAATACAGGACATTTTGCAGTATTATATCTTAATGTATTATGATTTCATTGGTTGTTTAATGGTCGACAGATATGGGTTATTTTGACGGCGGATGCTGATGAAGATTTCTTATAAAGCAAGGTGGGCGATAGGGCATAGGGTTGGGTATCGTTTGAATCTTAACGATTCCAATTTCGATTCTGCTTGTCGATTCCAATTCTTATTGATTTCTAATTTCGATTCGAATAAGGTAAAAAAAAAAAAAAAACTTAGATATTCACATCTAGTCTTTTGCAAAACATTTAATTGTAGCTGAAAATCATCTAAAAATCAACAACTAACATACACAAGGAACGTTTGCCTGTGGTTTAAAAACACCACAGAAAAACAACTAGCCTAACTAATAAATTTCAAGCATTATTAAAGACAAGTAAACACTTGGTAGTTAAAAATGAACAAATAAAAAATCTGCAATCGCAACAAATAGATACCCCTGAACAAAGATACAAATGAAATAAACAGTACAGTAATAAACAGATTTTCAGGTTTTCAGGTACAGAAACTGTAATCAAATGTAAAATAATGCTGCACTTTATAGATAAAATATACATTGCAAATATAGCTATGAAAGTTATTCAGTCAAGAACTAGTGAATTTTCTCTTTGTCTTTTGTTTTTGACAAGTGTTGTTATAGAGACCGCAGCTGCTGTCATTTTAAGAGTTGCCCAATATAGTTACACACGCCTGCAGCACTGAAAACAGTGTGCACGTCTTCTCACAGTTGAATGGTTTAAAGTCATATTGATATGCTCACAAAGGAATCGATAAGAGGAGCAAAAATTTTATTTTATAACAAGTATCCGATTCCTGACCTCAAGTATTCGATTTCAGAATTTTGATTCCTAACCCTAATAGGGAGTGGGGGGGAGAAATCGATACAGCATATTATTGCGATATTTTGTGTGGGGAGATTGTACATAGACGCCAAGAATCTATATTTTCGAGGCCTGAATTTTGACTCAGTATAACGAGTATTGTGCATAATTTTACAAAAAGCTTTATGCGTATAATGTGGGAAATAATTATAATTTCAAATCTTTCTTTCAAACTGTAATTTATTTTTTATTTTATTTTTTTACATTTTCTAATGTAAAAAAAGAAATTACATTTAAAAAAAAAACATTTTGTATTTTACTGAACATCTGGCGCTGTAAAAATAATTAAAGTAATCCAGCTTAAGATGGTTTGTTGGTCTTAGTTTGTTTCCAATCTGGTCAGACTGCTCTGGTTTATTGGATGCAAGTGTGGTTTTGAGCACTTGTCAGCTGTTAGTTCCATCTTTTTAGATAGACCAGCTGAAAACCAGCTTGTTTAATATGCTTTTCATTAGGGTTATGAAACATTAAATGTTTTTATTAGGAATAGGAATTTATTGCATACTGTATATAGTATTACTGTATATATACACTCACCTAAAGGATTATTAGGAACACCATACTAATACTGTGTTTGACCCCCTTTCGCCTTCAGAACTGCCTTAATTCTACGTGGCATTGATTCAACAAGGTGCTGAAAGCATTCTTTAGAAATGTTGGCCCATATCGATAGGATAGCATCTTGCAGTTGATGGAGATTTGTGGGATGCACATCCAGGGCACGAAGCTCCCGTTCCACCACATCCCAAAGATGCTCTATTGGGTTGAGATCTGGTGACTGTGGGGGCCATTTTAGTACAGTGAACTCATTGTCATGTTCAAGAAACCAATTTGAAATGATTCGAGCTTTGTCACATGGTGCATTATCCTGCTGGAAGTAGCCATCATAGGATGGGTACATGGTGGTCATAAAGGGATGGACATGGTCAGAAACAATGCTCAGGTAGGCCGTGGCATTTAAACGATGCCCAATTGGCACTAAGGGGCCTAAAGTGTGCCAAGAAAACATCCCCCACACCATTACACCACCACCACCAACCTACACAGTGGTAACAAGGCATGATGGATCCATGTTCTCATTCTGTTTACGCCAAATTCTGACTCTACCATCTGAATGTCTCAACAGAAATCGAGACTCATCAGACCAGGCAACATTTTTCCAGTCTTCAACTGTCCAATTTTGGTGAGCTCGTGCAAATTGTAGCCTCTTTTTCCTATTTGTAGTGGAGATGAGTGGTACCCGGTGGGGTCTTCTGCTGTTGTAGCCCATCCGCCTCAAGGTTGTGCATGTTGTGGCTTCACAAATGCTTTGCTGCATACCTCGGTTGTAACGAGCGGTTATTTCAGTCAAAGTTGCTCTTCTATCAGCTTGAATCAGTCGGCCCATTCTCCTCTGACCTCTAGCATCAACAAGGCATTTTCGCCCACAGGACTGCCGCATACTGGATGTTTTTCCCTTTTCACACCATTCTTTGTAAACCCTAGAAATGGTTGTGCGTGAAAATCCCAGTAACTGAGCAGATTGTGAAATACTCAGACCGGCCCGTCTGGCACCAACAACCATGCCACGCTCAATATTGCTTAAATCACCTTTCTTTCCCATTCTGACATTCAGTTTGGAGTTCAGGAGATTGTCTTGACCAGGACCACACCCCTAAATGCATTGAAGCAACTGCCATGTGATTGGTTGATTAGATAATTGCATTAATGAGAAATTGAACAGGTGTTCCTAATAATCCTTTAGGTGAGTGTATATTACTGTATATATACTGTATATATTAAGTACAATACTATTTTATTGCCATACAATCATATAAATAAACAGGGCTGCATGAATGTTTGAATAAACATTTAAAATGCAATTTAAAAAAAGGTTCAGGTTTGCAGTGTTTTTTTGTTTGTTTTTGCAGGGCCACAAAAAAATACCAATAATAATAGTTATTATTAATACAAAATAAAAATATAAAACAAAATAAATATTAATTTTGTAGTATTTTACTGTAAAATTCATATGGAGTATTTAATAATAATAATAATAATAATAACAACAACCACAACAACAACAGCAACTATTACAGTACTCATTTTTATGGTTATCTTAATTTCTTAATTTTCTAACACTGAATCATGAGCTGTACGCATATAAAAGAACACAGTGTCACGCTTCACTCTGAAACACGCAGCGCATATATTTAATTAAATCACAGCCTTTGTGATTTAATGATCGCACTAAGCCATATCGCGATTTCAGTTTTATTTAGATTAATCATGCAGCCCTACAAGTTAAGTATTTTGAAAATGAAAACGTATGTTAAGATGGAGCATTGATAAAAAGTTAAATGAAAATGAAAAGAATAAATTTTCTCCTTTTTCCAGCAGCTGTGCAGTGCTGGAACACTGAGCCTCCGCTCACACAGATACGACTTCCCTTCCGCAGAGCTCGCCAGCATTCACACAGTGATTTAGGAATGTGTGTGTTTGTGTGCGTGTGAGGGGTGAAAAGGAGACGCGCTGTAGCTACTGCAACTCCTACACTCGGAATTTATGGCTCTATCTCCACGTTTCTGCCAGGAGGAGAGATCAGGATAGATTACAAAAGCCCCTCTAACTCACACACATCCACTAGACACACAATTTTCACACATTTCACACATCTCTGAACGCATCCGCCTCTGACACCAACGCAGAGAACTCTACAACCTGTGTAGAAGGACACACACTTTAAGCTCTTTAACACTTTCCCAGAGGCTGATTCACTTTAAAAGGATCTAGTATGCTGTAAAGCCTTAAATCTGTCCCTACATTGGGCTTGAACATAAACCAAAACAATCTTTTCTTTTTATTTGTATGATCTAGTATCATAGAAAAGAAACCCGCTTTTAAGTGCATTAAGTCTTGGATGTCCATTCATTGTGGTTTAAAGATCTGTTCACGTAGAAGACTCACCAGGTTCTTGAGGAGGGTGGAAAGCTCTTTAGTCAGAGTAGAGAACTTAACAAAGGCTGTGCCCAGATCTGGATTATCCCGACTGATGAAGTTACTGCCAAACTTATCCAACGCTTGGGCGTACATCTCCTCATTTTGAATGTGATCTGACAAAAGAGCACAAATGAACACAATCATGTCGTATTGTTTATGAATGTCATGCATCTGAAGAGTACACATCCTCGCTCAGGTGTTGGTAGCATGTTGTCTGGTTCCTTAAAGACTGTATTAAATCATTTCATTCCTAGGTACAATTCCCTGGTGTTAATGGATATCATTTATCAGTGCAAAAAGTTTTCAGTGTCAATGCATTTTTATGCAAGGAATGTTTGGTTTCATTAAACTGCAATAACTTTCTGCACCTCTGAAACAACTTATCTGCTTATGTAACCAAGATCAAGTTTCTTCATAATAGGGGTCATTCTATGAAATATGCCTTTTCCAATGTCATAAGTATTTCAAGATTAATCAGACAAATAAATCGTATTGTGCTATAACAATCTAAATTAATACATTGTAATATACACTACCGTTCAAAAGTTTGGATCAGTAAGATTTTTTTTATTTTAAAAGCCTTTGCATTATAAAGGTATTCATAATGTACTTTAAATGCATTATATCTTTTCATAAATTGTAACCAGAGTTAAAATGCATTTTAATATTTACAGATTCCTTGTTACATCTGAAATGATTTAATGCATTAAAAATACTTAATACATTATGTATAAAGGCTGTAAGTAGAGTGTTATTATTTGTTTATGTTTTTGAAAGATGTCTCTTATGCTCACCAAGGCTGCCTTTATTTGATCAAATACAGTAATACAGAACAATGCAATACAATACAATACAGTAAAAACAGTAATATTGTGAAATATTATTAAAATATAAATAACTCTTTTTTACTCTTTAATATATGTTAAAATGTTATTTATTCCTGTGATGGCAAAGCTGAATTTTCACCAGCCATTACTCCGGTCTTGAGTGTCACATGATCCTTCAGAAATTATTCTAATATGTGACCCTGGATCACAAAACCAGTATGGGGAAAAATGATCGATTTTTCTTTTATGCCAAAAATCATAAGGATATTAAGTAAAGATCATGTTCCATGAAGATATTTTGTAAATTTCCTACAGTAAATATATAAAAACATTTATATTTGTGAGTGAATGCAGCACAATCGTAAACATAAATGGACAACTTTAAAGGCAATTTTCTCAATGTTTCGAATTTTTTCCACCCTCAGATTCCAGATTTTCAATATATTGTCCAAATATTGTCCTATCCTAACAAACAAAACATCAATGGAAAGCTTGTTTATTCAGCTTAAATTTATTCAGTGAAAAATGATTTACCCATGTGACTGGTTTTGTGATCCAGGGTCACATATACTGATTTGGTGCTCAAGAAACATTTCTTGTTATTGTCAATGTTGAAAACAATTGTGCTACTAAATATTTTTGTGGAAACCACGATATATAAAAAAAAAAAAAAAAAAAAATCTGGATTCTTTGATGAACAAAAAGTAAAAATAGCAGCATTTATTTGAAATAGAATAAATTATTTTGTGAGAGAGAGAGAGAGAGAGAGAGAGAGAGAGAGAGAGAGAGAAATATAACCAAACACATACATACCCGATATATATGAATGTGTGATATGTATACGTGTATAGATACACACCTGAACCGCAGCAAGTATCAGTTCAGTATGTGTGTGCGAGAGAAGTGTGTGGGTGTATGTGGGGGTGGATAAAACTAGCTGGCGTGATGTCCGCCAGGAACATGTTGATCATGCTAACTGTGATCTAGCCATTTGTTTTAACAGTCTTACAGGCAGATTTATCTACAATCACTAAAATACTGCACACCACCATATCCATGATACTGCCTGTAAAACATAAGTCACTATGATTTCAATAAGTGTGTTTATTTGTATTAAATCATTAACAAAATCAGAATTTGTGCGTGCGCGTGGTTGTGTACATACCTTGGCCGGAGTTATAAATGGCTTTGACTGACTTCTTAACCTTCTGCAATGAGTTTCTGTCCTGATCCAAAGCCTATGGACAAACAGATAAGAGATGGAATCACTGAAGCTGTACACCTGTGATGTGACCTAACAGGAACGTTATACTAGAAACTATGAATAAAATGTAATAAATAATCCACTTATAAATGCTTAAGCTCTGTTTGTGCTGTAATAAGAATTCTTCCCAGAATTGTGCCATACTGACCCCATAGCATTGCTTTCAACCACTTAACTGCGGAACAATACATCAAGCAAACAAAATTATTGATTTATTCAGGGCAATTTCCTTGCAGCAGATGTAGAAAAACAGTTTGAGGCACAAGATGTTCTTTATACAAGTATGTGAAACGCATGCTACTAGATCAGATGCAAAGCTCAGTTTCATGTATATTTCATATTGCTATGCTACAGCATTCTCAGCATTGACACAAGGGACTCTATATCAAACATTAAACTACACAGCTATAGTTTGTAAGTTAGTCATGCCTGCAACATGTTTATAGCTAGCTAGCTACATCAAAAACAATGCATCCTGTTTAATAGTACCAACATTCGCAAGTAACAATAGAACCCTTTGTGTCATAGAGTATGTATGTTTTTGGCCAAACTTTTTCACAATTTTTTCTCTCAACAGATAATGAACAAGTCAACCAGAAATTATTCAAAATCACTAACTAATCAAGAGAAAAGTTGTGTTGCACTAATTGGTCATGATGCATCAACAGTCCCTAATTAGAATTTTGGTTTTATCCAACACACACACACGCACACACTTCACAAGACTACACTGTGAGGTTCCAGCACAGATTATGCATGATATTAAAAGCTGATATCAGTCAGTGAGCAGTGTGCCATGGGAGGATCTCCTAAGTTGTGTTATTCCTGCAATGACAAGAACATTTAACCCCTCGCTCTTCTCTGAAAGCTCAAAGTATGATCTTCTTCCTCTAACAATAAGCCACAATTTGCCCATATTGCCTGCTATTGCTACTGGATTCCTGATTCGATTGGATTCTGACTCACAAGCTCTCAATTCGATTTAATTCGGATATGTCATACTTCAATTATAATGTTTATTTTGCTTGCATATGAATAAAAATTCTCTCAGCCAATGAGGAAATTCATGTGTATCAGTTTCCACAAAATTATTAAGTAGCACAACTGTTTTCAACATCGATAATAATAAGAATTGTTTCTTGGGTACCAAATCACCATAAATGTAAATAAATTACATTTTGAAATGTATTAAAATTAAAGGTTATTTTTAAATTGCAAAACATATTTCACATATTACTGCTTTTACTATATTTGTGAAGAGCCTTGGTGAGCAATGCATATCTGACTTTTTTCAAAAACATAAAAAAAATCTTGCCGACCCCAAACTTCTGAATAGTAGTTTTGTAAAAATCAAAACATTTGTCTATTAAGTGTATTTTATCAAAATATTCCTCACTGAAAGTAACTTGTTGATTCAATAACTGCTCTGACAGATTTAGTAAATGATCCATCAGAATTTATTTTTTAAGAATTGATATCAGGATCACTCAAAATGAAGATTAATCGGAAAAAAAAAATCTAAATTTAAACCCATTGATAATGATAATCTGGTTTGAACTGAGCAAGGACATGTAATTTACTCAACAACAGCTTGATTGAAGCTAACATTTATCCGATTATGAACCCGACTGGAAATTGGGCAATTAAATAAGTGACAGATGTTTGTTTTCAGAGCGTACAGTATAGTATTCCCATCTCACAGAGGCTGAAATTAAAAATATCCTGATGTCATGCCTCTATTTTGGCTGAGAGACAAAAAGCACACAACACATGACTACACAAAGCCTGTTTAGATCTTCACCTCCTAATGAATTCTGAAACCTGACCTGCTATTTTCATTGTTTTGCAGAAGGAGTGCAGAAGAGTTTCCCTAGCAACACAGTAGTAGATGACAGGAAGAGATGCCTTGGTGTGTGTGCACTTTTGTGAATGAGGTTATTGATATGAATACTTTCTAACGAATTCATCCACTAAAACTCCACTGAGGACCAGGGTTTTGAACCAATGCCATTTCACTGTAGATAGGACCACAAAATCTGCATAATCACATTCAATCAAAAGTTAGCTTTCATTTGTTTGCACATCTAAAGAAATTACACTGCCATGCCTTCAACTTCTAAATCCCTTAATCATCGAACACCGAAAAAATCAAGTGTTTAGAAAAGTCAAATGAATCATCCCTGTGCGAACAAGCAGGTGTTAACATTAAACAATTTTACATGGAACTTTCCAATTAGAAAATAAGTGTTTGTCTATACTGGGGAAACAATGGCTACGTCCGTAATCGCCCCCTATACCCTTGAATAGGGAAAAATTTAGGGGATAGCAATTTGGTGTCCGAAACCATAGTGGATGTTTTTGAGTGCGCTCATTCAATTCCACAATCAACACAATAATGCATGTACAACCAATGTCCGCACAACGGCTAGAGAATACCCATAATGCACTGTGAGGGTCACGCCAAATGAATTCCTGCTTCTCGCCAGAAATCATCCATCCATTTTCCAAACTGCTGGTTCAATATGGGTACAGCATAAAATCATACAGGTATTTATACCTTTTTTAATTGATTAATAAATTGTTGAATTAAGGTTTATACAGGCTGGTTTCCATGACAGAGTTCAAGATAAATCTTTTCATTACTATTTTGGCCATATGAATACTGGACCCCCAATTGTGCCTAGTTTCTCCCAAGGTTTTTTTCTCCATTCTGTCAACTGATGGAGTTTTGGTTCCTTACCACTGTCGCCTTAGTCGCCATTGGCTTTTAGCTTGCTTAGTTGGGGACATTTAATTTAATATTCAACAATATTATTGATCTGCCTGCATTGACACCATTATATGAGAACTGAACTGAGCTGGACGATGACATCACGGTTTTCTCCAGAGCGGCTATATATAAAAATGAACTAAATTAATTAGGGATGCACCGATATGAACATTTTGGCCGATACCGATAACCGATAAATCTAAATACATTAATAATTTTTGAGAGCCTGATTACAAAAACAAAAGTCTCACCATTTAAAGCCATGTTAAGCACACAATTATAATGTTCTCATTGTCATTTTGTGTAGCCTATATGACAGATTTGCGCTGCACATGTTGCACTGAACTGTTTTTAGCTTTTTTGAAGTAATTCCTATCATATTTCAAGCAATTCAAAACCATCATGGCGAACAGTGCGCATCTGAAGAGTCTCAGCTGAAGGAAATAATCCATTATTTACCGGCTTTAATATATAGGTTGATAACGATTACATAAAAATTTACCATGTATCGGCCGATACCGATATGGTGGCTGTTTTTAGATACCGATATGGTGGCTGATAAAACGTGCATCCCTAAAATTAATAACCTTTTTACAACAAAAATGAAACATCACTGAACTTACTTAAGATGGACTATGACGCTATTGTCTTCTGGAAACAAACTTTGTTGCATTATTTTCCAGTTATCTCTGTAAAGCTGCTTTGAAACAATCAGCATTGTAAAAAGCGCTATATAAATAAAGGGTACTATATTAGTGGAGTAATAGGGAATAGTGAAAAAGGGTATAGGGGACGATTTCAAACAGCACATGTACCTCCAACAAACTCTGTGCTTTTATTCTCATTGAAATGGCATTAGCAGCTAAAGCTAACATAAACCTAAAAAACAGGGCTGCATTTATACATATTTCTCTTGTTGTAATCCATAATTGCTTTTTTGGATATTGCCTTTCACGTAGTGTGTTATGTAGCTGCTTGTGAATGTAAAAGGTCTGCAAAGCATGCATTTTGACGATAAGAGTTATCGTCTCCCAAAGAAAGAACCGATTCGGAACTACCTGAAACGTGTCGTCATCTTCCTGCACAAACCTACATTAGTTTTTAAGAACTTTGAATTGGCCGATGGTCTTCATTGGCTGCCAGCGAACAACGTCTACAAACAACATTTGGTTTATGTTGCTGACTTGACATGTAAAGAAGACTCTTTGTCTAATCTAACTCTTTTTGAAATCTAAAGAAGATTTCTGAGCTGTGAAAACAAATCCACTTTGCATCCACTTCCAAAGAAAGAGGCCTTGTGCTTGAATTGATACAATAAAAGCGATGCAATCGTTACTGTTCATATTACTGTGTATACAAGTGCTGAGGAAGCCTCCTCCAGAGTTGAAAATCAGATTTGGTAATTGGTAGGGCAGGGTATTTTCATGTATCTTAGTGCATTCTTTATAGTGGAATTGGTGGAAACTAGTGAGCTGGGTTTGCTAATGCTAACGTTAGCAGTGCACACTTGCGCTACTTCTTTCTGTCACAGTTTACGTTCAGAAATAACAACACAGAAATAACAGCCACTGCTTTGTGAATCTTGGATGTAAACAAATGAATTAATTAAATATCAATACAGTGTTTCTGAGAATCAGTACAGTATTGGCAAACATAATATTGTGATCTTCAAGTGTGTCAATATTTTCTTACAAGCCTAACCGCCGTTTCGCTTCCAACACGTGCTTTAAGCTATAGACCAGACACAGCAGACTGGGCCATCTGACCAATCAGAGCAGAGTAATCTCTCAAAAAGGAGGGGTTTAGAGGATTCGAACCGTTTCAGACACTGCTGCAGTGTATATTATGAAAAAATTTAAGTGTTTTTTGACCTTGGATGCATGTAAATCTATGAAATTATTGCATCACTGAAAGTAACTTGACATTTTTTATTATTTAAATTGTAATGGTAAAAAAAAAAATACTGTTGTTCAGTGTTCAACGACCAATTAGTAATATCCAAACTATACTGTAAGGCTTCTCTTCAAATTGTATAATGGTATTATATATAGTCCTGCTACTTCTGAAAAATTATTTAGTGACATTTCAATGTATGGTTTCTAGAGATAACAATAAAACAACGACAAAACAAAGGCAGATGACATTTCTTGACCACTGAATGTTTAGTTGACCACAAAGTTTAAACTGTAAAGAGGTCAAATTCACTGATGTCAAAGTTCACTGGTGAAAGCTGCCACGTTTCCTGCTTACAATCTTATCCCGTCAACGCAGAGCAGGCATTTCCTTCCCAAACTAGAAATAAGTGCACAAACCCAACCCAAGTCTGACAGCATACTGTCACACACACACACACACAAACAAGTTTACATACCCTCTTGCAGAATGAGCAAGATGTTAATAATTCTAACAAAATAAGAGGGATCATAATAACTGCATGTTATTTTTATTTAGTACTGTCCTGAATAAACTTCCATATGATAGATGTTTCCATATAGTCCACAATTTTACACAAATTAACCAGTTCAAAAGTTTACTCCCTTGAATCTTAATATTGTGCGTTGTTACCTGGATGATCAACGATTGTTTTTATGTCTTGTGATAGTTGTTCACGAGTCCCTTGTTTGTCCTAAGCAGAAAAAATATGAACATTAAAAGTCATTGATCATCCAGGTAAACTAAAAAAAAAAAAAAATAAATGTAAACTTTGATATTTCTCAATAACAGCAAGCATTTTAATATTGTTTTTTATAAGTTTTTTTGTTTTTTACGTTTTTTTGTTTTTATATTATTACATTGTTTTCATCTTTGTAATTTTCATTTTACTCTATATTTGTAAAGTTTAATACTGGTTTAATATCAGAATTCCTAATTCAAATTTAACTCATAGAATTAAAAGTCTAAAATACTAAATTTTGCTGCATAAAAATGGGTTTAAAATTGGGATAAAATCTACTAAAGGACTTTTGCCCTACAGACTTTCCTGAATAGAGACCATGGTAGGGCCCTTTGAAATCATAATTGTGTGATATTCCTTATAAAATGGTTTAATTAATTGCTTTATTATTAAGTTGAGAAGTACATTCTACTGTACAATAGTAATATATTTGTACATTTCTTCAAGTTAAACTGAACTTTGGTGGGTTGAAGTGAAGCTTTTGGTTTCTGTGTGAATTTGACAATAGTTTAATCAAATGAAATGGTGAAATGATTGTTAAGTGACTCTTAGAGCAGCTCTAAAAATGAAGTTCATATGTTCATTTCATCATATAGTGAAACGGCAGATGCTAAAAACTAGGGCTGCAACGATTCATCGAGTTACTCGATTTACTCGATTACAAAAATTCCTCGAGGCAAAAACTCTGCCTCGAAGCCTCGTTAAATTCCTATGACGCGCACTATAACGCGCAGGGATCTGATTTCACACGGACCGTTGTTCAGTGTTCAGGAAGCACAATAGCGCGTGATACATTTTGAATTTAGTTGGCGCGATGGCGGAGAGTAAAGATGTCCATAAAGTTTGGGATCGCTTCCTTCCAGCGTCGCTGAAACAAGGTAATGATTCTGTCCCCTGCATTTTTTTTTAACCCAGCGCCAATATTTCCGCCCGTGCCGAAGCCTATACATTGATGTTCGCTGATTTTACAACTGCAAGAGAGTATAGCCTAAAAAAGAACCCCTTCACACACACACACACACACACACATGCACCCTCGTCTCTCTCACGCGCCAGTCAGACCAATTGCGGCAATGCATCACATTTGCTCAAACTTTTTGTAGCCACGCAACAATAATTTCAGCATGCATTCACTGTATACACCGGGACGTGATGGAGGAACAAATATTGCATTGCAGTCTTTGCGAGACCTTGTTTGTTACGTCTGCCAAATAGTTACAGACAACAACAAAAAATGAAACTCCCCAGCCTGCTTCTCCAAATCCACTCGTACTTTTGGGGAAGACATAATCGGCTACCAAAGTAATTGAGCATAGAACATTTTCAGTTAACAAAAAAATATAATACTACAAAACGTGCTAATATACTTCAAATAGCCTAAGCGAGAAACAAAATGCTGTTCTTTTTAACATATTTGCAATAAAACATTCCCCTTTTTAAAGCTACACTTATTTTTTTATAAATTGTATACATTGTGTACCTGTTTGGCTTGATATTTTATATACATTTAATTTATTTTTGTTCTCCAGTGGGTAATTTGCAGAAGGTGCAATCCTTTTTTTGTAATGTTGTATTAAGAAGACAAAACTAAGGCAAAATGGCCTTTACTATTTAAGTTTGTATTCATAGTTTTACATGTTATACATGTTTTACAGTATAAAGTTGACTTAACTGTATTGTTATATAATTGTTGGCACTGGCACTTATAAACACTAAATGGGTAAAAAGTACAATAAATAGGCTTAGTTTTGGAGCCAAATGTTGGAGTTGGAATAAATAGCTCTGTTGTGTTTTTTTTTTTTTTTTTTTTTTTTTTTTTTTTGAGAAATAAAAGCCAAATGCTTGATTATTTTACAGCCACATCATTTTCGTTATGCATTATTTGTTTTGGTTGTTTAAAAACACACTAATTTTTTTTATCCGATTACTCGATTAATCGATCGATAAAGTGCTAGATTAATCGATTACAAAAAGAATCGATAGCTGCAGCCCTACTAAAAACTCCACAAGCGTCACGCCTTGCGTGCTTTAGTAGGAGTAGGAGATGAAACTGCGCTGCTCATTCACACAGACTTCAGATTTCAAAGTTAGTATTTTTATTTTTTTGGTTTAATATTGGACATAAATATAGACACTAGTCCGCATTGTACAGAAAATTATATTTTTATGACTGGATTCTCTTTCCATGTATTCCAAATCGTGGAAATCCTAGGTCCCTACTCTGGAAGTCCACCAAGTTTTCTCCAAAGCCTGTACCACTCCACCCAGAGAAAATGTCCCATACATATTTAACATCTCATCCAACAATGGAAGCAAACCTCCCCTGACAGAAAAATGTAGGAATGTGACAAAGAAAGCAAACAATGTATTTAGCATCCAAGATCTACGACACTATGAATTATCGTTTATGTTTCCACTACTTTCGCAAACGAACATCCATTTCAAAAGAACACAAGAAAAACATCCAAGTTACTGCCAAATCCTCTGAGCTGCGTGCGTTATGGGCGTATATGACATAGATTTTATGAAGAATCACTTGCATTCCAGCCTAAGAGTTTCAGGCCTGATGCATCTGTGTGCAAGTGCAAGTGCGAAACACAGGAGGAAGAAGCAAAAGAGCACCTTTAAAAGGCAGCAGGCATGACGCTAACACCCTCTTTGTGCCAAGGACACAACAGCGTTCGAATTTCCATGCATAATGGAAATATTTGATCTTTCAGAAAAACCACTTTGTGTCTAATGCAACACACAATGAGCATTCATCCATGCATCACTCTTTAAATAGTTAAAGGCCAGGGATATTTCACCGCTGGAAAGATGAATGTGTATTTAAATTGGGTCATTTATGTAGTAGAAATGTGAAATTATTTTAGAAGTTGGTGCCTTCTAGACTGAGAAAAGCCAGAAAATGTATTTTTGGCTCATGTGGATGAAAGACAATTACTCCCAGAATGCACTTGCTTTGCTGCCCTACGAGGCCACTTCCAAGCCACGCCTACCGGTTGCAAAGGGCAGTAGCGGAAGAAATGATACAACTAGGCTACTAGTTGACTCGAAACTGAAAATACAGCGTTTTATCGTGAGTCTCCTCCATCATCCGCAACTGTTCCTCGCTGTATTGCGGCTCGTACAGGTAGCCACGAGCATCGGATTCGCGCACCAGATCTTTAAAATCCCCTTCTGCCATATCATCTTCAAAACTACCTTCTGCCATCGTGGTTAGCCTAATACTCCGCTTTCTCCACAGAGCAAAAGCCTGTTAGCTTAGCTTAAAAAAAAAGATGGCTGACACTATTTGTACATTCTGTGAGTGAGATCCCACCCCCTATGGGAGGGGTGAAAACATGTGGAACGAGCTCCTACTACTGGCTGTATAGTACTATGGCTTATAATAGTATTTTTGGATGCATTAGGAAAAGATAAGACAAGAGTGAGAACTTGTATCCAAGGAGATTGGCATGCTGGTACTACAAGACCACTGACCACATCCTCTCTGAAGATAGATGTGAAATTACTGAGTGTGTGAACTTTGATGGTTTCAGATGGATAGGAGGTGACCAGCAGATTTTTCACTGGTTAAACTGGTTTGTATTTCAGATATTTCTAAATTTGATTCCAATTTATGCCTGAAGAATGCTGCACAGAAACTACAGGAGAAATTGTACTTGCAACTACAAGTTGTCAAAATAAATGACAAAATTCCCTTTACCATTGGAATTTCATGATAATTGATACAAATTGTAATACTACAGCAAAAATGAATATACTATTTAACAATACTCCTTTGAGTTGGCCATAGGCACTATTTGCATGTTAGCAACAACCCCCTGGAAATAATGGCATGACAAAGAGGAAGAATTGAAAATATTAAAATTCTGCCACACCACAAGATGAACAACAACCATGTTGTGGCTTACATCCCTAGCTGGAATATCTGTTTACTTGGCTTCCATGACTGAAACTGCAAAAGCTATATATATCAGAGAACATCCGAGTGGAAAGCCAAGGGAGGAACGAGTCTGATTAAACTCCAAATCACACAGAAAGCTTCATTCTACACGCTCTATTAGTTTAGACACGTTTGCGAAATGCAGAAGAAATGGATAAATCAATATTTTACAGCAGAAATGTGTTTACATATTTCATAAGCAAAGGTTGTATAAAATGTTTAACTAATTTTTATCCATGAACACACATTTGCTCTTAAAGGGACATGATTTTTAAAACATGACTTGTGGGTTTACTCCTCAAGATCTGTTCTGTCAAAAGATGTAAATATTTAATATAATATATTTAAATAAAAAATATTTAATATAATCATTATTTTAAATGAATGAATATTTAATTATTCATTAAAAAATAAATATACTAATATATTAGTATATATAAATATACAAGATTTAATATACAAATACATTAAAAATGACATAAATACAAATAAAAAGTTACCAATAAATGTATATACATTCATTTCACTTTGAAAATTACTGTAAATAATAATAAAACATAAAATAAAAAACTGCTTCACGAGAAACAAGCATGACTAGCAGCATGACTAGCAACTTGAAACTTCAGAATAAGGCCATTATAAACCGTTTCTCAAAACCTGCGGTTTCGCTTACATTGTAAAACCACTAAATGTAGAGTGCAAAATATAACTGTTCTCTTTTGACCAGGGTGACCTACATTTCCTCAAAAAATGTTGATTGTGTATCCCTACACATACACAAACAAATTAACATAATAGGATGTAACCACTGAGAAATAAACCAAATTCTCTGGCACATTAGTGATATAAAAGATTCATGGTGAAACACATATAAGATCAATTGGCTTCATTAGCTTTTTTGCTTAGAAAGCTACAACAGCAAGTCTCTAGGGGCCACATGAATGATCCTCCATGGGAGCTTGTTAAACTAGGCTGTGCTGTGCTGTGCTTGCTTAAAGAGGAAGTTGGCGCTTCTGGATTCTGTGGTGAAGCCTCAAGGCAAGTGACAACAGTCACCACTAGCGTCTCCACCCAGATGCTAAATCCAGCACGAGGCTGACACAGAAGGACCTCGGGCTGAACCTCCTCCTCCTTCATACCGAAAGCCACGCTAATGCTAGCGGACACTGTTTACGCCCCAAGCATTAGCAAGCCTGCAGACGATTGAACTGCATCGCCCAACCAAACATAATGCTAACAAGCTATCTAACAACACTGAAAAGACTAAGAGGGACAAATCAATACTATTAAAATCATTTACTTTCACCGCCACTGACTGAATTGTCTGGCTTTCAGTGTTTTCACTGTTCTTAGCCTTCAATTAAAAATGTAGCTTTTTTTTAAATGAAACATACCTACATTTAAGTGTTGATAAAACAAGAATGCATGAAGCTTGAATAAAATTTGATTTATTTACTTATATCAAAAGAATGAGTCTCTGCTTTAAAAATGAATATTGGATGTTCAGATAAACCAAAATATTCTGGGGGCCATGACTTTATTATTAATCAATACCTTACTGGTTTTTACGTACAGTATAGGCAGTGTTATCTTCTTATATGCAGAGTTATAGTCCATGTAGAATGGACATTATTATTGTTATTATTATTATTAAAATAATAATTTCATACAAATGGGAAGTCCCTGCTGCAGGTAATATGTCTTGTTTTCCATTTAAATTGTTGGCTAAATGACAGCTACAATTTGCCAGCTTGATCATTTTAGTTAAACCCCTTCTTATCAACCTTACTGTGAAACACCATGTTAAGTTCAGTGGCAGTAATTTGTTCAGTGATAAAATGTAAAACAAAACTGGCAACAAGGACCAGCAGATGAGCTGCACTCAGCAGGTGTCAAAATGAAATGTCAGTCTTCTTGATTTCCCTGCTGTCTTCATCACAAGTGTTTACATGTTCCTCTTCTGAATTGGGGATGCTGAAGATGCTTTTGACTTCACACTCTCAGGTCTCCATTAGCCTCAAAACACTTCAAGTGCAAGACATGATACTTTCAGTTAATTAGTCGATTTTTACCCACTTTCTGAAAGATATGCGAGTGGTTCTTGCCATTGTAAAACTCAGTTCACCAATGCTTCAAGATGAAAGCAACACCTCAAACGAGTCTGCTTGGATATAATCAAATAAACAAATGTTTGCTTGTTTCTATTAGGCAATGGCTTTAAAGGAAAAGTTCACTTCAAAATGAACATTGTGGCATCATTTACTCACCCTCAAGTTGTTTCAAACCTGTATGAATTTCTTTCTTCTGCTGAACACAAAAGAAGATGTTCTGAAGAATGCCGGTAACCAAACAGTTGATGAACCCCATTGACTTCCATAGTTTTTTTTTTTTTCCTACTATGGAAGTCAGTGGGGTCCATCAACTGTCTGGTTACCGACATTCTTCAAAATATCTTAGTGTTCAGCAGAAGAAAGAAATTCATACAGGTTTAAAACAACTAGAGGGTGAGTAAATGATGACAGAATTTTCATTTTGAAGCGATTCATCCAGCCGTGAGTTGCATCTGGCTGGCGCAGTCCAGGATCGGTCACGAACGACGCTCAGGCTGATCCTCAAGGCCAAACCTTCTGACCTTCTTTCCTCGCTATGAATGCCTGAATCTGGATTATGTTCCTCATGGATAGAGTTCCCATCTGCAGATCTGTCTGGCTCATGGGGTGGCAGTGATAATCAGATGCACACAGACAAACACAGCTGTTCGGCTAACACCACTGCAAGGATGTATGTCACACAAGTATTTCAACAGAGAGGATGGATTATGCCGCCCCACACGCCAACCCCGATGTCTCAGCCTTAGCAACAGCCGTATGCCATCTCTGCACAAAAATAACAGTTTACATGTTGACACTTGAATGCTTATACAATGACAAAATGTTCATTTTGGGGTGAAATTATGCCTTTAAGGACAAATAAGTATGCGCATATGTGTGATGCAAAGCATTCAAATCCAAGCATGCAACGTCAAATCCCGACTGAGCATTACACGCATTAGGTAGAAAGAGATAAACATGTCTGACTTTTATGTCGGTCCATCTATCTCTCTCTCTTTAAAACACTGGCGAGGCATCAAAAGCTTACATGGCCTAGCATGACATCTGGCATTTGCGCAGATGATAGCTTTATGGGATGGTGGATCTAATTTGAGTGCTGACAGAATGACAGAAAATGGGTACTGAGGAAGAGGAGACCTTTAGGAGGAGCAATATGTGGCGTAGCTATTTCTGAACGGGCTGTTGAATCACCATCTGACGTGTATTTGTGCTGATGTCTTATCACCAGCAGGACTCAAGGTATCATCATCTCCAACCAACACCGCTGACAAACAACAGTTCAGCAAGACCGAAAGGAAATACACCACGTTTCTCTTCATAACCATTGACCAGTGTATTTTTCGCAACATGACGATAAACTCAAAAGTATGAATTCATTAAACTGCCATTGGACATTAAATATGTCAGTATGGGTCAGGAGGATGGTCAAATGGTAATCTAATCCAACAGTTGACTATTAAATTACCTAGTTTAGTGAGATTTTTCTTTTCTTATCGTTAAAAGGTACACTTGCGTAATATCTGGCCCTCTAGCGGACAAAAAAACAAAAACTGCATGCATTTTGGGGAAGAACATCGTTTTAGTCGTGCGTGACTATGTGTGACTGTGCAAGATGAATATGGTTATCCTACTGCTCATATAACATTCACTACTAGGCTTAAAGAACCCTTAAATCAAAATGTAAGTTTTTTAGCTTTTAGTATTAATATGTTAGCCTTAAGGTTAAGAATAAGCTGGTGTGTTCCAAAACAATGACAAAATTCGCATTTAGGAGACATAATAAGCATTCAAAACTTACAGTCTCTCATTTCCGCTAAAATGGAACACAAATTTTTATGACATCACAGCGGAGTTCAGCTTCGCATCACATCTTCTGTCCAATCAAATGCTCTCTAGAATCTAACGTATCATCAGCGCGTACCACTAGCAGTCTGTGAGGTTAACTAAACGCTATTGGCTATTTGAAAAGGAGGAGGAGCCATTCAATGACTAGCTTAAGATGTTAGTGTAGCTATACCCGTAATGAAATGACCCTTCACAATGCATAATGTTTTAGAATGAACTCTGTTAGAGAGCTATATATGGCAATTTATTCATTCAATAATATACCTTACCCACCTATTGAGTAACACATTTTGGAAGAAGGATTGATGATATATTCAATGTGTTTATAATTTTTTAGCACTGCTACTTTAAAGGAGATGAATTTATGATGAACAACAACAACAACAACAACAACAACAACAAAAAAACAAGGTTTAGACAACCAACCAAATTATTTAACCAGAACATTTAAGGTTTAGAAAACCAACAGAATCAATTTTGAAAATGTGTAGTCTGGTAAAGACAACTCCTATGAATGATGTCATCTTCATTTTGCCCATCTTTAAAGTGACACTGTAATTAGCAAATAAATCAATGGTTTAATCTGGGTTTCTTTCAAGCACTTACTGATGATAAATTACAAAATTTGGAAGCATTTACATCCTTGTTTGTGCTGGGTGTCCACATCACTAATTCCTGCAATAGTGACTAAATTAAACCAGGAAGTGAGAAAACTCTATATCATCAGCTCTCTCATGGCATGTGGGGATGACTGAGACTGCATGCACTAAAATAAAGCACTTTAATGAATGCAGTACACTCAAGTCATCAATAATTCAGCCCTTCACATCTGTCCCTGTGGCCAGAACTGCAGTCATGTTAGGTAAGAGGCTGAAAATAGCACGCTACCGTCTCGTCACCAAAACGAGTGCGTGCCTCAAAAACAAATCCTGAGGTACGCAATGAAGTGGAGGGAAAGAGAGAGAAAATGATAGGGAAGAAATGGCTGTTCTTAAAATAATTCACTTCATTGACAGTGCGTCAGGCACATGTAAACCGTACCCACTTTATTCTAGCCAAGCTGAAAAATAATGAGCACTTACAAGACACTAAAATAGCAGCGCGTTAAACATTCAGTCTGGGGATTTGCCAGGAAACAGACACAATCAAACATTGAACAACATATTAAGGAGACACGCCAAGATGAAAAATTTAGGTCTTTGTCAGTTCAGTATTGCAGATATCAAAAGAGCTCAGAATGCAGAACTAACAACGTTTCATCAAAAACATTTGAAGTAAGAAATCCCATGAAGATCAATTAAACACTGGCAGACTTTATGCAACTTCCTGGAATAAGGCCACATTTTTGTTTAGTGTAAAGAAGGTACTTCAGGTGACATGGCAATCTTTAGAAATATTGATAAAACCAGACCTACCAGAATACTTAAACGGTTAAAGTAGAAATAAAAACTGTATGTGTAGGCGTTTAGGTTTGATGTTTACTTTTTCCATATCAGATTAATGAGAAGAGACTTGTCTAAATGTGTTTACATAGCCAAATGAGATGATAACTGCCATGTAACCATGTCTGCTTTGACATGCTTTCTAGGTTTCTTATAGCTAGAGGACTTTCTCGTATTTTGCTACCTAAATAGTCTACAATATGTCCACTTGCTATGAGAAACTAAGAAACACTTTATCACCTTTTAGTTGGGTTCATGCATTCTCTCTATAAGTGTGTTTTCACTTATAGCAACATTAAATGGCATCTGCAAACCCTTTTATGTTCATAATGTGATATGTATTTGTGAGTGAAATTGTATATTAAAAAAAAAAGGGCAGTTTTTTTAATTCATTGGTAATTGATTAGACTATAAAAAGTGGGCATTACAAACTAGAATACCATGATATCATTCTTGATTCATTTATTTTTTGATGACTATTTTTATTTTTTATACAGTTAGAACACAGGTCTGCACCAAATGAATTGTGCATAATAAGACCAGAAATATTTATATAAAATGTTTAAATATTACCATTCAAAAGTTGACTGGAGTCAGTAATATTTTTTAACAAAATTAATACTTTTATTCAGCAAGGATGCATTAGATTTATCAAACGTAACAGTTCAACATTTCTACTCATCAAAGAATACAAAAAATACAGTTTCCACAAAAATACAAAGCAGCACAATTTTTTTTCAACATTGATATATAATGTTTTTATAATAATGTTATAATGTATATTAAGGGATGTTTTTGAGCACCAAATCAACATATTTCAATGATTTCTGAAGGATGTGACACTGGAGACTAGCTCAATGGCTGCTGAAAATTCACAATAATAAATAAAAAAATTCATATATTAAAAAAGAAAAAAGTTATTTTGAAGTGTAATATTAATTTACAGCCTTAGTGAACATAAGAGACTTTTTTTTAAATAAACATTTATATTCTTACAATCTTACTGACCCCAAACTTTTGAACCACAATGTAGGTCATTTTTTATGTTTTTTTCGTGTTAAGGCTTGAACAAAAAACTACGTAACTGAGTAAAAAAACTTCCTAGCTTAACTTAACTTGCATCCATGAGGAAAAGTAAAGCACAGAAAATGGTTTCCTTTTAGACAACAATGCCTCACTGTGTTTTAATCCAGGGAGTGGGCTTCTTTCTTTCATCAGTCACACACATGATAGAGGCTGTTGGCTTTCACGACAATGCGGCTCCGGCATGACTGGAGGATTCAGTCCCGTTCTGGAATGCTATGACGAGCATGTGGTGTGGGATGACACAGACTTGAGGGAGTTGTTGAGTTGCGCGGTTGCCTGGGCGATAGAGAAGACCATCTGTGAGGCGGCTGACACAGACATACTGCGTCACTCCCAAACCATGGGCACAAACACACACACACTTCAGCTCTAAACATTAGGGAAGTCTGGTGTTAGCAAGATCCTTCAGACAGTACTAGTGCAGAATGGTGTCGCATTCCAAATGAATATTACATCAAAAGGAACAGTTCACATTTTGGATGAACAATCCCTTTTTTTAAAGTGCAAAAAAGCTGGCATACACTACACCTTATTTTGTCCAATGTTAGTCAGGGTTTCTTTTACCATAATTTAGTTGACATGACCATTTATATCCCTCTCTCTGACCACAGATTGTTTTTGTTACTATACCTCAAAGTATAGGTAAATTACCTCTATTATGATTGGATGGTTTCAGTGCAATGGATTCAAGGAGCTCATGAGCCGTCTTGGGGTGATAACTCATTTTGAATTGAATTAAGGTAGCAAACAGAATGCAGAATACAGCAATTCAAAGACATGCATATGATGGATGGATGGATGGATGGATGGATGGATGGATGGATGGATGGATGGATGGATGGATGGATGGATGGACGGACGGATGGATGGATGGACGGACGGACGGACGGACGGACGGACGGACGGACGGACGGACGGACGGACGGACGGACGGACGGACGGACGGATGGATGGATTCAGCATAAGGATGAAACATATTTCTGCTGTTTAGGCCATAATAAATCAGCTGTCCTCTGCAATAATTGCAAAAAAATTCCAATTTACTTCCACTATACAGCGGTTTTAGTTTGTGAAAGGTGAAAATAACAAGATTTTTTGCTTAAAAAATGTGTATCATTTTATTTGTACTACAGACATGAATGATACCTCAAAAACTGTATTTTAAGGTAGGACCAGGTATGTCTTTTGATATGAGCTAGCAACGCCCCAGCAACCGCTCTGACAACGATTTAAAACACAGTAGCACTGCACAAAAATGTCAAGTTCAGCACAGGCTATCATCACTCACATTTTCTTCTGGAAGCGTAAAATCTAGTTGCTGTAGCTTCTATGCCAAAATAAATAGATGAAATCATTTGTCAGAGGTCAAATAAAAGTAATAAAGCTCAAACAAATACACCATGAACATTAAACCACATCAGTTGCTCTCGTCTCCGGGTGTGTGAAATCCCCTCTCTCCATCAAACACACAGGGGTCTGTTTCTCTCCAGCATGTAGTATTGGCAGAGGCCACGGACAGACCAGAGCACAGCAGTTAAATCTGGACAGCCGCCATGAACCACTCATCACCGGCAGACCGCCTGCCACCCCGACGGGCCTTCAGACCTATGCATCTGTAGGGGGTGTGCGAGGAATCCACAGGTTTTTCTTGGTGCACTGCCTTCCTGCTGATGCTTTCCGAAGGCTATACGGTTCACATGAACATTTGTAGCTTTCACATGCTGGGACATTGCGGCTATTTTTCACCCTCATAACAATGTTTCTGTTCTGGCCTGGATGAAACACAGGCTTTTACAAGATTGTGGGATGAGCGAGTGCCTACATAGGCAACATTTCCGTGACCCGTTGAGTTCTGTGGTTTTATAATGTGAACTCAGAGGTCAAAACCAATGATTCACTGCTGGGGGATTTCATTCAGTCTGATTTACTCGTGGCTGGTCAGGGCACAAACATGATTTGAGCACAAGGCAAAGGTCAAAGCGTATGAAAGCATGCCTAAATGACTGAATAGATTAATTCCGATTAAACCGAAGGACAAGAAAATTATTGTGCGTATAAAGGCCTGGGTTTTCATTTTCATGTGATTAATTTGATACATGCATGAATCTACAGTACAAATATATGAATAATGTTACTGTTTTTGTACTTGGACTGAGACAAAAGGGTTGACTAGTTTTTGATGACAAAAACTACAGCAAAACTATACTGACCTTCTTGTCAACGAATAAGAACGAGACGAATGGATGGTTAGACTTGACTTTGCATTTAGATAACGTCCTGATCTACCTGGCAGGTTAATAGCATACGCTTGCTGTTGCTGTATGTCTCATAAAACATTTAAAAATGTCCACATCTGTGAGAAAGAGAAAAACAGACATATGGATACATCACATCTGACGTCAAGGAAAACAAGACCATTTGTAAACTGTGTGGAGCTACAATCTCCAGGAAACAAAGAAATGTTCGATGGTATGTAGGCTATTTGTTCTTATTTTTGTTTCTTATTTACTGAATGTTAGACTAAATCTATTGTAGATATTTATTTATTTATTTATTTATAAGACTAAAACTAACAATTTAGATGACCAAAATATGACAAACTAAAATGGCGTTTTAGTTCAAAAGATTGACTAAAAATAAATAAAATCTGCTGTCAAAATGAACTGATTATGATTATGATGTTACATAACTTTTTTACAGCACGTTCATAAACACTGGTCTATGCTGTCTGTCTAAAAACCTTCTGCAAACTGGAAAGTGGAAAATTTGATTTGACAACATTTATCAGGTTATATATAACATTAACACAAAGCAGCAGAATACTGAATACAGGAATGGTGGGAGGAAGGGAAAAGACAATGATATCGGGACATTAAAATCACAGATTCCATGCTAAAATAATAGCATAATTCTAATCAAAACATCATTATGCAACTACCACCTAATAGGGCTAAAGTAGCAGTATTAACCCATAATGAACATTAAAAACCATATATAGGCTAATCCAGGAAGTGTATTGTGCAGTATGTACTGCAGTAGATAGAGAAACTCAAAGAGGGGAAACACACACTCAGAGCGGGTGTGCCAAATAATCAGACTCTTTTTACACTCATGACATCATGTCCTGCCAGCGGATTATTTAAAGCGTGTTTTATCTCAACATCTTGTATAGTCCCTCTTTTGTTGGAAAAACTACAATAATAGCAGGCAGCAGACTGATCGGAGATATAGACGGTTATAAATAGGCTGTGTCGAGCCCTAACAATATGTCAGCAAACGTGATTTAATGAAATAGAGAGAGTTTTAACAAGCCATGTAATTGTGATCCGATCAGATCTCATCATGGCTCATTTACTGATAAAAATTCAATGAAAAATATTTCCTACCTGATGTCACCTAATAATACCTGACAGTGCATTAAAGGTAGGGTAGGCAATTTCAGAAAGGCTAGCAACAGCAAAGCTAGCTTTGAAATCCTAAGATCCCACCTTCGCTTCAGAGGTCAGATGTGGAAAGCAGATTTACATTTTTCAGTGAACTATCCCTTTAAACTATTTCAACCGATCTCCTAATATGACATTACAAGCTCATCAGAAGACCTTTATTACATTATATTTTATGATCGTTTGTAATTGCTTAGCTCTTCTAGGAAATGGACACTTTAAAGTGAATTAGAAAAATGATCCATCTTCGATTAGAGTGAGGGATTGGGTGTCCTGTAATTAATCTGTCATTTGAATTCACAGGCTCTTCCAAGCTCATGGAAATTCATTTTTGTGTAATACTGCCAATTTATAGGCTCCAAGTTCTAGGATGTTATCTACTCTAAGATCCTATTACCAAGTCATCATATAGTACAGTACAGAAGAGACCTGGCTGAAGTAGTGGATGTGCTAATGGTTCCCATGTGGGCCTGTTCCAGACCTCAGGTTACACCATTAAATATTCACTCTGTACCTCTGCATAATTTACCCTGTCAACACACAAGAGAATGACTCTGCTGAAAAAGAGACAGCTGTCCCTAGGAAAAGAGAGAGAGCAACTGCATTTATGAATACTGTCAGGAGGAAAAGCCATTGTAAAAGTGCTGAAGTGAAGTTCTGAAATAGTAGAAATACTCCCACATACATTTTATTTTCCACATAAATGACATTTTCTAGACCAGTGGTTGTCAACTGCTTTTGCTTCAGGGTCCATTTTCACATTGGAAATCCAAGTGAAGAATGTTTAGAGCACAAAAGAATCAAAAACAATGGTTTCATGCTTTTGACAACCTATCTGCCACTGAAACCACAAATGTGGTTGGCAGAAACCATGTGCATTCTTGCAGTAAGGTCCCTTTTTATTTACTTTTAAATATTTATTTATTTATAAAACTTTAAATATAACAGCACATTCCTTGGAAGTAGGAAAAAAAAGAAAAAAAAGAAGAAGTTAATTGCAGCTTTTTATCTCACGGTGGAACGTTTAGACTGTTTTCAATGCTTATTTTGTGCATACAAAGTGGATAACCTACAACCGTTAAATATGTCAGCTGTCTGGACACTAGCTCTGGATTGACAACATAGCTACATTTTTTATTGGTAATAATATGGTTTCTTAAATCTAAAATGTTTAGTCTATAATGTTTTCTGTTTGTGCTGTTTTAGTGAACAAAACTTAAATGTAGTGCGCCTGCCACCCAATAATCGCAAAAAGCTTTGTCCTTTGTTACTTTTAATATGAAGCAAAGTCTCAACTTTAAAATCTGTCAATTTTATTATGAAATTCAAACAATAAATTACTCTTTGATGCTTTTTAATACAGTGTGACAGCCAATAGCCGCCTCACTTCAAGTGGCAGCATAGATCAAGCGCTCGTGAACAGATCATCTCATCTCCTCTTTACTACTAGATACAGTACGAAATAAACATGGGTGAACACCAGAAGGCATGAAAGATACATTACAACTTATGAAATGTACAACTCACCGAAATGAATCCTGTCTTGTGATCGCACAATCAATGTTTCAACCGTGGAAAGACGTCAATAAAAAGCTTGTAATTATTAAAAGCTATTATTAAATTATTAAGGTCTCGGCCAGCTTGTATGGCAGTGTTCACACTTATTCAAATAAACCGCACTAACAGAGCAATCGCACCTGAGTTTGTTTTAATTAAACCAATCTGCCAAGTGTGAACACAGCCTTAACATAATGTCTGTTACCATGATGGTGTTTTGGGTTTGTGTGTATAAGCTAGTACACAATATATAACTTGTGGAAAAGCTGCGTGAGACAAGCTTTTATTTATCATGTCTCACCTGTTTTTTGGTTGATGTCAATGCATTATAAAGGTACAAAACAGATTTTAGAAGGCTACTTCAGTAGGTTGGTATATTAACATTATCAGTTAATGAAATGTGTTTTTTTACTGTAAAGTTAAATCCGTAAAAACCTAACCTTAGAACAAAACTTTGATCATGATGACCAACGATTAGAGGACCATCAATTTAAAAAGTTGAAAGAAAATGATTTATTAACTGTCAAAAAAGGTTGATGTACGAGTAGAAAGAGCAAGCATCAACCTCACACTGCCTTTTTTAACCTATAAAGATGCCTACGGGCAAACACAAACCTCAGTGATGAGTTCCTTCTGTAAATGCCTTCTAAATCTCAACATTTTTCTATCATCGCTTTTACAGGTTCGAGTCCACAATACCGGATGAAAGCTGGAATTCCGCCTGGTCTTTACAGGGTCAGAGGCTATAAATTAGAGCCACAATGAACTAACATCTGCTCGGTTTAAACAGAGCTAACATTACACTACACAAAGCTACAATGGCCCCAAAAGAATTCGTTTCATTGCACTTTGTGTCGAGAATGATTTCTTCAAATGAGCTCAATCCCGGAGGACTGGCTTATTGTTTGAGACAGAAACATGTTATGCCTTGCCGGAGCTTTTCTTACAGACAGCAAAAAGAGCATGTCATGTGATCTCTTGGCCTTCCACGCTCAAATTCTGGGGCAGCTATAGTCACCAACGCCCCGTGCACATGGCGGCCCCCTGAATCTAACAGATGGTTTTCGTTTAGGCTGTGGCCTGCAGAGCTAGCAGGCAACCAGCCAGAGAGGTGATTCATCAAGTGGGCTTTTCCTCATTACGATAAAAAACGAGGGCAACAACAAACTGTAGAGGAAAATTAGGCATTTAATCCAATTGAGAATGTCAATGTTTTATGCACACACAGAGCTGTGAGACGACAGGGCAACTGTGTTGATGTGAAGATGTGATCCATTACACGAGAGCATGACATCACTGTAAAAGCAGAGCACATCTTGTAAGAGAGAACTTGGTGTCGGCAGTAAGAGCAAAATGAAACGGGGCACTTGGGTATGAGGAATGTTCAGACCTCTAGCATTAAAAGCAGGCATGAACCACATTGAAAAAGTTTGCCTAAACGGTAACAATACAGCCAGTTGTGCTGTATTGCAATTCAAGCTCTCAAAAGACGCCCTCGGCACTTAGCGGCCTCCTCTTTAAGTCCACACTTTGGGAAAGTAATGCTAAACTGTAGAGTAGAATTTGACTGAGAAGTAGGGCTGCACGATATATGAAGTTTGCGCAGACATAACTTTAATTTTTTTCAAAATTGTTCAAGGCTTGCACCTTGGAGCCTATTTCAATGTTTGCGTTCTCAGGCCGCCAGGCACTGTTGTTGGGCAAATGAGCGGGCCGGAGCGCGTTAAGGGTTTTCTGTAAGAACAGTGTCGTGTAAGCAGCTAATGATGGTTACGACCATAGGCGTAATTTGCGGGTGGGACATGTCCCCACCACTTTTTGCCAGGGTCGATATTGTCCCCACCACTTTTTAAAACATCTCAACAGAATGTAAAAATTCTGCAAATAAATAAAACATCTCCAGTTAACTGGCAGAGCATTCATTTCGTTCGTTTTTTAAATAAGAGACGATCTAAAGCTGAAATGTGTTTTTTAAATCAAGTGATCAAAGTGCTCGTTGCCGCTGCGATTAGTTGCGCGGATACAGTGTTTTCTCGTGTGGCTCGCACACACGCCACACTGTCTTCACTCGGACGCGCGCTTCAATCCGTTGCGGATACTCTATTCGTTCTGGTGAAATCACAAAACATAATGCACACAAATGTGTCCATGCTTGATATACAACCACTGATGAACATAATCGGTTTTGATGAGGAAAAAAATATATACGAGAAAAAAAAAAATATATGAATGCGGATTAGAACCCAGAACCTCTGACACGATTGGCGAAAGTTCTACCACTGGACCATTAAGGTACACGTTATTCAAATAGGCGGATCTATGTATTTATTCACACGAAGATTCTCGGCACTGACAACATATATTAGGCTACATCTCATTAAACGACAAATTAAACCCCATGTAGCCTACTATTTAAATCGATTGCTGGACATCGTAATGTTATTGTACATATATCTGATTTAGCATTGTATTAGCAACCCCCACCCCACCTGTCCCACCCACTTTTTAAAACAAAGTTACGCCACTGGTTATGACGGAAGTGAATCAATCAAAACGAACTTTAGCTGGACAATAACTTTATTCTAAAACTGCTGTAAAGCCAAAACAATCTCTGTTACTGTAATTTCCCATTATCACTGTAAAGCTGCTTTGAAACAATAAATATTGTTAAAAGCGCTATATAAATGAAGGTGACTTGACTTGATTTGAAAAAACTGACACTGTGATTTTTTTTATTTTTGCGATATTAAAAAATATCACCAGATGATTTGAATAGCTCTGTTTATGAGAATTAATCATTCTAGAATGACTGGGGTGATTTTGTAGGGTAGTGCATCAGCATAGAAAATAATAAACAAATTACAAGAATAGATAAATACAATAAAACAAAGATACAAATAAAAATAAGCAGTGCTTTATGGTTTTCAGGTCAATCTAACTGTATTCGGGTACAAATATTAAATAATCAAATGTAAAATAATACTGTGTCGTAACGTATGCCGTTAGGGACCAAGGGAGGTGACAGGAAGGCATAGGCGTAAACCAGGATAATCCAAAGAGAGTGAATTTTATTATTCAAATATAAAAAATTGGGGTACAAATTACAAGTCTGTGAATACGAATAAAAATAAAATAAAATAAAATTATGAAAAAAAAAAGAATATTTACAAACGATTTACTCAGCGCACACCATTTCTAACAAAGAACAAAGTAAATTTGCTTTAAACAGCACAAACGCAACCTCAGCTTAACTCACTGACCCCCTTCCTCCCCAAAGGCTGAAAAGGTCTGTCTTAAATACTCTACATTCCCACCAGAATAGTAACTGGACTAAACCAACTCTGTATCCAGATAGTGTAAAAAAAAAAAATGTGTACAAAAAATTCTCTTGATTACAGAAGACCTGGACATCTGTGGTAACAGAAAATGACAAATACTGTATATGCAATCATTAAATAATCGTTTGAAATATTTTCTTAAACAATACATTTGTAAAAGAAAAAAAACAAACATTTGGTACCACCCACCCCTTTGGGAAATCCCCGATCTAACTCGGAAGTAAACACTAGCATCAAAGCCATGGCAGCTGACAAAGGAGATCGTCTCCATTCATCAAACTTTCCAATAAACTGTAAAAAAAAAAAAAAAACAGTAAAAAACATAGTAAAAAACAAACAAATGTTTAATGTCGTTATATCATGAAACCTAAAAACCAAATTGGCAAATGAAGTGTGTTGAGATATTCGTTGATATATGCACCTATCACCGAACATACACAACAACGTCTTCATTCCCCGTTGATGCACTCTAACCAAAACAACACAACGAATGACAAAACCAATTAAACCTTCTGAAATATAGACTGCTTTATCATCTGGGTGTAGAAATAATAACCATAAAAGAAAATTGTGCCTTCTATCACACGGATCAGGTGACGATATAATAACTGCATCTCATCGTCACACACTGCATAGTCTTCACTGTATAAATGAGAAGCTGCAGGTATATTAGGATGACTTTATGCACGGATCCAATATAATTGATACGCATCCATTTTCTTTCTCAATTCATTACAACTGGATGGGAATTTTGACTTAATTTTGCATGCACGTTCTAGCTCAAAAAAAAAAAAAAAAAAAGCAAAAGAGAACTGAATTTGGTGTTCACGTGCTGTATGCGTGGCTCTGTGTTAGCGGATAAGTTCCAGTATTCTTGTGCTTGATAGTTAAACTAACATGACTTAAAACGCATACAAATAATAAACTTTCACTCTATTATGGTTAAACTTAGCAATGAATCCATGAATCACAGGCTTTCTGAACCCCCTGACCCAGACCGATCACAGATCAACTACAATCCCTATACTTGAAATCGCACATCCTGCGATGTGACTATCGCGGATGTGCATATCACAATATCGATGCTAAAATGATATATTGTGAAGCCCAACTGAGAAGTGAGATGTTACTTTTAAGATGTAACAATTTAAGAAAAAAGAGAAGTGAAAATGTTGTCAGGGCAAGTAAAAATTTTAACATCTGCCCCAACCAGGCCAGTAGAAAAAATCCTTAGCGTTGGGCCCTGTACATACTTGCGTAAAGTATGTTCCTGGTCTTAGGGCAACTACTTCAAATACTTCAAACTATAAACTAAACATGAAGAATCGCGATGTTAGTGTATCAGCTAAATATCATCGTATTGTATTCCAGCTAATAAGTTCATTTTGTCTCCAAGGGTTTTACAAATGCTCTACTAGTTACCAATACTTTTCTGAAAAACCTACATTTCACATTAGTTACAGATGTGTTGTGCTGATGTCTGCCAGTACAGAGTGTGCAGCAGATGTCAGTGGGATAACCATTAGTTTGGACCGAAATTAACCCACATGAATATTTTTCCACTCGCACTGACCAAAGAAATCAGGCCATGTTTACATTTCAGCAAACAGAGACAAAACATCCCAGTGAGTGAGAAAGTAAAGACAGAGCAGCGTGAACTTCAGTGACACGCAATGAGACACTCTCACTGAGGAGTCTTATGTTCACTAGCAGTAGAGACAGGAAATGCAGCTTGTACAACTCTCTAATCCAACTGTTGTCTTTTGCTGTAACCTTTTGACACATGATGAGAAGGGACAAAGATGGCGTGAGTCCGAGAGGCCTCCCCGTAGTGCATGAATGCCTGTGTTGATTAGCGTCCAGCCACTTTGCACCCCCACATTGTGAGCTGGATGTCATGTGACCTGACTGAGTGTGTATGTGTTTATATTCCATAAAGAGAGGCCGTGAGTCATTCGACTAAGTCTGTCTGCTCTGACTGAAACCATTAGGACACTGTGTATAACGTTACACCAAGATGCGGTTAGGTTAGTGCGTTGCAGCAGGACATGCAGGCTTAATCTGGATGAGGAGAAGAGCTTTGGCTGCCAGATATCGCCTATATACTCCTCCACACTCCCACTCTCTCCTCTTCTCACTCATTTTCTCTCAAATTCCACATTCTGTTAGCCACATTCACACTGCAGCTAAAACCAGATGTCACTCCTCTTTTGAATGCTATGCCACTGTTGCGTCGTACTGCATCGCATTGCGGTGCAACAACTAGAAGCTGTCCACACTGGACATGACAAAGCGACCGTAACAACTCTATTTGTCCTTTGTGCGCAAGTACGTCAGAAATAGAACAGGGCATCAGTTTACCGTCTGGAATTTTTCGTGACGCGCCACATCCAGTGTAGATAGCATCACTGATTATAATAGCTTCTATTAGGGCTGCACGATATATTGAAATTACCGAAATATGCGTATCGCAATGGCTTGCGATATCTGAATGATTTTAATAGGCTACTTCAAAAAGATGCAAAAAGTTTTAGGTCGATGCATATAGCAGAGAATAGAATGGGCACGCAACTGTTACTTACATGTGACTTGCTAGATGTTTAAAAGAGTTAAGGGCCGTACACACCGGGACGAATATCGGCGCGCGTTATTCGCCAGCGTTTTTCAACGTGTTTTTTGTGTTCACACCCAAACGATTTTCGCTGACGATGAGCCGAGTGAACATGCAAATTCATTCCCTGACATTAGATGGCGCTTAATGTAAAACAGAAATACCCCACTGTCGCGTTTGTCATATAGTTCTTTATGTTCCGACACCAACGAGACCTGCAGCTCTACATTCATCTTGCCTTGCATCTTCCTTGCCTTATTTCTTCCCGGCAGTGTAGACGCTACTTGGCATATATCTTCTTCGCCGTTATGTATGTGTGCTCGGCAAGACCGTTTTGTGTTTGAGCGCCCCCAAGTTGTGTTTTACTGTAACTTCAGAAGCTCCAGACACGTGAGCAAAAGCGCCAATCTCATTGGTCGGAGAGTTTTTGACGCGGCGCATCAAACGAAAAAAACAAACCAGAGGCGTTTTAAAAAAAAAGCTTTTACGCGTGGCGTTTTTCACGTCGGTGTGCAGACTCACATTGGCACCCTTTGCTTAGTCACGAGGCATTAAACGTCGGCGAATATCGCGCGCGAAATTCGTCCCGGTGTGAACAGGCCTTTAAGCGCAATAAGCTGTGGAAAACAACTTGAGAAGGTTGACACACACACCTGAAGTGCACGCACAGAAAGGCGCCTCTCAGACAGAGTGCGATCCCAAATTAATTTCTCTTTTGCTGCTTATGGCACTCAAACGGTCAAATACACAGTTATCTCAAAACGCCTGTCATGTCGAGTATTCATGCTAACACAGTCAGTTATGTCTTAAAGGGATACTTCACCTCTGGAAAGGTGTATTTAAAATGGGTCATTTATGTAGAAGAAATTTGGAATTTGGAGCTTTCTAGACTGAGAAAAGCCAGAAAATGTATTTTTGGCTTATGTGGATGAAAGACAACAACTCCCAGAATGCACTTGCTTCGCTGCCCTAGGAGGCCACTCCCAAGCCACGCCTACCGGTAAGAGAGCGCAGTTTAAAACAACTGCGTCTCCGTGACAAGTCAGTCTGCCCGGGATTTCGAGATCGGCCAAAATGTCCGGGATTCGGCTTTTGTATTCTACAGTCGCCATTTATTATGTTTACCGTGGCGAGCAGGACGAGGCTAGGGCCGTGGGAGAATGACGCGAGGCCGGTGGCGTGATTACTGAGACGCACCGGTCTCGTATCTCTCACGGAGGAGAGGGAATTTTCTTAGCAATGTTAAAACGCACATCAACCGATCACTTGTTTAGCGTTCATGTAAACACTACATTCAGATTCACCAATCGGAATGAATTCAGTTAGATTGAAACAAAAGGTGTGCAATCTGTGCATGTAAACCAATGAATGGCGACTGCAGAAAGCAAAAGCCGAATCCCGGACATTTTGGACGATCTCGACGGCCGGACATGTCCGGGAAAAAGTGGATGGCCCCTACTACTCAGCTTTCTCCACAGAACAAGAGCCTGCTAGCTTAGCTTCCAAAAAAAGATGGCTGACACTGTGTGAGAGCCCACCCTCTATGGGTGGGTTGAAAACATGCGGGACAGCCCCTACTTCTGGCTGTACTCTTTAGCCTCTGGCCAAAAAATCCTCCGATGACGCAAAATGATGATTTTTGCGCCATTGGAGGATTTTTTTCAGACAAAAAATACATAAATCTCTCGTCTCAGGGGGATATGAGGGTGGAAAGCACGGTAATTCGAAAATACTACAGGTTTTCTACTAATACAAAGCTTAATGCTAAATAATGAAGTATCCCTTAAAGTGAACATAAACAGTTGGGAAAGAAATTGGATGCGTATCAATAGGATCCATGCATTGAAGGGTTAGTTCACTCAGAAATGAAAATTCTGTTAGTAATTAATTACCCTCATGTTGTTCCAACCCCGTAAGACTTTCGTTCATCTTTGGAACACAGGTTGAGCAACTGTAGTCACTTGGACTGTTTTAACAATGTTTTTACTAACGTTTCTGGGCCAGCTCTCAGATTTCATAAAAAATATCTTAATTTGTGTTCCGAAGATGAACGGAAGTCTTACGGGGTTGGAACAACATGAGGGTGAGTAATTACTGACAGAATTTTTTTTGGGGGGGTGAACTATCCCTTTAAGTCTTAAAGTGACAGCAGCCAAATACAGTTTACCTGCTGCTGTCTATCAAACAACAAAAGATAAATAGAAAATCACTCACTGCTCTTGATTGAATAACTTTTGTAGCTTTAATATGAATCAATGTATATTTAATTTATGTGAAGGCTACAGTGTTTTATTATTACATTTGTTTATTCAGTTTCTGTATTTTTTTCTTACTTGAATGCTACTGTTAAATAGATCTAATTTAGGCCTTACCTGAAAAACATGATGCACTGTTTATTTAATTTGTATGTTTGTTTTATTGTATGTGTCCTATTGTTTGCAATTAATTTGTGACATTGCTTTTTATGTATCTATTTTATGCTTTTCCCAGAAAGAATGTGACATATATACAGTGCCCTCCATAAGTATTGGGACAGTAAAGACAAAAGTGCTTTCTCAGCTGTAGAGTCAAGAAATCCATAAATATAATTAAAAGATGAATATGAGATAAAAGTACAGAATTCCACATTATATTATTGGCTGTTTCAACACTTTTAGAGTTTCAAAAGGCTGCATGAACATATCAATGTTGAGAAAGCAATCACGTCACTAGCTTTAAATATGCAACTTCGCCAGCTAATGAATGCATACAAATGACCAGCTGGATATAAACTAATGCAAATAGATTGTAACAATTGCGACATTAAGCATTTGGGTCAGGTTTGCTTGTGTTGTTTTTTCACATTGTTTTAACCGCTTGAGGTACTAATGTTAGAGTATACTCACAGCTTTGACGGCAAACATACTTCTGTTCTTTCTCTGCTAATGCAGCATCTAATCAACAAATTAATTACTATATAATGATATGGCATTGGCAACATGGACTGTAGTGTTCCATATTCATACCGTTTCACTGTCTGTGTTCTAAATGCGCATCTGAAGTGTCAGCGCTCCCAGTGCAGCTTGTGATCTCCGTGCTGCGCGGTGCCAGTGATAGTTTGTTATTTGGCCTCTAGCGGCCACTCTTGCTCTGTATAATGCCAGCAGTCTCTTCTCAGTGCTCTGATACTGTGTAATGACTGCGCACTCTTCTGAGCAGCTCCAGCAACGGACGCAACCCAGAAAAACTATCGGTATGGATTTTTGCCGATAACGATAGTTCCACCAATCAACTATCGGTACCGATATATCGGCAAAACCGATAAATCGGTCGACCTCTAATAATTTTTTTCCTCCAGATTTTTTTCAGAATAGTTGATTAATTCTTTGGTTAATTTACCAATAACCAATAATGACAACCGTATTCTAGTGCTGTGTAAAGTTTCACTGTAATGGTCTAAATACTTACACTGCCGTCTCAACGTTTTGAGGTAGGAGAGCCCTGGGATGTTTTCTTCTTTTCAAATGCTCCTGCACAGAAGTTGTGCTGATGTGGTTTGCCATTTTGGTTATACAGAGCTTGCAGAGCACTCTGACTCTCTGTTTTCCAAAATATCCACACTTCAGATGCATGCCCAGGAGGCACCGTCATTGGGGAACATAAACAGCGCAACGAATTGTCACATTCCATGCAAAGCGACTAATTTACGTAATCGATATAATCAAAAACCTGAAGTCACAACCGCATTCTAACTAACCATGGGAGTAACCATAGCGACAGCATCAAACATGGCGGTGTCCATAAAACCGTGAAGTTTTACCACGATTGACAGCGCATAATTAAATAAATTTGCCCAATCGAGGCGTGAGTTCATCCATTAGATATTTTTAATAACCAACAACAGCGTTAAATGCTTTGTAACCGGTTGCAGAGTACATTTGAGCCGTGTGCCATCAAGTGATGGGAAAGCAAAAATGTGGAGAAAAAAAAGGAACTGCAAATGATCCTAACTAAGCATACAACCTCATCTGTAAACCATGGTGGAGGTAGTTTCATGGCATTGGGCATGCATGGCTGCCTCTGGAACAGGCTCACTAAACTTTAATGATGACTTAATGAATGATGGCAGCAGCAGAATGAATTCAGAAGTTTACAAAACCATATTGGCTACTAATATTCAAGAAAATGCCACCAGACTCATTGGGAAGCGATGCATATTGCAACAGGACAGTGACCCAAAACACACTGCTAGTGATAACTCAAAGGAGTTTATCGGGGGAAAGAAATGGAAGGTCTTTGAATGGCCAAATCAATCTCCAGATTTAAATCCTATTGAGCATGTATTTCAACAGCTGAAGAGACGACTAAAGGCAGAAACTCTCAAAAACAAGCAACAGTTGAAAATGGCTGTATTAAAGGCTTGGAAAAGCATTTTTGAAACCAAGAGTCTACTGCTGTGATTGCATGCAAGGGATTTGCAACTAAATACTATTGCTTTTAAGCTTGTACATTTGCTTTAGGTTAAATTGTCCCAATATGCTCACATTAGATAGAGGGATGAATCTCTAAAAGTGCTGTTCTTCTTAGTTGGTAAAACATGTGTTGAAACAGCCAATAAAAAAAATGTGACATTCTGTTCTTGTGTCTCATATTCTTTCTTTTCATTAATCTTTCATCTTTCTTGAAAGAAAGCATAGCATAGCAAAGACTCCATAGCAAAGAGAGAAATTTTGTCTTAACTGTCCCAAAACTTATGAAGGGCACTGTATAGCAGTTATATCATTTTCAGTTTTTAAATATAATTTAAAATCATTTTACACATAATCGTATCGCATATCAAATATTGCATTATTTATCGCATTTTTCATCAATATTGTGCAGCTCTACCACTGTTTATGAAGGAGCTGCCTGAGCCCTGCTTTTGCCTCTGACACGGAGAGCATATAAGATGAAAGGGACAGCATGATCACCAAAATATTCGTTTTTTATGTTTTACATTCATTCATTTATGTAAACACAATGGGCAATGTATCGTTTCATCAAAAATGATCGATTTGTCCATATATTGCGCGATAAGTCGATATATTAATTATTGAGGCAGGCATAACAATTAGAGATGCACGATTGCAATTTACTTGGCCAATTCTGATTTCCGATTTTTTTTTTTTAAGTGTGACCTGCCATTACCGATTTTTGCAGATTCCAATTTTTTCAAATAACTATAGGCTAATTAACAGCATACAAACAAACATCTACTTTTCTTCAAACCAAAATTTTATTTTCATTAAAAAAACAAGTTAAAAGACAGTAATAAAATAAGAACAAATAAACAAATTCATCCAATAGGATTAAGAGAGATATGAAATAAACACGGCTTCAAGTTTTTCCGGTTGGTATACTCATTCAGATAAGATATACTATAGAAAGGAAAGTAATCAAATGTAAAATAACACTGGCTAGTCTTCATTGTAAGAGCAGAGAGTGATTTTCTTTGTCTTTTGTTCTTTTATTAGCATGACAGACATCAGCAGGAATAGGCAGCTGTCACGTTTAAGAGTATGCAAGGAACCAATATACTGTTACACAATTTACGTTATCTTTCTCAAATAATTAGGTTCCAAAACGGACTGTGTTTAACTGAATACTTGCCAAAATGGGCATTTTGACATCATTTTGTGTGTATTTGACCGTTTAACCGCAGAGTAAGCCACTCAATTTGGTACTTTTGTGCGCTGCACTTTTACAGATCAGTTTGCACGCACTTTTGCTGTGAGAGCCAAACCTGAGGAATTAGTAAAATTATGAGCAACACAAGCACTACTGAACCAGACCGAATGAGGCAAGTGAGTGAGAGGAGGCGGCGGGTGTGTGTCACTTCACAGTTGAAGAGAAGAATGAAAGAATGCACAGCTGACGTTATTGCCTGTGCCGCTGGCAACAAAATGGACAAGCTCGGAATCAGAAAGACGTGAGACTGACCGGCCGGTCAAGGGCCAGTCATGCGGAAAATCCAATTTCAGTACCTGGCCGGTCGATCTGTGCATCTCTAATAACATTCGGCCCTTCCATCGGCTGTTTTTAATCAATTGGTAAGTGTCTGTCCAATAGTGCGCTGCAGATATTTGCTTTTATCGGCCAATACATTGGTGCATTAATAACATTCTGCTAACTCAGTTGTGTCCACCAATATCTATCAGTCCTTCTGAATCTGCCCTGCATTTGTTTTTCTGTTTCTGTTGTTTTCTCTCTCTTGCTCTGGCTCAGGCTTTGGGTTTGATGGCACTGAATAGATCATTGCTGTGAGGACTGTGTGTTGCGTAATAGAGCAAAGCATCAGCCAAGCTGGAAGCTTTCAGCACACATCCCCCCTCCTTGCGTCTGTAACATCAGCACACTTCATGGACACACACCACATAAATACACTGCCAGAGATGCGATATGCACCAGGAGATTCCAAATGCATCATAGCACTTGACACACAATTGCCTCAATTAATGATCAGATGACAATGTATGCAAGATAAACAATGTTTGATGTTCACACAATGTCACTGATTAGATTGATTGATTAGACATACAAATTGCAAACCACATGGGATATTTGACCAAGCTATTTAATAACATGACTAACTCTAACTTGCAGCTTGGATCCATCTGGAATTTCATCATCTCCAATCTCCACATTAAAGGCTTGGGATACACACTGATCCAATGAATACCGGTAACTATGGCATTGCATTTTAAATGTAAGATAAGACTGATGTGTCTGCAAAGTGTCTGAATCCTATCAAAATATCTTATCCATTGGAACCTAATCATGTTCCTCACTTAATTTGATCCTTCTGCTTTTGACACCACAGGTATGATTTTAAGCATGCATTTTGAGACTACTGCAGGGTTTTTCCTGGGTCAAAAATGGTCTTCGGTGGTGGCGGACAAACATGGTCATACGGTGCAAAGTACCCAACACATGTAAACTGCGAACCCAGTACTGACAATAAATCCAAAATAAATGCAAAGAAACAGTTTGTAATATTAACGTATCCTGTTTATTAATAAAATAAAAAAGAATCACTGTCAGGAATGGATAGATCATAAAACTATTTTAAATTAAAAAATCTGTAAAAAGGCACTGAGTGACCGATTTGAAAAGTTAGTAATAAAATGAACAACAAAGTAACATTACACACAGAAAAAGTGGCTAGTCTGTTATTTTGCATTTACACTCCAAGACTTAAAGCACAGATAATTTGACAGACAGTATCAGATTGTTTTGTTCCGACCATTGCTATGATTCAATTGGTTTCAATCGCATTCAAATATGGTTGTCAATCCAGAACTTTGCCATGAAAAATATATATTATACACAGAAAGAGAGCAAAGATCAATGCATTATAATCATTGAAGCTGTCAATTACAATGCAAGGTATAAGCTGCACTCTTGCGAAAAATCCTGTTATAATCAATAGCGGTGTAACGATGCACGTATTGAACCGTTCGGTACGAGGACGGTTGGACCATTTTTTCTAGCAGTCGCGCGGGCGTGACCACCACAACAACGTTGCCCAACATCAAATGTCAAACGTAATGAAAGCAGAACGAAACCGCGCTACTAATTATTTTGTGCTTCACGGACCGTTCATGAGTTTGGACCAATGTCAGTGCAGCGCGAGCCGATCTTGATCAAGCGACACTGTTACTACACAGCGCTAAGAGATCCAGTAAAGAAAGCATTTGAATTCACCACTGAAGTAATAACAACACCGCTGCGAGATCTAGTGAGAAGCATTCAAATTTCTCTGTTATTAACCGTAGATCTCTATTAGATCAAACAGCGTTGACGTGGAAACCAGGAGAAACATTGTGCCATGAATGAACTAGTTATATAGCCTAGAAACCTAGCGGCAGCAAATTTTATTTTGCAGCCAGGGTGGTCTAGCAACTCTCCGTTGGCTTTCAATCTGGAAAAACCAAACTCTAGTCAGGCCAATCACATCGTGTATAGAGTCGGCGGGCGGGCTTAACATAATGACGTCAAATTATATCCCATGTGGTTTACAATTTGTATGTTTAATCAATCAATCTAATCAATGACATTGTGTGAACATCAAACATTGTTTATCTTGCATACATTGTCATCTTATCATTAATTGAGGCAATTGTGTGTCAAGTGCTATGATGCATTTGGAACCTGCTGTGGTGCATATCGCATCTCTGGCAGAGTTGTGACGGTTCCCTGCTACTTGAAACAAAGAAGATGGCTGCTGCTGCTGGCGAACAGCGGTCTTTCGAATCGGCTTTGGCTGCGACTCTGGAGGACTTGGAGTTAAGCTTTTCTTTGAGAAAACAACAAAGAACGGCACTGAAGTCATTCTTAAAAAAGGAAGATGTGTTTGTAGTTTTGCCGACCAGATACGGCAAAAGTTAAATCTATCAACTAGCTCCGCAGGTGGGAAAACGCTCTGGTTGGTTGTAGCGCTATCCTATAGACCTTATGTAGACCCGCCACTTTTCAGCGCTGCGCTCGTTGTCTTTTGACTTCCGGTCTGTATTTTCACAGCGATCTTACGTATTTATGAATGAACGGCTCGTTTTAAAATCTTCCCGGTCTACTGACATTTGTTAAGACATCTGCTTTAAACATTACAATCCTCATGATAACTTTCGTTAACTTTACATTAAGTAAGTCCACTTCAAAAGCTAATTACTCCTGGACAGCAATACCATAGAAATATACAGAGCGACCGCAAAAACGGAAGTTCAAAGACAATATTCGAAAGATGGCGGCACCCTCGTTTCTCTCAAGGGGGTAATCTATCAGCCGGAAACTGAAGCTTCCCCGGGGGCCGCCATTGATTAGCAGACCATCACCTGCTGTTAGCATTCCATTGACTCCTATTCATTTTGGCGTCACTTTGACAGCGAATAACTTCACTTTGAGTCTGCGCAGTACGCTCAGCCATCAGGAAGTGAGTGCTTCTAATTGACTTCACTTTTCTCCGTTGAATCCAATGGGGTCGCTGTGTCCGTTTATTTTACTGTCTATGGTTTCTCTGGCGCATAAGGTCTATTGCGTGCAGAGGGAATTTGAAAGACAACTGTTTATCCCGCCCCTCGGATTGAGCCCTGCCAAAGGTGTGTTTCCAGACCCAACATCTTGATGTGGGTCTGGCTTGCCAGGCTACTAGTTATAGGCTCAGTCCACAAATCAGCAGGAGTAACACTAATTGTAACCATGGAAGTTTGGTAGGAATAGTAAAATGCTTTCAAGTATGTCACACATTTTTTTCCAGCACTTCAAAACTCAAATATTATTATATATAAATGTTATTTTTAATGTGATGACCAAAACATTATTTGTTCATCCTTCAAAGATTACCCCCATTTATAAAACTAAAAGTTTCAAGATGTAGGAAAAAATCACACTATTTTCAATGCAGAAAAAAAAACCTGTACTGGCTTTGTGTTGTTGAAGATGGTCATCTCTACTTACTTTAAAAGGGAAGTGGTGATTAAAGTGGCATTTCATCACTCTATGTTCAAGAACACTTCCTGTCTTGCACGTACATGCAGAAGTGGTACAATTGCATGCTGCTAAATGTTAAAAAGATGCTATATTGCTTCTAGTATGATATATGTTGATATACATTATCCACCCTCTTAAAACCCATGTATATGGTCAATATTTTGCATCGCCCAAATCATGTCTAGAATATCTAGTTAAACAGGCAGAATGCCTTTTGCGATTGGAGCAGGTGTTCAAAGTAATCTTAGCACAGCTATGACTGACTCAATAGGCTATTTTAAGAATTATTTTAAATAACAAGGGACTATGCCAAACAAACACACAACTACAGAGAAGCAACTTAAAGTAAACTAAAGATACGTGAGAATCCACCCAAGTAAACTTTTCCTGCTTTTAAATTACAGAATGTCACAAAATGAGATCATCCTATGAAAAGTGAGTAGCTCCTGAATCCCAACAACACCTTAATTTGCATTTTAAATAGATTCATGCACAAATACATGCTCTCAGGGGGCTTTTATCATAAATTAAACTCAACCATTCTATACATCAGTTGCTAGTTATGAATCACAAAAACATCCATATCACTTCCAAGATATGACTCTCAAAGATGGCATAGACTTCTAACTGTTGTACACCCAATGAATCATCAGTGGAATCAGAAGCCAGACCAGCTGGCTGAACAAAACTGCAGCCCACACTGCAGACTGTTGCTCACTGCCTCTCAGATTTCATATGCACTGAAAATATGCAACATATTAATGAACTGTAAAAAAGAGATTAAATGTACTAAAGCAAAATAGCAATGAAAACAAATATGATGTACCAATGTAAAGTGATGCATGTGTGTACAAATGCAAAACACCATTGCAAACATAAAAAAAAAAAAAAAAAAAAATTATAATATTAACTGACACAATGCTCCAATATAAACAGATGCAATAAGTACTAAAGTAAAAAGATGCAGTAATGGCAATGCAATAATATACAAATGCACTAACTCAAAGTACCAAAAACTAAATGTACAACTACTGATACAATGTACAATGTAAACAGATGTAATAAACTAATATACAGATGCAATGTACAAAACGCCAAAGAGCTACAATACATTGATGCAAATTCAAAGAAACACAGTAAACACACGCAATGGACCAATTCAAAATAGCAAAGTTATTAAATGCATTGAACTATATGTAAACAAATGCTTCTAAAGACAGATCCAATACAGTAATGCGCCGTCACTGTAAAAAGATGCAGCTGACAAATGCTAGATGCAATGAACAGATGTAAAAGACAAATGTAAACAGTAGTGCACTAATAAAAACAGATATTATGTACTTATGCACCACTGTAAAGAGGAGCAGTACAAAGTAAATAAATGCAAAGCACGAACATAATCAGATGCACAAAAAAATACTGCAATGTATAAACGTAAAGAGGTAAACAGACGCAATTACAAGTGCAAAGTACCAGTGTAAACAGATGCAATCCACTAATGCATTGCAGCATGAGAAAAGCAGTTTCGTACCTCCTCCAACACGCCGACTGTATTCCTGCAACTCTGCAAGCGGGTGGTGAAACTGGATGTAGTGGGAGAGTTGTAATCCTCTGTTGTTTCCGACAGAAACTCCGACACCGATATTTGATCCGGCATCCTAAAGCGTGGGTTCGTCCAGAGAATAGATAGAAATGAGTGTTCAGACGACCGAAAGCATTAAAAGGAGAAAAACAAACGAACTTCCGAGGCCGTAGAGATGTTGAGCTAACGGTGCGCGAGATGTCTACTGCAGCAGCACGCGCACAAAACAAACTAACGTTACTAGCACGCGCTAAGCGGTTCTCCCTCCGGAAAACACAACGACCTGTTATATTTGGGTTCAGTCGCTCCCCCTGGGACTGGGATAGCACGCTGTCTCACCCCTTACCCCTCGAACGTGAAGCTCGGAGTTGATCTGAGTTGTTTAACGTTAGTTGCGATTCCAACAGCACGCGCCGTGAAATGATGCCCACATAACGTTCCCCCGTGTGATGTTTACGACAAACACTGCTGTTATAGCGTCGAATAATGTTGCAGTGCATAGGTGTCAGTGAATGCATTCATACTCCGCTGTTTGTCAAACGCCTGCCTGACCGCTCACTGCACTCAGATCGTGTGAAATGCGCAAAGCGGAGTGTATGACATCCGCGCGCGCACACACACACACACACTCGCGCGCTCTGCTCTACATTCGCCCACCCACCCCTCTGCGCATGCTTCGACTCTCACTAAACCCACTCACACAGCCAGGCTCCGTGGGCAGCAGTTCAGTGTTTGGCATCGTGTAGGCTATCTGTAAAATGTTATAAAAGTGTATGTTTCTGAAATAGCTAGACTTTTGTGGGAAAACTCTTGATCAACGTCACTAGAAGTTAAAGGGAGTTAAAGGGATACTTCACCAAAAACACATTTACTGACTCTCTGGTTGATCCAAACCTGTATGAGTTTCCTTCTTCTGCTGAACAACAAAAGAAGATATTTTGAAGAATGTTGGTAACCAAACAGTTGACAGTAGCCATTTACTTTCTAGTAAAAAAAAAAAAAAAAAAAAAAACTATGTAAATCAATTCCTATACCATCAACTGCTTGGTTATCAACATTCTTCAAAATATCTTCTTTTGTGTTCAGCAGAAGAAAGAAATTTATACAGGTTTGGAACAATTTAAGGGTGAGTAAAATGATGACAGAATATTTATTTTGGGGTGAACTATCCCTTTAAGACATTTTATACAGAATTTTATATTTTATATCGTCAAAAGTTACATTCTTAAAAAGAGGCTAAATAGCTAAAGCATTTGCTTCTAAACTGGCAAAGGTTTTCTAGAGTCAAGTCTGTAGAAATTGTTTTTAATTAAATATATGTAAATATACTAAAAAAAGTGAATGGAATCCTGAATTAGAATCTACTGAATCTACACTGTAAAACACTGAGTCAGTCATTGCTAATTTTCTGCATATAATATACAGTAAATACAACCTGTAACACTATTACAGCAACACAGATAAATGAATTAAAAGTAAATAAGTTTTCCAGTCTTATGGACTGTTTCCAGTCCACCCCCACCCCCCACGGTGTCTTTCTTACTCGTAGTTGTATAATAAATCATCAATTTGAGCTTTAGTTTATGTATGTTTACATATGTATCCAGTATTGTTAATGTAACAAGTGCGACTTCTACAGGTCAAATAGTGAAATGCATGTAAAGTTTACTCAATGCATTGTATTTTTGGCACATTCCTGTGAAAAAATGGACAGTTATCACACATTTAGAGCTACCTTTTTATCAATATATTTAGTTTTAAGACATCTGATCGCTAATATATCTAAAAGCAGAACTCCTTACCGGTTCCATATTGGTTCCTTCGAGGAAAAACTGAGACGAGAGGATGATGATCTCATGACTTCAGCTTGTAGCTTTGATGGGGAAAAACACAGATCATAATGGATGAGCTCTTTCTTTACAGATCTATCTTTACTTACATTCCTAACCTTATAGGCCTATATTAATTTTATTCTAAAACAAATAAATCCGACTTAACCCACTCAAGAACATCAGTTGTATTTTTCATAATTTGCATTATGCTCTAGATTTTTGTACTTAATATATTCTTAATATATCAATAAACTTCATTTATGAGACCCTTTCATTCAAGCAATAGCTCAAAGAGATTTGCATGCAAAGTAGCCTACATGTAAAGTACAATATTTGTAACCTTAACAGAAATATTAAATATGCTATAGTAGCCTACTCACCAAGATTAATCCCTGAGTTGTGCTGCCATCCTCTCTTCGGTGAGTTTAGTGGGTGTTGGGATAGTATCTGCCCATGGGTCCCTTCCCTGCTCGGAGAGGAAGGGAGAAGCGACCATGTGTGCTGAAAAATAGCCTGTTACAATGGCTACAGGATCCAGAACCTAATGACTCAGGAACTACGGAAATCCAGGAGACCTGGGACAGGAAATGTGAGATCTGTGTAAACATGTGCCTTCTCAAGTGAGGTACCCTCACGCTCACACAGAGTGATATACCACACATGGCTGTGTTGGATGGGGAGCACAGGGTCACGCTTGACTCTATGTAGAATAATAATATTAGATTCAGCATTTTTTTTAAAGTATTTCAGGTTAGATTATGCACTTAAAACTGAACTGACTCATGCGTTTGTACCAATAGAGTTTTAAAATATACTTTACTTAACAGTTGCATAGACCTTGAGGATTTGGTTCTTTCATGAAAATCATGAAGATAAACCCCATTGTGATTCACTGCGCATCAGATTTATTACCTATTTTATTCTTTTCTCAAATGAAGTCACACAGCAGTGGTATTTTGTCTATTTTCCATTCTGTGTGTGTCATTTTCCTGTTTTTTTTTTTTTTTTTCCAGAGGGTTACTATTTCTTTAAAAGGGAAATTGTGATTCCAGTCAGAAAGAATTATTTATAAAGCCAAGATGATAACACATGGTCATCTAAAGAGGAACTGCTGAGGCTAAGGGGTTCCTGGAACCTGTAATTTTCTGACAGTTTTATTGGGAAGTACCATAGTTAAAAGTAAATGTTTTGTCTGTGCTGACTCAGACGGGATAGGGGACGAGGTGGGGAACTGGGGGTCAGAGGTTGTCTCTGGATATTTTCTCTGAGCTTGGCCGTTATGTAACTAGACTACTATTCATCAAATAAGTAAATACTTGGTCATTAAAATATTGATTTGAGTCTAAATAATAATAAAAAAAAGAATAATTTGACCTCTATAGCAGTTAAAAATTAAGATTATAAAGCTAAAAAATAAAATTAAATAAAAACTTTCTCGAGTGAACAATTTTGTGAGAGAGCGAAACACTTTTGCAAATGAAAGCAGTTTTTTGTGGGAATGCAGAGAGAGAGAGAGAGAGAGAGAGAGAGAACAAACGTTTTGCAAGCAAAATCAATTGCACGTTTTGCAAGCGTCAAAAGCACCAAAATATAATTTTTCCATCCATCTTATATTTTTCCATGACCAGGCCCGTTTTCCAATTGAGAGATCTTTGTTGATAACTATAGACCATCAAAATCTTCTAATCAAACACAGTTGTGCATGGCCCTTCCGACAATCCCAGTCTAATGGGAATACTTGAATTCCTCTTGCCAATAACTAAACGGCTTCCCTCATGTTTTCCAGCTATAGAATGTCTCCTCAAATCTCTGGGCTACAAAAAATAAATAAAAAAAATGCTGGAATGTTGAAGGTCTTGTGGAATCCTTATGCTATGAAGCACATTATTTGATCTTATGGAAAGACAACAGGCTGCTAATTGACATTTAACATGCAACAGAGCATTCACTTGCTCTTAGACTTTGGAAATAAGGATTTTAAACAAATATATGTACAATACAGAAAATACACTCCTGAGAAAAACATGGTAGAAAAACATGGCACGGTTCTGTTTGCATTTGTTTTAACTTTTAAGTAGCCCAATGATACCTTGTCCATAGCTAAACAACTTCCGTTGTTTTCATCTTCCTATCCACTTATCCATGATGTCCACAATAATTACAAAAAAACTGCTATCCCCATCAAACAATGCTGAGATTGTGGCTAATCAATACACTGCAGAGAGTTATGGCTAGAGTGCTTATGCATTGATTTTTTGATCTACAGTGGACTGGAAAATGTTTCTGTAATTTTAGAGGTCCTAATGGACTATAGATTTGTCTTGCTGTTCTACAGGTCTAGTTTATAACTGATCTTTGTTTACAGCATATGGCAACTGTCACAATACACACAAAATCTGAAGGGAAGACTGAGTATTTTGTCCTCTTTGTTTTTACTGACATATTATTTTATGTTCTGTATTTATTAACTTTGCTCTTAACCATTTTAATGTTGCAGATTATATTCAGATAAATGTAGAATAAAATACTATTAATAACCAGAAGTCCTTTCTGTGATTATAGATCATGACAGTAAAAATCCTTGACAACATTTTGATAATTAATATCACCACCTTGTGGTTATAAGCGGTAAAGATAAAAAAAAAAAAAAAAAAAAAAAAAAACATTTATGTTCCTTACTGACTCAATTTCTGTGATGTAAGATGATGGAAACAGTTATACAAAATAAGTCATTTTGAAAATAATAAAAGAGCCCATTGAACCTGTAAAACAGTTTAAAAGCTGTTCAAACAGTCATAACGATATTACTTTTTTAATTCAATTCCATCTTGTATTTTAATCAGTAACTTCTCATTAATGAGTGAATGCACAAAAGTTGAATGTCACCATGTCTTACCTGCTAATTACTTAATTTACCACATTTTTATTAATTATTATTTTTTTAAATTCTTTGAAATGTAAATTTTTTTCAAGAAATATAGCATAAACAGTGTGATGCAAAAAAAGAAGAAATCTTGGTAACACTTAACAATAAGGTTTCATCTGTTAACATTAATGTATTTACTAACATGAACTAACCATGAGCAATACATTTGTAACAGTATTTTTAATCTTTGTTAACATTAGTTAATAAAATATACAGCTGTTCATTGTTTGTTCATGTTAGTTCTCAGAGCATTAACTAATGTTGACAAATACAACTTTTGATTTGAATAATGTATAAGTAAATGATGAAATTAACATTAACAAAGATGAATAAATCATGTAGAAGTGCAGTTCATTATTAGTTCATGTTAACTAAAGTGTTAAGCTACCGAAATTGTATATATCATTAGATGAAATTTATAAGAAAATATAAAATGAGAATTGCCAGTATGAATGTAATTAAATTCTTTTAGAACTTATATCTCATGAATGCTCAAAACAGTCTAAATTTATGAAACCTACATATTATTTTCTAACAAAACATCTATATTTTCTAAATGTTTTCAAACAAAATATATTAATTTTACTTTAAAAAAAATAACATACAAAAGAAAAATGGTAAAACCAACTTGAATCTCCTTTTTACCCAATGGGTTATTAATAGGTGGTAGCAAAAGTGAAATGTGGACTTTTGAACTTTTGTTCTACAATCACATTAATTTGTTTTTTGTCTTTTTTTTTCAGAATTATTGTGTGTGCATGGATGAGCATGTTTATAAACAAAATGCAGCCCCAGTGGGAAGGAAAAAAATGTGTGCGCGCGAGTGTAGGAAAGAGGGTAAATGTATTTTATATAAGTAATTTGAGACAAATCTAACTAATATAAAAAAAGAAAAGAAAAAAGAAAAGAAGCAGCAGCAGCCAACTTTGATGTGTAAAGCCACAGTTCACTTTCGGGTCAAAATGGACCTGAACGCAAGTTTAAATTGTTAAATCTGAAAAAATAAATGTGTATTTTGACAGGACAGTCTTAACAAACTTACAAAGTTTAATATTCATACTAACAACTATGGATTTTTAAAAGATTTGTATGTACCTCTTCCAGGTCAAAATGGACCCAGTTGAAGGATATATTTTTATTATCATTAAAAAAACAACCACAATAGTAATAACAATATGAATTCAAAATATATAAAAAAGGAATAATTTGGTAACATCTGTTGAAGTCAAAAGTGAACCATAAAGTATTTGACTGCAGGGAAGCATTAAATCCTCATGATAAGAAAAGGTCACACAGACGTCTGGGAATTAAGGACATTTTAATGGTTGTCAGAAATGTCAACAGATCTAAAAAAGGAATGCATTCATGTAAATCAATTAATAGAAGTCAATCAAGCACCATAAGAACTCATATATTCCAAAATTAAAACAGTGATGAAATTCATTCATAGTGCTTATAACAAAACAGTTAAGCAGCAACAGTTTCAGGAGGAAACCATTTGTAAAGACATTTAATCGACAGAATGTAAAAAAAAAAAAAAAATCCGAAATATATATATTTTTTTTTAGAAAGTATCACAGCAATCCTAAAACAATCAGTAACTTCAGGGTGATGAAAATATTCAATATACACTCAAATAATAAAACAGCAATAATGATATTATTATAAAATAATATCATTATAAAACATCCATAAATATACTTTTGATAAGGATTGGGGACGTACTGCATCTAAAACACCTAAAACAACAGCTATGATGTGAAATAAAATGGAAACCGTAACATTGGTTTTTGACCATTAATAAATCCATAATAACTGTCACCAATGTAACTAACCCATGCTATATTATAATGACTAGACTCCAATCTCTGATAACTATTAGTGCATTCGTTGAGGCACTTTACCAGCAATTAAGTGCAAATAATTTATGAGTGTGGAGTGTTTCTGTTCTACTAGACACCATTACTGTACCTCAATTTTCTCTGCATCACGTATAATAGTTTAAAAGGACATGGGTGATTGAGTCAGTGTGTAACTATAGTAGTGATATACTTTTAATCAGTATTGTACAACTGATTTACTAGCACAAATTTGTCTTTTGATGATAGTTATTTGCGCTGCGTCTTATCCGTTATATATCTAGGTTGAGAAGAATAAGCTACAGGGACAATTGCTTCCTATAAACCCTACTACCTGAAGCTGCTTGGACTGGTGGACTGATATGTGGGTATGACTAATAATTTAGGCACTATTAGGTGCAGTGGAATTGAGGTAATGAATACAGAAGTACTGGAACTGTTCACACAGCATCAGTCACTCACTCCTCCAACCAAACCTGCAGAGATAGAAAAACAAAGAAATGACATCATTCAACTGCTATGCTGTATCATGCAAAAAACACTATGACACCATATGCTACCAATTTTCGACAACAGCGTGACACTATGACATGATGTAAGCTTGATAAATTCAAGCTTTAATTAGAACAAAGGAGAAGTAAACAGTGTATGCAATAATAGACAGAACAGCACTGTGAATGCTATTGTGTATTATATGCTATGACATGCACTCACTCTGTGGAGGATCCACGTCCATGGCCCGCAGCGAGTTGCAGGAGCCGTTCTGTTTGGGTCTAGCGCCAAGCTCCCTGTTCTCTTTTACTGAACTGGTGTTCAGACTCTGAGTTTGACTTTGTGTTTTAGTTGCATCTGCCTTCAGGATGAAGTAACCACCTTCTTCAGCTACAATCTTCTCAACCTTCTCCATCAGCTGAGGCAGCTGCGGGTGCTCGCCAAAAATATAGTTATTGATGACGTGGTACCTCTTCTTACACTTGTCCACCACCCACTGAAGGTCACGACCTTCCCTTCGTATATGCCTTTCTATGGACTTGTCCTTCAAAATCTCTGCCCAGGTGAAGACCACCAAGGTGTGCTTCCACACGTCCTCTCCGAACAGCGCCAAATTCTCCTCTATACGAGCCCGGTCCGTTTCGGTGAACATGCCCACCGGTATGACCAGCAGGAATGCGTGGGGTCCAGGTGTGCACATACTTACACTTCGGACCATCTCCTGCTGATAGTCTGCCGGTGTGGTCTGGGATGAAAACCAGCCAGGAGTGTCTATTACTGTTACTTTGCGCCGATCCACCTCGGTTTCGCGCTTCACGCTGAATTCGGCGGCACGCTCCAGACGAAACTCTTCACGCCCCAGGATGGTGTTGCCGGTTAGGCTTTTCCCCGGCCATCTCCAGCCCAGCAGGATCAGACGGAGCTCAGGGAGACGGTTAGCCTCACGGGCGGCTGCCGCCAACCGCTTCTCTTCCTCAGGGTCGAGTTGGTCATCAGCTGTAGGGTACCAATACATTATTATTATTACGAGGGTCAAAAATGGCACCCTGGAAAATTAGGGGTCGGTAAGACTATTCTCTCCTGTCGTGTTCTACAGAAGAAGAAAAAAAGTCATACAGGTATGAGGGTGAGTAAATGATGAAAGAATTTTACCTGTATGAACTTTTTTTAAATTCAGATGAACTATCAATTAAAAGGTATTTACTAAACTCGCAATTGCGAGAAATGTCATAATTGTGAGGGGAAAAAAAGTCATAATTGGGAGATAAAAAGTCAAAATTACCTTTTTATTTTTTATTCAATGGCGAAACAAGCTTTCATAATTTTATGAGTTTGTAGTGGGTAAGATGTTTTAATGTTGTTGAAAGAAGTCTCATACTCACCAAGGCTGCAATTACTTCAGAAATAAAGTAAAGACAATTAGGCTATATTGTGAAATATTATTGCAATTTAAAATAACTGTTTTCACTTTTAATATATATTTATTCCTGTGATGACAAAGCTGAATTTGTCAGCAGCAATTACTCCAGTCTTCAGTGTGAGATGATCCTTCAAAAATCATTCTAATCTAATGATGATTTGGTGCTCAATAATTTATTTTCATTATAAAAGTCATATTAGTCATATTTTTCAGGATTCTTTAATGAACTAATAATAAATATTTATTATTATTATTATTATTATTATTTTACTTACTGACCCCATCTTCTGAACGCCAATGTAGGTTTGCTTAATATTTTAATCCTTATGTATAATATATTGAAAAACTTTTGGATATAATGATAACTGGGAAAACACATAACGTCAAAAAAGCATTGCCCAGAATGGATTTTCCCAGTGATGTAAACTCTGAAAAAAACAGGATGTTCTTATCTGAAATATGTTATGACATCTAGTTTCTCCTTCAGGCTTGAGCAAGGAGGAAATAGATGACCAAGACCTTAATATTCACTTAAACTGCCAAGCAACATTAATATTAAAGCAAAACACTTATTCCTATAAAAACTCGCTTTTTAGATATTGTTTGTAACTTGTATACAGTATTTCATCGAAATAACTAAACGGACTAAATGGTGTTTATGTGTATAAGTCACAACAAATTACTCTTTAATATAGCATATTCGTTGATAAAGAATAACTCCTTTCACATGTAACTACTTTTCACATGTTTTTCGTCATGTGCGAGGGTCTGTTGTGACTTTAGTTCACCTGTGAGCGTCATACCTGTCTGAATGGGCAGCGGAAACAGTGAGACGTGTCACATTCGCCCGAAACATACACACCGGCTACATTAGTGCGCACAAAGCCAAAATTAAAGTATGAGTGTTGCGTTATAATAAGCATTGTTCAACAGTATATTTTAAAACAACTTACCAGTTGAATTTGGTCTGTTTGAGCTCATGACGATGCCGTGTTTGTAACTTTAGTCGTGTCAGTAATCCGGGAGAAAAATAACGATTTCCTGCTTGCTTCTTGAAGGGCGCGGGAGGGAGATCTCTAATATTCGTGAACAAGTCTTTTGATTCGGATCTTTTCAATGAATCGGTTCAACCATAGTTCGCGGTTCTTGGTCAAACCGTTCATCAGTTTTCTCGAGATGTTATGAACAAAATATGTAAATATGCGTGTGCCTTGAATGTGTTACTGTTATCAACACACATCTTTTCAACACAGAGATGGAAATGGCAGTATTTCTTTCAATTTGTTTAAAATAAAATTACTTTAGTTTTATGAGCTTAATCATGGCCGAACTGAACTGGCACACATGGCATTACAATAAACACTCTTGTTAATTAAAACGTAATAAACAATGTGACTAAAATGGTTTTACTGTGTATTTAATCGCGTAATTAAAAGATGATTCAAAAGAACCGATTCAGAACGAGCCAGACTTCTCATCACTAGTGGGAGGCGTCTAGCATTTAGAGAGCGCAAGGGTTCAGACCATAGAAATGTATACGTAGGATACAATTTTGACCGCTCCAGACACGTCTGCGCGCCCGCCATCTTGGAACGGTCTACGTGTCGTCACTCACAAGAATCATGCCACAACATTGCTCAGCTTCTGGTTGTAAAATCTACGATTATAAATTTCCAAAGAAATTGGATTACCTTTCACAGGTGGGAATTTGTTGGTTTGTGTTTTTATATGTATTGAGTTGTTTAACTACTATGGTAACTACTTTTACTATGGTACTTTGTCTTACTGTATTGTGTTAGTTTAGAAAAATCATCGGCTGAACTATCTATTCATGTTACTAACTACATTTGCAGATGCTCAGCCAACTATAATTACTAGAAACATTTTCGTCTTATCCGCAAGATATTTAATTGAACTGCCAAGCAGATATTTTTTGACATAACTACCGTTTTGGAATATAGGTAGGCATACTTGTAGTAACTGTAATGCAAATGTGTGTCAAAACCAAGACTTAATAATATGGAATAAAACATTATAAAATCACTCTTAAATTATGTATTTGATAAGCAATACATTTCATATTTAATGTTTATTTTCATCCAACCCTCAGTATTTTACATTTAATTAAAAATTAACAGTTTAATATCCTTTAATCATAAATTGCTACTATTTACACCAGGTTTCCAGCAAAGTAATCCTTCATCTTAAACATCAACACATAACAAAATAATTAGTTTTAATACAATATACAAATGTTAAGCCTGATTTCTTTACTTTTTTCATTCTTTTTTTTTTCTTACAAAAAGCTCTTGCAATTCTTTGCAGGATGTAGAGCTAAAAGTGAAAGTGAATGTAAAGTAGAAAGAAGAAAGAGCATTTGTTATGCACTGCTGCTTATGAAGCCCAGGCAGCCAACCTCTTCATATCATGATCATCCTCCACTCTCTTCTTGGAGGCTGAAAGAGTGAAATAACAGACATTTCAATGAAGCACAGACTGTATGGGCCTGACTGGTCTTTTGCCAAATTTTAAAAGTGTAGATACTGAATGTGTGGGTGTCATTGCACACTTACTTGCATTGCGGCTTGGTCTTGTGCTAGGCAGTTTGGTGGTTGGTGCACTTGGTAATCTGCCCATATTCTTCATACTTTCTTCATGTTCTTCCTGTTCCAACTCTGCCAGTTCTGCCAACAATTCATCCTGTAAAAATATAAAAATGAGTACAGAACACATCATAAACTGAAGGCTGTCAATTGATTAAAACAATGAATCATGTTTTGTTTTAACAAATTATCTTGAAACTGCTGAAATGTTCCTATAAATATATTTTCTTTCCAACTGTGCATTCTGAATTATAAATAAATATATTTCCCCAGCAGTCTAGAGCTCGTCTTCTCATAACAGTGTTTTTATCTTACTGATCATATATGTTGAGTTTACATTTTTTAATGAATTTGACTGATAAAAAATTAAATAAAATTAAAAATTGTGCACTGGTGCTCTTATTCCAGCCTTTTCAAATATTTGAAAGAATGAATGTGCCTTAAATAAATGTAGCGATAAATATTTAACTAATCTAGAGGATGACAGTCAACTACCTTGAATATTAATTAAGCATTTTGGGCATATACATGTACATTAGAATGGTGATTCAAATTTTTTAATTAAAATAAATAAATGTCCATACTGATCTTATTCATCAGGTCTCACAGGCACTTTAGCATCGTGGCCACTAGTTTAAACGAGCACTGACACCCTGTGGTGAAATAATCGTGTATATTTAACAACTTCTGCTTTCTCAGACCGGCTTGGGTTGGACTAAAACTTCATGTTCTGTTGAGCAAGGAAAATTCTTTACACAGTAATCATCAGATTATCTCTTCTCCTGTCTCTGAAAATGTCCAGATTTTTTAAGGGGTCATCAGATGCAAAATTCACTTTTAAATGGTGTTTGCAATGGTCTTTGCAGTGTGTGGACACAACCACCATACAATGAAAAAAATCCATTCACTCCTTTCTTTTTTTATCCTCAAAAAGTCTAAACACTCAATAATCAGGCCGTTTGGATTTTCTGAGCACTATGATGTCATAATGCTTATGCTCCGCCCACGACCACTGACGGACTGTCCCGTATTAGCATATTTTTGCCCTCAGTCATTCGACACCCCCCATGGAAGAGAGGGGTGGGGTGAGCAGTTTTTGTTTTTGAGGAGGTAAAAAGGGTGTTGTTTTACACAACCATTGAGGAATTTTAACCAAAGTATATTACAAACTTTACATGAACACCCTAAAGAATCATACCAACTTGAGGAAAATGGGCATCCGATGGCCCCTTTAAGACAATAGATGATCATGGGTGCTTAGCAACATCACTTCACCGTTATAATGAGATGAATTCATTAAAGTATACAATATACCTTACTCATTTATATGATTCCGACATAGTATTTGACCACGGCTGTTTCTTGTGCCTTTTACCTCTGTAAAATTAGGCATTGGCAACAACTGGGTAATGATGTTGATAGGCTACTCATCATTTCAAGGTAATGGCATCGCTAAATTGGATTAGTTTGGATGGTCACGCTAAAAGTGTGTTGTTTTAATAAGGGTAATTTAAAGGGGTCATATAATGGTACATGCACTTTTTCAAGTTGATTGTACTGAAATGTGTGTTGGCAGTGCCTGTACACAACCATCATAAAATGATAAAAATCCATCCAGTGTTTTTTTTTTTTTATCTTCTTATATGTTTTCCCCCATCTCAAATCAAGCCGTTCGATTTTGTGACGTCACAAAATCGACGCCCCTCCCACGATTGTTGATTGACAGCAGCGTTTCAACACAGACCCGCCCTCGCTCGTGAGCGAGCTGTCAATCATAGTCCGCGCGGACCGGCACGGTCATTGTTGATACGCTGGAGCACTGTCTATGAGCAGAATGGCGTCTAAGCGATTGTGGTGTTCTGTTCTTCAACTTGGGTGTAATAAGGAACACAGCAGTCATTTTGATGTTCCTAAATCCAAACCGCTGAAGACGCAGTGGCTGAGTTTGTTTTCGAAGGGAATATTCCCCACAATCAACGTCAATGCTTTCATGTTTGCGCGAATCATTTCACACACCAGACTGCTTTACAAACGAGGTCAGTATAAAGCTAGTTTTGCTAAGAAGCTACTCCTGAAAAAAGGATCGGTACCAACTATTCGTGTTCCTGCTGCACCTCCAGAAGAACTGAAGTGAGTGTAACATTTTATTAACCTTTATATTAATATTTATATTAATCTTTGCAAATCGCTTGCTGCACGCTTCACGATGAATGCGGCTGTTTACACTCAGGGTACATTACGGCATGTTTTCTATGTACGACGTTCTCAATATAATTCATAATCCCACGTTTATAACGAACAACGCGTTATGGTTATTGTGTTATTAATACAAACGGTGTACGCACAGAACAGAGGGGCGGGGTGAGCAAAGCTCATTATCATTTAAAGACACATGCACTTAAACGGCGTGCTGAAAACAGAGCTGTTTTTGACCAGGTAAAATGAGTGTTTTCTTACAATACTAATGAGAATTTTTAATTAAAGTATATTACAAACTTTTAATTTAGACCATAAAGAATCATATTAGCTTGTACAAAAATGGCATTATATGACCCCTTTAAGGCTTTGAGTTGGGGAAAAAAAATATGATTTAGTGTGTAAAAAAGGACTGCAATCTTGTATTATTCCTGACCCTGATTTGATGTGAAGCAAATGGAGGAGAGGAGTCGATTCTGTCGACTTCTATGGTTCGGTTTGGGAGTTTGAGTCGAACATCCCTATTTGTAATATGTACCTCATCAAACTGATCACCAAAAGGTTTTGAGATGGCATCACTGATCTCCTGAGCTACTTCCTGTTGTTCTGTAATGTCCTGCATGAGGGAGTCAATGTTATCCAGATCTCTGAAAGTGAGATAAACAGAATGACTGATTATTTGATGACATTTGCTAACAACTGTTCAACTGGTACATATGAAGATGTATGCAACAGTCATTTATCAGCATTATACAAAATATATTACTACAGACATCTGTAGTTTTGTAGTGTTGATCAATCAAAATCAAGTATTCCTGAGAACCATGTAATAAGCAATGATTTGTTTTTTTTGTGAATAACTGAGCGTAAAGTACAGCAATAGGTGCCTTCACACTGTCGTAATTACCATAATTATGAAATTTCAACTTGTAAAAAGCATTGAAGAGCTTGTAATTACAAATTTTCAGATTGCTCCTACTTGTACCACGTGATTGCTGTACCACCTGACCACTGCAGATTAATTTAGGCATTGATAGTATTGCCATAGAAATGCATAATTCCCAGTCCAAGGAAGTGAACAGCTCTGAGTAGAACGTCACGTGTTGGCATCTCGAAATTACGGTAATTACGACATAGCGTGAATGCAGCAAATGATGAAACGCACATGTTCTGGTGAACCCCTTTGATGGCTTTAGCTGCGTAACCCATGTTCTTCAGAACCTCTGTGTTTGTGGTGGCATTCTCAAGAGCCTCTCGCTGGAACTCAATAGTGGACAGGGTCCCGTCGATCTGAGTCAGCTGTTGCTCGAAACGTTTCTTCCTCTTAAGAGCCTGAAGTGCAGCTGAGGAAAAAGATTTTTTATTGTGGTCAAAATCATCAAATATTTTACTGAAGAAGTCAAATACTTAATTCAAATGATATTTTCCCTCATTTTTAGGGATTAATGCTGTTAAAGGATATTTCACCGCTGGAAAGATGAATGTGTATTTAAATTGGGTCATTTATGTAGTAGAAATGTGAAATTATTTTAGAAGTTGGTGCCTTCTAGACTGAGAAAAGCCAGAAAATTTATTTTTGGCTCATGTGGATGAAAGACAACAACTCCCAGAATGCACTTGCTTCGCTGCCCTATGAGGCCACTCCCAAACCACGCCTACCGGTTGAGGGCAGTATCGGAAGAAATGATACAACTAGGCTACTAGTTGACTCAAAACTGAAAAGACGCCATTTTATCATGAGATCCCACCCCCTATGGGCGGGTTGAAAACATGCGGAACTAGCTCCAACTACTGGCTGTAGTCTCTCGCCACTGGCCAAAAAAGCCTCCGATGACGCTAAATGAAGATTTTTGCGTCATTGGAGGGTTTTTTTCAAGACACACAATACAGAAATCTCTCGTCTCAGGGGGACATGAGGGAGGGAAACACAGTCATTCGAAAATTCTACCGGGTTTCTACTGATACAAAGCTTAATGCTAATCGGTGAAGTATCCCTTTAATCATACTGAACGTGATCAACTGCATTTTATGTAGCATACTAGCATTTTGAATACAATGTGCCTCTGTTTAAGCTGTATACCTGTATGAAGAAAAATTGGAAGACATTTGTTTAAGGATTTTTTTTTTTTTTTTTAGAAAGAATGGATAATATTTTACACACAAAATTACTTGTAGGTTTACTTTTATAAATTTTGTAAATTAAAGATCACATAAGCTCATAGAAGGTGATCTAAGACAAGTGAAGAAGAAAGTTAAATTAGTTTGACTTCACAGGACAAGGAACTTGAATTATAGACATTTTTTAATCTTTAAAATGAATGCTCAAAGTATTTGAGCAAATGTAATTAGTTACTGTACTTAAGTATCTTTTTGGTTACTTTGAGGCTTTACAGAGTATCAAAGATATTCACAACTTTTACTACAGGTTTGAATAAGTAAATGTACTCTTTACTACAGTATATTTGTATTACTCATTACATTTTGCAGTTTATTTCTGCTATAAAGTAGCGATATCACCATCTATAAGGCATTGAAGGTACTAACTTGTGCGCTTTTCCCATACTTACCAAAACTTGTCATCAAGGCTACTTTACATGAATGCGAGTACATTACCAGGTAGTTGCTGAATCACAGGCGTTTCATATAAGATGAGGCCGAAACCAGCACGTCAAGTGCAAGTAGGCTTTGACTATTTCATTTTACTTAACATTATTTTATTTATCCATTATATTGAAGCAACCTTTTTGAAGGATATTGGTTTACTATACCTATTTTGAACACTTGAGCTCAACTTAAACTTGAGTGTTTGTTATAGTTTGTAGTGTTTAAGAGGCTTTTTGTCGACCTTGATTTATTGCAATTTTGAGGTGTTCGGTATTTTTGTTTAAGAAAATAAACACATTTACATTTACATTTATTCATTTAGCTGACGCTTTTATCCAAAGCGACTTACAATTGCTATATATGTCAGAGGTCGCACGCCTCTGGAGCAACTAGGGGTTAAGTGTCTTGCTCAGGGACACATTGGTGTCTCACAGTGGATTCGAACCCGGGTCTCTCACACCAAAGGCATGTGTCTTATCCATTGCGCCACACCAACACATGATTGCTCTCCTAAAAAATCAGCTGTTTCTTGTTTTTCACTGGAATAATGTGTCTTGGGGACAACGGACCAGTGCATCTTTGAGCATACATTCAGGACAAGTAAAATACTTAAAATCAGATAGGCCTACTCTAACCCCCGGTTTCACAGACAAAGCTTAAACTAGTCCCAGACTAAAATGCATGCTTGAGCTGTTTTACCTGAAAGCAACTTGCACTGGTATCTTAAAATATGTCAGTGGCATTGTTTTGACTTAAGATGCACACCAGTAATGTTTTTAAGATATGTTTATAAAAGCTACTTAAGTGTCCTTATTGAACTAATGCCTAATCCTGGCTTAATCTGAGCCCTGTCTGTTAAACCAGGCCTAAGGCGTTTTTACTAAAGTCGTATTGAAACTGGGGACATGTAACTTGTAATGGAGTCATTTTAGCTGTAAGGTATCTGTACGTTTACTCAAGTATGATTACTTTTCAGGTACTCTGTACACCTGACTCCACCTGTGATGCCTGGGTGTAAACGCCATGCTCGTGGTAATGCACAAGTTGACAACTGTAAATGAGGCGTGTCCAGATGCCTGTTCTAGGATCAACAGCTGGGTGTCACTCCACATAAACAAAAGCCATGTTTTATAGACATGTTTCAGTGGGGTGTTGTTACACTTTCAATGGCAAATTATGTAACCAACAGGCAACAGTTTTCTCTTAATCATTTAGTTTAATACAGAAAGAGTAAAACAAAATGTCTTGGAGATTTTGTATTATTATTGCAATTTTCAAGTGCTGTACTGTATATAAATCTTTTTAAAATAAACTATGAAAATCCATCATAAAAATATGAATTACATGTTTAAAACTTCCATATCTAAATGAAGTGTGGAATAAACCAACACTTTTGTGAATTCTTTTTTTTTTTTAAACCTTCACATTTCTGGTGTCACAGCTCTTGTGTCATTTTCGCCAAAAAAAATAAAATAAAAATTATATATATATATATATATATATATATATATATATATATATATATATATATATATATATGTATATATATATATATGTTTATATATATATATATATATATATATGTATATATGTATATATATATATATATATATATATATATATATATATATATATATATATATATATATATATATATTACTTGTGACCACAATAATTTTATTTTGCATCGTTCAATGCCTAATTTCACGATAGGCTACGCAAAATATCAGTTATCACTACAAACGAGGCAGCTAATTTGTTCCAAATGTAATTCCCATCGCTGCCATGACCTTTCAAGGGTAGCCTACACAAATATAAAAATTGCAGAAGAAACCTATCTTATGATGTAAAGACCACATATCAAAAAGTGATTATAGAAGTAGAAAGTCCCATTCTACATAACGTTACGTTACCTCTCTTGTTTTTTGTTCCATTCTTTTTGGCAATGGCGAGCTCCTGCTCGATTCTGCTCTCCAGGTATTGCTGTTTTTTCGTTAACATTGCCTCTGTCTCTCTCAGTTTGTTGATGGCCTCCTGTGGTGATGCACCCGACCGGGACCGGTGCTTAGATCTAGAACTGGATCCAGAACTAGAACTGGGCCTGGTGCTAGATGAGCTTGATGAGCTCACTTTAAAAATCTTTGAAATTTTACTCATTTTTTCCCAAAGGTAGGCTGTTGCTTGTAATTCTAGTTAAAGATCCAACGAGCTTAAAATCTAAATTCTTAAAAGGATCGCGAGAGAAAGTGGCAATTCTTGACAGTCTGCTTTTCAGATTCAATTCAAAACACCAACGTAACCCTTCCTGAAATTCAACACCTGTGCGCACGTAAATCCACAATAGTCTCTGAAGACACGCCCATTGAATAGAATTAGCCGACAGAATGAAGTCACACAATGGGCGAGGCAAGGTAGACCGAATATTGCCTTTCATTGGTCAGGTATAAATAATAATTCCTTTATTTTGAGGATTTCCTCACTGGACGATTCGGCACTCAAAACTGGTGTAATCAAGTCGAATGACACAGTAGACTTTTCTAGTCAAAATAAACCAGATGGAGTCAGTTTTCTGATATTCATAGCCATTGAATGAACATTTAATGAAAACGACAGTTTCAGGTTGTCACATTTATTTAGACAAAAAACAATATCTATAAAAATGGAACATTTTAATTACGTTCATATTTAACTTCCATTGTTAAGTCATTAACCATTAAATGGACAGGAACATATGCTATTTCAGAAATGTTATTTTCCAACACATAAAGACTCAAATTATAAAGTCCCATCATGTCTTCCTCAAAATATTGCTTAAATGTTTTACAGTTTATATTTCCTATTAAAATAGCAAAAGATTTGAAGGTTACCTTAATCTCAGTGGTTTCCAGAAGTGATCTTACATAGTGTTGCCATGAATGAATTTAACTGTCTTCATTCAGAAAAATTTTACTACTGAAATTCAAAGCTAGTCAGCTGAATACTGAAATACTGAAAGACTACTGACTACAGTTGTCCAAAGATTTGTAATAATATACAATAATTCACAAGTTCCATATAAGGTTAAACATATTTGGCTTGCTGTCCGCAGTGTATGGGCTCAAGGAAGCAACTTCAACTCAAGCTTAGTTAAACCCTCCAGTGGGACTACTAATGTTTCGAAGATGAGTCTGGTAGCAAGATACCTAAATTATGTTGGTGGAGTTGGGGGATTCTAATTCAGTGATATAAGTTTAATTCAATGGCTTTAATTATGTTGTCTCAAGCACAAATGATAAGTGACTGATTCGAAGTGACCAGTTTTGGGTAAAGTAACTTTTAAAAGTAATGCAATACAATATTGCGTTACTCCCTAAAAATGTAACTAATTGCATTAGTTACTTTTTATGGAAAGTAATGTGTTATGTTAACATTTGCATTACTTTATCCTTGCTTGTTTTTTGTTTTAAACAAAAGTTCTATTTTTGCCAAATATAAAGGCCCTTTCACCCCAAAAGTGAAATGAATAAGCCTCAGACTGAAGGAAATGCAAACTCACACCTGTATAATAGCGAGCGCAGCTCAAACAAACCTTTCAGCTGTGTTGCCATGCTGGATTGCAGAAGAATAGGACACAGGAGAACAAAGATGAATCAACACTCTTACTTCAGCAATGTATAAAGTATATTTAGGTTTGCGTAATATTATTAGTTTGCATTTGACTGTTTTTATTCATTTTGAGGAATACGGAATCTGTTTTTGTGAGATGAATAAATGCAAGATCACATTTAAGTCAAGTCAGGTCAAGTCACCTTTATTTATAGCACTTTTTACAATACAGATTGTTTCAAAGCAGCTTTACAGTGATAACAGAAAAATAATGCAACAAAGTTTGTTTCTATAAGAAAATAGCAAAATAAGTTCAGTGATGGTTCAGTAAGTTTTTTTGTTGTAAAAAAGTTATTAATTTAGTTAATTTATATATATATATATATATATATATAGCCGCTCTGGAGAAAACCGTGATGTCCATTCAGTTCAGTTCTCATATAATGGTGTCAATGCAGGCAGATCAATAATACTGTTGAATATTAAATTGAGTCTAGAACTACATAACCATCATGCTCACAGATTTCTCTCAACATGGGAACAGGAGAAATGTCAGTCAATACATGGGAGAACAAAGTAATTTGAAAAAGTAACTCAGATATTTGGTTGTAAATGTAAAATTAATGTGTTACTTTACTAGTTAGGAAACTACTACTTTACCTTTTACTACTTGAAAAAAGTAATCAGATTACGTAACTCGAGTTACTTATATATAGTGACTTGTTTGTACTTCAGTCTTAGTCATTCTCTCATAGCCTAATTTAGGCATAATCCTGATTTTCATATTCAAGTAATTGCCAGTAATGTAACAGAAAAAAAATAAAAAAATAAATGATGCATGCAATAAAGAAAGAAAGAAAGAAAGAAAGAAAGAAAGAAAGAAAGAAAGAAAGAAAGAAAGAAAGAAAGAAAGAAAGAAAGAAAAAGTTTACGGACACATTAATCACATTATATACTCCAGTCTGTTTATAAAACACAAACAGATGAGCCTTTCTTTACTGTCTATCTGTTTTACCTGCAGGAAATGGATGTGATCGTGTGAATGTGAATGTGTGTGTGTGTGTGTGTGTGTGTGTGTGTGTGTAATCTGCTCCAGCTCAATGTCTCTCCCCCTCAGATCATCAATCTCCTGCTTCTGTCACTTCAAGCGTCCTTCAGCTTGACTCACCGCAGCCTCTTCCTGATCTCTGATCAGCTGTGTGACCTCAGAGCGGCTTCTCCCAATGGAGCGGATCCGCTCAGTAAAGATCCACTCACTTTCCTCCACTGATCCCAGTGCTGTTATAGCTGGGAAGGAATACGTGAAAAATCATGAAGATTGGGCACTTCTGGAAAAGTTTTTGATTTTTGGCAGGGTATGGGCCTAAGGTTTTTAAAAAACCATGGATACAAGTTGGGGTGGTCCCCCTAGTGGCCGGTATCGATAAAAACCAGAATGGTGCCTGCATAAAAGAGAACTCTTCACCCCTCACTACACTCTAGCTCAATATCTTGACATTGCCATTCGGATAAGCTCTGTTCTTCACGTCACGCCCGTCCAGCCTGCTCTTCACGTCATGCCTGCCAAGTCTGAGTATCTTCACGTCATACCTGATTATCACGTCATTCACGTCATGCCTGTTCAGCCTGAGTCTCGTCCCGCCGAGACCGCCCTGCCAGAGTTTCTCCCTGCTGAGCCTGAGCTCCACGTCAGCCCTGCCGAGCCTGCACTTCACGTCAGTCCTGCCGAGCCTACGCATCACGTCGTGGCCACCGAACCACACAAGAAACTGTTCACGTCCCGTCTGCCGAGCCAGAGACTGTTCACGTCCCGTCTGCCGAGCCAGAGACTGTTCACGTCCCGTCTGCCGAGCCAGAGACTGTTCACTTCACGTCCGCTGAGCCAGAGACTGTTCACGTCACATCCGCCGATCCAGAGACTGTTCACGTCACGTCCACCGAGCCAGTGTCTCCGGACAAGATGGCTGCCGCCGAGCCAGTGTCTCCGGACAAGATGGCCGTCGCCTGAGCCCTCAGCAGAGATGGCCACCACTACGCCTGAACCCTCAGCAGAGATGGCCGCCGCCACGCCTGAACCTGAGCCCTCAGCAAAGATGGCCGCCACCACGGTGTCTGTCCCTGAGCCGGTGTCTGTCCCTGTTCCCGAGCCGGTGTCTGTTCCTGTTCCTGAGCCGGTGTCTGTTCCTGTTCCCGAGCCGGTGTCTGTTAGTGTGTCCCTTGACAGGACTATGGAGGCTGCACTGCCATGGCCTCCCGAACTGTCTGGTCCACCCTGGCCGCCTGAAGGGTCGTCTCCTCCCTGGCCGCCTGAAGGGTCGTCTCCTCCCTGGCCGCCTGAAGGGTCGTCACCTCCCTGGCCGCCTGAAGGGTCGTCTCCTCCCTGGCCGCCTGAAGGGTCGTCTCCTCCCTGGCCGCCTGAAAGGTCGTCTCCTCCCTGGCCGCCTGAAGGGTCGTCTCCTCCCTGGCCGCCTGCCCCGCCCTGGTCGCCTGCTACGCCCTGGTCCCCCGAACTGCCTGGTCCACCCTGGTCCCCCGAACTGTCTGGTCCACCCTGGCCGCCTGAAGGGTCGTCTCCTCCCTGGCCGCCTGAAGGGTCGTCTCCTCCCTGGCCGCCTGAAGGGTCGTCTCCTCCCTGGCCGCCTGCCCCGCCCTGGTCGCCTGCTACGCCCTGGTCGCCTGCTCCGCCCTGGTCCCCCGAACTGCCTGGTCCACCCTGGCCGCCTGAACTGCCTGCTCCGCCCTGGCCCCCCGTCCTGCCGCAGTCTCCAGGCCCTCCATCGCAGTTCCCCGTTATGTTGATTACTCTCCCCAGGTGTTTCTTATTAGCCACGCCCCCTTGTTATCTTGTTCAGCTTGTTTGCCTGTGTATTTAAATCTCTGTGCTTCAGTTGATGTTTGTCGGTCGTTGTAGATGTAGCTGTTCCTTGTTCCTGTCCTGAGTTTGGTTGTTTGCCCTGGATTTCCTGTTTGTTTCATTAAAGTAGTGCTTGCATGTGGGTTCTCTCTCCGCTTCGTCTTTGCCTCACCGTTACACCTTGTATCAAACAAAATAGAAAAAATTACATTATACAACAATTTAAGACTAAAGGAAGCTGAGATATAACCTTTTATCTTTTCGGCGGGGGCCAATTTGGATTTTATGGATAACTGCCACTAGGGGGACCACCCCAACTTGTATCCATTGATTTTTGAAAACCTTAGGCCTATACCTAACACCCTGCCAAAAATAAAAAACTTTTCCAGAAGTGCCCAATTTTCATGAATTGCATCCTAGCTATTAGGACACACATCACAATCACCTCATACTGCTGCTATCAGTCTAAAGTATGTCTATCAGACTATCAGTCTAAAACTGCTCTTCTGTCTGTTAAAGGTGCTCTAGAACCTTTTTTTTCTTGCTCTAGATTTTTTGTCACATACAGCAAACATCTCCTCACTATCCGCTAGCTGCCTGTCCCCTGAACACACTTAAAAAAAAACAAAAAAAACACGGTCTCTGTAGACAGCCCAGGCTCCAGAAACGGCAAGAAAAACAAACTGGCCCAGCCTTGGCCACAAAACATAACAAACAGTGTTCCAGCCAATAACCGACAAGAATGATTTGGGAGTGGGGGGTTAGTGCGCGTGCACATGAAGGGGGGTGTTGTGTGGAGTGGAGAAGAGAGAAGCATGAAGAGGGAGGTTAGCTAGAGGAGAGATGTCCTAACAACGACTAACGTTAAAATGGTATATTCTTGAGAATTTTGATATGGCTAACACACGACCAAAGAGACGACGTTCTGATGAACAAATAACAACGAATAGGGAAAAGGAGAAGGAACGCGAAGTCCCGAATTTACATCAGAAAAGCATTCAAAAGGTGGCGAGAACTCCGCCGGCAGAAGGGCTTCCAATCCGACATTCAGGTGGCTCTGTTTTTGCTGGACAGGTGGGTAAATCCAGTTTGTTTTTTCTAAATGGTTCATGACTGTTTCAGGAAGCACGGAAGGGAGGGGGAGGGGACGGGATGAGGAGGAGGGAGGGTCGAGCTAGCCTCCGATTTGTTTGACAATACTTTGAACGTCAACAAGAAGTGACGTTGTCACCCAACATCGCTTAGAGCACCTTTAACTGTTGTTCCACTCAAACTTAGGAGAGTCCACAGCCTGTCTCAGCTCCTGAAGCTCCTTCTCTATCTCCTGGATTCTCTCATCATATCTTATCTGAGTCTCTTTCAGAATCTTCTGTTAGAAAACCAGATAACCACAAACTTTAGCTATACAGCATAAACTTGAGTAACTAAATAATGAAACCAGCATTTTCAATCACTGTCAATATTAATTTATTAATTTATTGTGTTTATCCATTGTACACAGATAACAAATGCACTACTGGTCAGTAGATTTTTAGCTGTTCATCATGTTTTGTGAAGATCATCTCTTGTAGTCGTCCAGTGGCATCAATCAATTTGTGTTTCTTACTTCTGAAGAACTTCTTATGTTGTTGCAGGTGATTTTGACAGTAAGAGTTCAGACACACAGACAGGATTTGACAGCTTGTATTTTCTCCCAGTACAGACGTCACACTCCACATCTCCAGATCCAGTGTAACAATCAGCAGTTTGGAGTCTCGTTTTCTTCAGTTTTTCTAGGATTTCAGCAAATATTACATTCAAAACAGGTTTTGGAGTGAAAGTCTGTATGCACTGAGGTCAGCTGTAAACTCCCTTCTGATCCTCCTGATCCTCCTGATTCTCTCTCTCTCTCTCTCTCTCTCTCTCTCTCTCTCTCTCTCTCTCTCTCTCTCTCTCTCTCTCTCTCTCTCTCTCACACACACACACACACACACACACACACACACACACACACACACACACACACACACACACACACAATCACAACAGCCCTGAATTGCTGATTTCCTCAAAAGAGAAAGAGTTGAAATAGTTGTAAAGACGTGTGTAAAACAGTTGTTTCTGGAGGGACTTTGACCTGTTTTCAGTGTTTAAGATGTATCTCAGGTCAGTCTGAAGAATGTGCTTACAGCTAAGATCAGCCACATAATATAATATAATATAATATAATATAATATAATATAATATAATATAATATAATATAATATAATATAATATAATATAATATAAACAGTCATTATTGAAATGAATAAAAACATAAGCATAAATACAATATGTTGTTATTGTATCCTGCTGAAAAATCCAGCATTGCTGGTCACAAGCATAATTTTTCTGGTTGGTGTAATGTAAACCTCACTCCCCTGACCTCAAGAGGTGCATTAGCAGTCGGTCTTTGGCGTCCCTGTCTGCGCACCCACCTCCCATGCCGGAGACCCCACTTTGAATCCCGCTCGGGACGGGTTGAGTAGGACTGGTTACATTTGGTGCCTTTGACCCGGATGGGAGTGAGGTTTAGGGTGGTGAGTGAAATGAACGTAGGTCTATGTGTAAACTTCACTCCCCTAGCCTCAAGAGATGCATCAGCGGCTGTGGTCTTTAGTGTCCTTGTTAGGCCCTGTTTACACGAGAACGCTTGCGGGTGAAAACGTAAAAATATTTTATCAGATGTGCCTTTCGTTTAGACGGCGACAGCGTTTTTGGGGCTTAAAAACGCAAAAAAGCGAAACCACCCTCCAGAGTGGAAATCTTAAAAATGCTCCACCGTCACGTTCCCGTCTAAACAGTACAAACGCAAAAGTCTGCTAGACAGTGAAGGCACCGATCAGTGCTTCACATTGCCACCTAGCCGCCTGGAGTGCATACTACATTGAATTTCACACACTTTTGCGTCACCATACTGTATGCACGCAGATTTCCCCCCCATTACGCTCGTCTAAATGCAGAATAAAAAGTGATCACTTTTGCGTTTTCTCTTCAGATCGTTTCCGTATAAACGTAGCCTTGGCCCGCATCCCACGCTGGAGACCCCGGTTTGAATCCCACTCTGATAGGGTCAAGTAGGACTGGTTACACTGGGACCAGCATGGGAAACGGGAGTGCTGGTGGACCAGCTACACCAGCTCAGTTTTGCTTGAGAACAGCGTGCCTATGGCTAGACCAGCACTATATAAGTTAACCATGCAGCATAAACCAGCCTGGACTAAAATGAAATTCATGCTGTATTTTTCAGAAGGGTATTTTTCAGCAGTGTTACCTCTGATATAGTGCACTATTTTTGAGTAAGATATTTTGTTGGAAACCATATGGAGATCAATAGTGCACTCATTCAATCCTATAATATACTGTTAGGGCCTTGTTAAATGAACATGTATGAAATTGTTTATGTGACAACTCCACAGACATCCAGCACACATTTACACCAATGTCAGAGTTTGCTACTCCTGTTTGTGGCCTCCTTTCTCATGTAGTGGACTATATGATATCATGTAGTGGACTTGTAGATATGCATCTGTCCCTTCCTCACTCAAGCGTCCTCTAAAAGCTTCCTCTGTCCTCCTTTCTCACCTCCTTGCAGTGCATTTAGAGAATTAATAACTTATTCATAATGGTGGAATTTGATCGGTTTCCATGTGACTGGATGAAGGAGAAGCAAAGCAACAAGGAAGCGTTTTAGTTTAGGTTTAGTTTTTCAGTCACATACTGTAACTCCAGTGTTTGCCCTGCCTTGTACTTATTCAGTAGCAAACTTGTTCTTATCAGAGGATGCATAGAAAGGATGCATTTCTAAAAGCAATGACTATCACATTGTGGACAAAACTGGCTTATGAATCACACTGTTCGCAGAGACCATTTTCGTTCTCTGTCCAGCGATTATTATTGTTATTAAATTGTTATTAAATTATTAATGTGTTATGAAAGTTATTTCTTATAATCTTGTTTCTGCCAGAATAAAAATTTAAAAATCTAATTGCGACTTTTTATCTTACAATTCAGACTTTTTTCCCTCACAATTGTGAGTTTACATCTCACAATTCTGACTTTATGACACACAACTGGGAGATAAAAAGTCAGAATTGCATGATATAAAGTCGCAATTAAGTGTTGTAAAGTCAAAATTGTAAGATATAAAATTACTCAGAATTGAACTTTATAACTAGCAATTATTTCTCAGAATTGTGAGATGTAAACTCACAATTGTGAGATAAAAAGTCGCAATTATCTTTTAACATTTTTTATTCCATGGCGGAAACAAGCTTCCATGAATAGCTGCCTGTACATTCTTCAGAATTTCTCCTGTCCTGTTCTACAGAAGAAGAAAAAAAGTCATACAGGTGGCATGAGGGTGAGTAAATGATGAAAGAATTTTACCTGTATGAACTTTTTAAAATTTAGATGAACAATCAATTAAATAGTATTTACAAAATAGCAACCACATGCACATAGGCGACACATGGAATTAAATCAAATAATTTGAGACTTTTTTAAAGAGACTTTTATGTTGAAATTATTTTGTGACGTCATTTAAACATGGCTGAACTAGACGTTGGAAAACATTGTGAAATTAAATCTTGCAAACAAAAAGGTATGCTCTATATTAATGTCATCCAAACAGCTGAAAAATTCCAGTACATCAATAATTCGGTTTCCACGGTCTTTATTTATACAAATAGCCATTGTAAACATAGTGTTAACTTCACTGGGATGTGAGTCAGCAGCACAGCAGCAGCCATCTGCTCTCATACTAATTATTTTTGTATTCATAAACATACGAATTATTTTAACCATTTTTTTTTATGTTTTAATGCAGATTTTCTACCATTCGTTTGTAGCAGCTGTTCTGGGGTGTTTTGGTAAGATTTTGTGGCGTTGGTTTTGAAAACTCTCACAATTACAATACAAGTTAACATCAAGATTAATAATTACGACAAGGAAATGCCTGAACAGAAAAAAGTAATTTGGTCCTACCATGTGTATTGGAATACATACCAAAAATTTAAATAATACCATGTTACACGAATAGGGTAGTCATTTGCTGGTTGCTACCATTGCATTTGAGACACTTCAATTTGCAATAACTTTATTTTCAATGTAACATTTTATCTCCTCTACTGGTTAAAGTTTGGAACACAGAAGCCGGGACTCCCATTCTTGTCCAGAGGTGAGTGAGAAATGTCAGGTGGTGATTACTGACAGTTTTACTAAAGACCGTAAAAAAAAAAAAATATATATATATATATATAATCACTGAGTGACTGTTTTGATGATTATGGATGATTCTTTTAGGTCACAGTGAAGAGAGAGATCTCTGTGTCTGAGGGAATCTCATCATATCCGTGCAGCTTTGAGGACTGCAAAGGGAAAGAGTTGCTGCCTGTCATCTGTCCACACTGTGAAAAACACTTCTGCCTCATGTACAAAACCTCTTACAAACATCATTTTAATAACCCTACATTTTTTACTTTAAACTGACTTGCTGAAAGTCTCACCCTAATGGACTATAGTGGAAAAACAATAAATATTATTATTTTGTGTATATAATCACAGCAGCTGGAGTTTTAGGTGGTGTGTCCTAATCTAATATGCAGTGCTCTTCTACATACCTGACTGTTTTTTTCTGGTCTCAGACATCGGCATCAGGATGACCATAAGTGTGAGAAGCTGGAGACCCCGAAGCCTCGCATGGCTGCAACACAGGAGCTGGTGCAGAAGATAGTGGGTCAGTTTTTTTAGCAGTAGACTGCAAACTTACATTTAGGTTTGCCACTTGTTTCATATTGGCTTTAAGTAATTTAGATTGCATATGATGTAACTTGCTCTTTTTGTCCACATGAGGGCAGTAGAGTCTCATTTTGAAGAGCTTTTGATGCCAAAGAATTCTTAGAAAGCCAAAAAATAATCTCACCTTTACTTCCAACAGAGTCAAAAAAGAATGCACCACCAAGTAAAGGTAGAAAAGGAGCGAAAAACGCTGCAACTGCTGCAAAAGTTGCCCTGATGAAGCTAAAAATGCATGCGTCAGGAGATAAAGGCCTGCCACAGGTATTAGAGCAAAACTGATATTATAAATGTAACTTCCATTGCATTATTTATGAGCAAATATCTCATAAGAAATTCCTCTTCTGATGTCCTCTGAAGACAGAACGGACATATTTCCAGGTGTTTCTGCCCAAAGAGGCTAAAGACTCTAGTTTGCCCATGTTCTTCTGCTCTAAATGGAGTGTCGGCAAAGTAGTGGACTTTGCTGCATCTCAGGCCAGTCTAAAGAACAACAACAATGTGCTCACGGCTAAGGTCAGCCACACAGAACTACATTAAACTTTGTTCTGTAGGATTAGAACTGTTACATAGGTTTAGCCTATTCATTTATTGTTTGTTGAATACAATTTGCATTAACATATCTATATGCTCTGCACAGAAACTGCGTTTGTGTCACCCCGAGACGGGTGAAGCCTTTAAGATGGACGCTAGCCTCCAGTCGCTGCTTTCCCACACAGACTGTCCCCTGCACAACGGAGGCAACATCATTCTAGAGTATCTGGATAATGAGAGCTCTGGACTAGATGATGTTACAGCCTATATTCCATCCTCCTGATAGAAAATCCCACAACCATTCAGAAGAGTTTTATAGTAGTTTGAGGAAAGCAGGAAATAAAGGGTGTTAGATTGGTAACCAGAGGATTGTTGTATCGTAGACTATAGTCTGTCTATTGTATTGGTCTATTCCACATGATTTTCTGCTTATTTCTAATAAATGAGTCAATGACATGATGCTTATTCTTTTGTCTCATGTTTCATGTACGAAATTACTTGAATACTCTCTCTCTCTCTCTCTCTCTCTATACACATATATACAGTATATATATACACATATATATATACATATATATATATATATATATATATATACAGTATATTGTGCACTAGTCATTGATCCGAATAGCTTTATGATCACGATTATGACTTGTAAATATAATTAGTTATGTTATAAACAAATATCTCAGACACAGATTAAACTAAGCTCCCAATTTAATTGACCATGCAAGGTTTCAGAGTAAATGTATAAATGCAAAGGAGCTTGGTTTTAGAAAAGAATTTACACACTTAAGCCATGAGAGAATGGTACATTGCTGTCAGGTAGAAATTATGTACTTATCCTCTCACAATTTAAAGCCATTAACCAGAATGTGTCACATTTATGTGTCCCCTAATTGCCTCAAATGTCTCAAGGCTGCCAGAGACAGATGTTTTCCTTCTCTACTTTTCTTTGTGTAAAACAGAGGTTTTGTTCACACGATGAAATGGTATAGACTGCATTCTGCTATATAATACATTTTGAAAGTTAATGTGTGAATTAAATATGATTAAATAACGCAATGATAAAGATCTGCTTTTAATCAAATCCCTTGCCAGAGCAACGGAACAATGTAAACTTACATCAGATAATTTGACATTTTCGATTTTCTCTGGACCTCACAGATTATTTGATAACTACAAATTTAACTTTCCAAGTTCTAGATTTTTATATTAGATACATTATAGAATGAAATTGTAAAGTTTCCAACAAAATGTTTTAGAACTGCTTGTTATTATTCTTATTTTTTAGTCGCTTTATTAACAGTGTTTGCTAAATGTATATTTATATAAATGCCAAAAAGCAACAGTTATGTTCTTCTATAGAGGCCCTCATACCTGACATGATAAACTAGACGTCAATAACTGGCACTCCTATTGACTTTTATATTTTCTATTGAGGAAGGTTAGGAATATTACCTTTATTGGTTGTTGCAGGTCATTTCACTGTTGGTATATTAAAGATCTGTAAATTAAGGGGCATAGTGACATAAACTAATTAGGTAACACTTTATTTCGATGGCCCATTTTAGACATTCTACTAACTATTAGTAACTTTGCAACTACATGTCAGCTTATTCTATTAACCCGAACTCTAATACTTAACAGTCTACTAATACTCTAAGGCGAGTTAGTTGACGTAGTTGCAAAGGTACTTATAGTAGTTGTCTTAAGTGGATCATCAAAATAAACATATAAATATACATATAAAAAAGCTAACCTATAACCTGCAGCAAATTTGGGAATTGATATTACAGTTTTTCTTGATTGCTTAAACACTATAACCAGGCTTTTGAACTAAAATTTCAAAACCATAATGCCATTTATCAAAAAGCACACCCATTTCCCTAAACTATAAACACTATTCTCCTGTTTTGACACTAGTCAGATTTGTTGAACTGTCACTGCAAAACTCTACACACAAATCCCTTCATTTCTCATTGCCTACACCATGTTGTCATTTAGAAAGCACTAGCATTCAATATTGTTCACTCAAGTCAGCACAACTTCAGCTCAGTTAGCACACAATTACCCAAGTGGAAACACTATCCCCTGGTTTCACAGACAGGGCTTAAGACTAGTCCTAGACTAAAATGTGAGTCTGAGCTGTTTCCACTGAAATAAACTTGCACTGACTGATCTTAAAAATATATCAGTGCCTTTTTAGTTTTAAAATGCACATCGGTAATGTTTTTTTCTAAGCATGTTTATAAAAATTACTTAAATGTCCTAATTGATCTATGGTCTAATCCTGGCTTAGTCTAAGCCCTGTCTGTGAAACCGGGCCTAAGAGTCTAAATTGATCACACACCAATCAGAACCTTCAATATAGATAAAGAGTCAGAGTCAGTTCATTGGGGTTTGGAACAATGGATCCAGAAAGACATGAAGAGATTGAGGACACTGGAGTGGAGGAGGAGGAGGAGGAGGAGGAGGAGGAGGAGGAGGAGGAGGAGGAGATGGGAGTGGAGGAAGAGGTGAAGGAAGAGGAAAAGTAGGGGGTGGAGGAGGAGGAAGAGCAGTAGGGAATGGAGGAAGAGGTGAAGGAAGAGGATGAGGAAGGGGAAGGGCAAGGCCAATGTGACAAGCATTGCCACTAGTTGCCCATGTCTTTGTCCATGGTATGACTATGGGGGAGGCTGTGCAACGAGTACAGCCAAACTTGAGGACCACAAGCAACATAACTTACCAGTTTTGGAAATGTTGTTTTGAATTTATTGCACCAGTGTGTAAGACTATGTTGTAGTGTGTGTGTTTGTGAGGGCTTGTGTGTGATGTCTGAGGGCAAAGTTTGGTTCTTCAGCAAGAATGAATGGTTTTGAATGTAGAGCTTCATTTTGACCTGAAAATAGAATGGGGAACTGGGTGAGGCATTGTGGATTTGTGTTTACTGTTTTGAGAATACGAGGCATAGTTTCAAGAAATGTGTTTAAGCAATCGAGAAAAAACTGTAATAAAAAAGACTGTGAGGTCAGAGACGTCTAACATTGGTTTTTGGATATTTGTGTTTCTGAATTGCTAAAACACTAAACCCCATTCTCTGAACCAGGCAGTTAAAAAACATTTGCAAATCTCATGCACTCCAAACACATTCTCGCTCACTAAAGGTTGCCTGGATCCTGTAATGCTGCTTGGATCATAATCATACACTGTTCGCTCGTTGGCCAGAGGAGAACTGGCCCCCGACTGAGCCTGGGTTCTCCCATGTTTTTTTTCTCCATTCTGTCACCTGATGGAGTTTTGGTTCCTTGCCACTGTTGCCTTGGCTTTTGGCTTGCTTAGTTGGGGACATTTAATATTCAACAATATTATTGATCTGCCTTATTATGGGTGGACGATGATGCAATTTTCTTCTAGAAACAAACTTTGTTGCATTATTTTCATGTTATCAATGTGAAGCTGCTTTGATACAATCTGTATTAAGCGCTATATAAATAAAGGTGACTTGACTTGACTGTGATGCACTTGTCTTGCAAAATGCTAAACCCCAGGCAGGCAGAAGTTAAACACAAATAAAACACAGTTGTTATCGTTTACACACAACAACTCAAAATTGTTCACACATTTCTAATGATGCGATCAAACCAACTGTACAAAATAAGTCAGTTCAGAGTGCACAGGTGGCACAGGTGCACTGAATGTGATATGAACAATAGATGGAAACAATCTGAAAAGGGAGAGGTGGAAGAGGATGAGGATGAGAAAGAGCAAGGTGTGGACAGTGTTGTCAAGGCTGGATCCGGCATACTACAGGGTTTTTCCCTTTGCCTGGCAAGAGACGACATTGCCTGTGATGTGGACAAAGTCCTCAGGCCGGACCCAACATAAAGACATGATGCTGAGGCAAAATGAATCTCTCTCACTGACTTTGCTTTTGCAGTTGCTCAACTCTTTACTGTATTTTACTGTAAGACTACTGTATTTTTACAGTATGCAAGTGCTCAATATACAGACATTCACTACAGTTTTTTCCAATTGCTAACACACTAAAATGAGATGCACAGCACAATTATTTAAACTGACACACAAAGAGCAAAACCTCTTCTCAACACATTTTCTGCTTTACACACATTTTGCAATTCAAAATGGCACTTTTCTTCACATGGTTCTCTGCATAAGACACAACAATCTGACATAAAGTCACATGTTTGCCATTTCAAAACACTGACATTCAAAATTACACTACATGAACTAATTGGCCAATACATGTGCCACCTGGCCAAACACCTCAATGGTTAATTGTTAACACTCCAATTTTTTTTCAGTTTACTGTTGTTTGTGAGCATATTTTTGTTCAGTCCAATGTATCTGCTGTGCATCTGTTGCACTGACTTGTTTGGTAAAAAAAAAAAAAAAAAAACCAAACATTTTCACTAGCATGTGTGTGTATCTGCAAATATTTCTGTGCATGTGACCAATCTGAAGAATTTTCAACAATTTGAACTATTTTAGTATTATGGCAAAGCATACTAAAGATGAGAGTGCTTTTCATTATGCCCAACAGTGTGTAGTTGGTTAGACAAAAATCTGGTAATATGAATGAAGTGTGTGCCATTTCGTGCAAAGGTTTGATTTTGTAATGTAGTTTTGGTTGCAGTGCTTCATTATGCAGGATATATTTGGTATTTTGCAGTTTGGGTGTGTGGTTTTGAGAATTGTGGTAAGTATTTTGATAAAACCAGCCTAGTTTGCAAAATTGTGTGCTAGCAATAATAAAAAAAAAATAAATAAAAAAAACTGTAGTATTCAGTACAATACTATACTTGCAGTGCATAGAGTATACAATATACTCACCTTACTGTAAGTTGCGATTACTTTTTTTAACATAATTACTGTGTTACAATATGCTTTTTTTCTGTAACTGCATGCTTTGGATGCTGTGTTCTCCATTTTTTTATGTAGTGTCTAATGAATGATCTGTAGTGTTTATATTTTGACTGGCTGTGTGTAAGATCTGAAGGCATTATTTCATTTTGATCACAGATAAAATGATTTTGAGAGAATGGTTTGATTTTTGCCATAAGAGTGTGTTTAAGGTTTTGAGAAAGTGGGGGATGGTTTCGAGAAATGTGTTTTAGCAATTCAGAAAAACTGTAATATAACATTCAATGGAAAATGTCTGACTCGTTACGAAACTAGAATAGTCTGTATCAACAGCAGCAAAGATGATAAACATGGCTGTTGCTGAGGAAAAGAACACAGGCACTAATTCTTTACCGTTGGTTTAAGAGAGGCTTTTACATTATGACTATTATTATGCAAAATATGTCTCTTGTGGAAGGCTTGTCAACAGCATTAAATCGAAAGCACATTACAGTGTGACTTTTTGGGGTCATTATTAAAATATGGTGACAAACCTGTCCCTTGACTTTTCAGTCACAAAGTAGTCAAGAAACTCCATATAAAAAGTATAATTTTTATAACAAGTTATAAAGTCCACATATACAGTTTATTAAAGGGGTCATAACCTGAAAATTTTCCTTGATCTTTTGACAGTTAAGAGATCGTTATACTATAAAGATATCCTGATACTCAGCTCTATATTTCTTCACGCCCTGACGAAACTTACCAGTTCACAAAATTAATAGAATGCATTGCTGATATAAAAAACTGGATGACTAGTAATTTCCTACTACTTAAGTCTGAAAAAACAGAGATTCTAATAATTGGACAAAAAATGTCCTCACGTAATAACCTGGAATACTTGACGGATGTTCTATCAAGTCTTCGTCATCGGTTAGGAACCTGGGTGTGCAATATTTAATTTGGAAGTCACCTTTCTAGTATCTGTAAAACCGCATTCTTCCATCTTAAAAATATATCTAAATTACGACATATGCTTTCAGTGAAAAATGCGGAACAGTTAGTTCATGCGCTCATGACATCAAGGCTAAATGCTCTTTAATGCTACAGCTGGTCCAAAATGCATTAGCTCGAGTTCTTACCAGAACCAGGAAGTATGACCATATTAGCCCTGTTCTGTCAACACTGCATTGGCTCCCTATTAAACATCGTATAAATTGTAAAATCTTACTGATTACTTACAAGGCACTAAATGGTTTAGCTTCCCAGTACTTGAGCGAGCTCTTAACGCATTATAGTCCTTCACGTCTATTGCGATCTCAAAAGTCCGGCCTGTTGTTGTGCAAATGAGCAGGCCAGAGCGCATTAAGGGTTTTCTGTTAGAACGGTGTCTTGTAAGCGGCCTCTAAGTTAATAACTAATGATCTTTGCAACGGAAGTGAATCAATCAAAACTAACTTTAGCTGGACAATAACTTTATTCTAGAGCTGCTGTAAAGCCAAAACAATCTCTGTTACTTTAATTTCCCATTGTCACTGTAAAGCTGCTTTGAATCAATCTATATTGTTAAAAGCGCTATATAAATGAAGGTGACTTGACTTGACTTGACTTGTAAGTTTCAAACCTCAAAAGTTCCTTGTTATTGAAACCAAGGCCAGAAAACGACAGAATCTGAAAAGTGGGGACTTCTGATGTCATAGTGCAGGAAAAGACCGCCTTTGCAGAAGAATATCAACGCCTATGTCTACTGTACATCAGCGTGTCTTTAGCGCCGCCCACTGGCGCATAAGTGAATAGTGACATGAGAATGAGAAAAGATCGACACAAGATCATTACCTTCCAAAGGATCCTAATGCTAGGGTTTTTTTTTTTTTTCAACCATGTGAATGTCTCAGCAGTGCATTTTTTTTCTATTCAGTGCATTTCACTGTGGATTATTTGGTAAATCAGTCGCAAGTTCGACGCAGGCTTTGCAAACAGACTTTTATGATATGGATCTGCAGGCAACTCCACAAACATGTAAGTAACCATGTTTATTCTAATGCCTGATCTGTGTTCAGACAGATTATCTTTCTCTCAAAATCGTTCAATACTGTTTATGCATCAGTAAATCAAGCCAGTGACTAAACGATCAACTTCAAATCGTTTCTCTTAGTAGGATGAAAATAATCTTATTTAAACTGTGATTAAATTATGTACAGAAAGCGATCAAAGAATGCTCCCTTTCCTTATCTGCTTATCTGGACACTTGTCAAAACTCGTTATGAAATCAATGACGCTATTACACTGCACAACTAAGCTCTTACTGTATTTACATCATGTTTACATTGTTATTTGGTGAAAGCATTCATGAGAGTGCAGAAATTGCGTTGCATTGATGAGATCACTTCATTCAAGCGATCAACTTCATTCACGTCTGTCATCTGTTCAATGCTCATCACTGCAACCTCTCATGGGATGGGAATAGATCTAAATATAATGCTATAATCAATACTTTTCACGATTCGTTAATCTCGATAGCTGTAATAGTAAAAACATAGTTTTCGAGAGAGTTCAACATGTAATACTAGCTATTTCATATGCAAACATGTCAGCCAATCACAGCAGTTTACACAATCAGTTTACACACAATCAAAATCACTGAAGTCTCACAGCAGACACGCCCCTTCAAACAGAGCGTTCAAATCAGAGGGCTAAAATCGGGCTAGGAAAAATGCCTTTTATTTCTAAATTATGACCATTGATGTAAAAATCAGGAAACATTATAAAATAAAATAATCCAGTTCATGACCCCTTTAAATAATGTGAGATAATTTTACTCTATATTGTTTTGCAAATAAAAAAAAAACTTCTGTTTACACCTCCTCTTCCCCAGCACTACCAGAGATCTGCAATGGGGGTTTTAATGTATTCTTGCAGCAGCATGGCCTTATAGTTATTTTAACTAAGATGATTTTGATTTCCAGGGTTAAGCATTACAAGGTATAACAATTTCTGCAAAATGCAAGTCAATTATTAATATCAATACATTTGAAAAGAATGCTTGTCCTGATGTTACAAGCCTAGAAACTATGCATTTAAGCAATCAGCATTCAAGTTACTTAATATGCTGGACATTTACCTGTGCAGTGACTAATAATATTGCACCAATCATTATGCTGTGTCCACATTAATCAAGACAGAAGAATGAGTCAGAATAAAAATAGCTGCATTCTCAAAGATTGTGTATAAGTTATAAAAGTTATCAAAAATCGAATCAGGTGTGTTTAAAACTGAACAGCATACTGATTCTGGCCTTCGCAATAATTGTCTCTGCAAGTCATGCCTGCTCACACACATCCCATGTTACACACACCCACACTGGTTAGACACACGTGATTGCTCATTGAACAGTTTGTGAGGATGGCTGCTAGTCTGGACTTTATCACAGAGAAAACTACAGTTGATCAATGCTTGTATCAACCCACTCTCTGTGTAGGCTAAGATTTACACCCCAAATGTCCCCAAAACAGCACGGGGTGAATGGGAATGATTGAAGTTGCTGTCTCTTTGGGGTGAAACATCTTAATAAATCTGTCAAACACACAGTCTCAATGAAAGCCACACAGCTAGAAAAAGTCCATTCACTCACTTCATAGCTTAGTTTAGTAATAAGATTAGGTTTAGATGAACTAATAGAGAGGGTTTGTTTAGAGATTGGCATGTTTCAATGACAAAAAAGTTTAATTGTATGAAAACAAATCATTCCTTGTTCTGGATATTTAACTATAGAACTTTCACTTGCGATTGTTACATTTAAAACTAGATATATTCATATACAAACTTGAAATGATAAAACTGATAGATGATTCCAGTCACACTTTACAATAAGCTCTCTCAGATGTTAACATTAGTAATGCATTATCTACCATGAACTAGTAATGAGCAATATATTTTCATAGCATGTATTATATATAGCATTTAAACAAACAAAATAAATAAATGAACAAATAAAGATGTATTCAAATGTAATTAAAAACATCAAGTTACCATATAACTATATTGCCAAAAGTATTGGGACACCCTTCCAAATCATTGAATTCAGGTTTTCCAATCACCTCCATGGCCACATATAAAATCAAGCACCTAGGCACACAGACTGCTTCTACAAACATTTGTGAAAGAATGGGTTGCTCTCAGGAGCTCAGTGAATTTGAGCGTGGTACCGTGATAGGTTGCCACCTGTGCAATAAGTCCATTTGTGCAATTTCCTCACTACTAAATATTCCATGATCAACTATTAGTGGTATTATAACAAAGTGGAAGCAATTGGGAACAATAGCAACTCAGCCACAAAGTGGTAGGCCACATAAAATCACAGAGAGAGGTCAGCGCATGCTGAGGCACACAGTGCGCAGAAGTCTCCAAATTTCTGCAGAATCAATAGCTACAGACCTCCAAACTTCGTGTGGCCTTCAGATTAGCTCAAGAACAGTGCGTAGAGAGCTTCTTGGAATGGGTTTCCATGGCCGAGCAGCTGCATCCAAGCCTTACATTCCCAAGTGCAATGCAAAGCGTCGGATTCAGTGGTGTAAAGCACGCCACCACTGGACTCTAGAGCAGTGGAGATGTGTTCTCTGGAGTGACGAATCACGCTTCTCTGTCTGGCAATCTGATGGACGAGTCTGGGTTTAAAGGTTGCCAGGAGAACGGTACTTGCCTGACTGCATTGTGCCAAGTGTAAAGTTTGGTGGAGGGGGGATTATGGTGTGGGGTTGTTTTCCAGGGGTTGTTCTTGGCCCCTTAGTTCCAGTGAAAGGAACTCTTAATCCTTCAGCATACCAAGACATTTTGGACAATTTCATGCTCCTAACTTTGTGGGAACAGTTTGGGGATGCCCCTTCCTGTTCCAACATGACTGCGCACCAGTGCACAAAGTAAAGTCCATAAAGACATGGATGAGCGAATTTGCTGTGGAGGAACTTGACTGGCATGCACATAGTCCTGACCTCAACCCGATAGAGCACCTTTGGGATGAATTAGAGCAGAGACTGCGAGCCAGGCCTTCTCGTCCAACATCAGTGCCTGACCTCACAAATGCGCTTCTAGAAGAATGGTCAAAAATCCCCATAAACACACTCCTAAACCTTGTGGAAAGCCTTCCCAGATGAGTTGAAGCTGTTATAGCTGCAAAGGATGGGCCAACTCCATATTAAACCCTACGAATTAAGAATGGGATGTCATTAAAGTTCATGTGCATGTAAAGGCAGACATCCCGAAACATTTGGCAATATACTGTATGTTACTCAATGGGACTGTGTGGATTCCAGTGGATTCCATCCAAATTGCATGTAAAAAATGTTATTGTGGTAGTCAATCATAACATATTTACTTGAAAAACAATCCTTTCCTAGTTATAATCTCAGATTGTTCTGGTGTCCACATATACTAAATTTTCAGTAATTAAATAGGTTAACAGGGGGCCATGACCATACATTTCATAAGCAAATATTTGTCAGTCATGTTTTTAGATGATGGTGTGATATGGCAAATAATTAGAAGATTGCAGGTGTTAACGGAATTATATTAATACTAGCCTGTGGTTCTTGAAATCAACAATAATCAGCCATGAAAGCTACTCACACTTGAGTGGCTGTTTTAGGACCTCTAAGCACAAAAGACACATCGTGATCAAATGGGAGCAGAGGATATTTTTAAGTTATCACACCATGTAGCTCGGATTTGACAAAATTTGTTGTGTTCTCAAAATGCAATTGTTTACAACGTTATATAGACATTATTCACAATATTGAACATGCTAAATAATATTAGAAAAAAAAACACAGTAGTAATGACAGATTATTGGAACATCAGCTCATCTCTAGCATCTCATTGGATGCATACTCTAGAAAAGAGGATTTTATTTGTGGTGCATTTGATTGTTTTGGGGACATCTCATATTTGTAATATCATTATGGTAATAAATGCTAATGGGTTTAGGCCTTATTTGCTCCATGTGCGATGGTGGGGCTATCCTCTCCTCCTCATCATTAGACCTGCACCTAATGCTCACTGCTATCTGCACCTGGAACACAGAAGCAGAACTAGACACACTCAAAATCTGCAACTATTTATGTTTATTTTTAACTATTTTATGGTTTTATTTTATGATCAAACATGCACAAAGATCAAACATTACATGCTTAAAAATAAATATATGATGAGCCAAAACATTATGACCACCTGCCTAAAATGCTGTTGGTCCGCTGCGTGCTGCCGTGTGGACTCTACAAGAGCTCTAGTCTAGGGCTCTACTCTAGCCTCATTTCTAAAATGTTTCCAGAAGTGAAATCTATAAATTGCAAATGATCTTGAAATTGTGAGCAGATGAATGGTTTCAGATCTCCGCCTTGTAAATGCCTAATTAATATCATTAACATAAAAGAGCAACAGCCAACGTCCAGATCATTTACTTGAGTATGGTGAGTGGCAAGAATTGTTTGGATTTTCAAATACCTGCAGTTCTCCGACTCTGTGAGTGTGCATGCTTAGACCCTGACGTGCTGCTAAGCACATTTCCGCGTCAAAGACCATTTTTATAAATATGAACGTTGGCATGGATTTTCGCGTTTTATAAATGAAGGAATTAAAGGATATCTGTAGGTTTCGAGGTGGAGACTCCGTGGTTCAAACTTGTTGGTCCAACACATCCCACAGATGCTCAAATGGATTGAGATCTGGGGAATTTGAAGGCCAGGGCAACTCATCTTCATTATGTTCCTCGAACCATTTTTGAACAATGCGTGTAGTGTGGCAGGATGCATTATTTTGCTGAAAGATGCCACTTCCACCAGGGAACACCACTGTCATGAAAGGGTATACCTAGGCTGAAACAATGTTTAGGTGGCACGTCAAGTTTATGTCCCTCATGAATGGCCAGACTCAGGGTTTCTCACCAGAACATTGCCCAGAACATCAAACTCCCTCTTCCTGGCTTGATGTTGACCCACAGTGCATCCTGGTGCCATCACTTACCCAGGTAAATGGCGCACACGTACATGGCCGTTCACGTGATGTAAAAGAAAATGGGACTCATCCAACCAGGCGACCTTCTTCCAATGCTCTAATGTCCAGTTCTGACGCTCGCGTGCCCATTGAAAGCACTTTCGACGGTGGACAGGGGTCTTCATAGGCACTCTGATTGGTCTGCGGCTTTTCCTCCTATAGCCATCATTCAAATTTTGTGTGACTTGTGCCACAGTAGACCTTCTGTTGGCTTGGACCAAAAGGGATAGCCTTCGTTGCCCTTGTATATCGATGAGCCTTGGGTGCCCAACACCCTGTCGCCAGTTTGTGGTTCTCGGACCACTGTTGGTAAATTCTCACTACTGCTGAGTAGTTTGAATCAAACTTGAACTATTTAAAGGAATAATTCGCTCATAAATTTAAATCATTGGCTTCTGCTGTAGCTTTCAAATTCGAAATCTCAGTCAACAAGTGCCATTTGATGTGGGGTTAATGTGTGTGTCAGAGATCTGCTGATGAAGTGCGTCAGAACGTGTCTGATTCACAATTGGACGAGTTCTCTCATTGCTTTCACTGCGGTGGGTCCAAGTCAAGGGATCAAAGCAGTGGAGATGCTGATGGGGGATTAGAAGAGGAGGAGGAGGAGAGGAGAAAGGGGGGAAGTGGGAGGTGTGCGTGTGTAAGGAGGGATGTCCTGCCAGATTGACGTGATCTAATCCATTTTGTGACAGACTCCTTGCGATATATAAGCACGACATCTTCACATTCCTGAATTACTTGGACTCTGACCCCAGAACACAGGTGTTACTGAAGAGCAAACGTCCAAAGACACATGTAAGTTCAACAACTCTTTCTGATTTAATCAATATAGGTAGCTATTAAGTAAAAAATGTGTATGGTGATTTCTAAAGTTAATTTCTCAACAGAAATTTTATCACAGTTACTAGTGCACAAAATGTGCAGTTTCTACCTGATCTGACCCTTAAAATTACTTTCAATGTTGTGATAGTTGATCAGTCACAAAATATTTTCTTACTTGAATTAATCGTAGTATACATGCTATGCAGGTAATTGAATAAAATACAAGTTTTGTGCTTACTGCCATAGCTCTTTGTGTCGTGCAGTGCCCTGTCTCAGACTCAGCATGCTGCCCGCCGCCTTCACTCGGCCCGTGACGAAGTGCCTGATTGGCTCGCGCTTGGGGACCGTCGCGTTCCTGCTTCTGCTCGTTCTGTCCGCCACTGAATCCTCTGCACACGGCACCACAGTCGAGCACGACCTCCACATCGTCCACAACGTTGATAACAGAAGTAAGTTTTTTTTCTTCTCGATCAGTTTTTTTCATTGTGGTGAATTTATTATTCATTGTATTCACATAACAGCTTCAAGAGACTTGAATTAACATTGGATGGCAGATAGATATGCACGCAATGTCAGTCAGTGGAGCAGCTTTCAGACGTTCATGGATTTAAAAAATATTCATAATAGGCTACATAATATAAATTCGTGTAATCAGTTATATCTTTTCATAAATAATTGTAATCACTGTCATAATATTAACATGTACATTTTATACAATGTAAAAGAACATCTTAAGGTTACCAGTAAGTAAAATGGATGAAAAAAGATCAGTAACACTAACAGCATTTTTGCGCCTGTATATGTAGTTCATGACATTATATTTCATTAACTGGTATAATGTTAATATGCCAACCTGCCTGAATTGCTTAAATCTGCTTTGTGGCTTTAAAATACAAAATAATGATTAATAATGCAGATGGTAAAATAGATGGCCAACGCTTCCTCAAAAATGTCCTTCAATGAAGCATAGCTACCAAACATAATCAGGAGACTTATTTTTACTTACAAAATATTTTACTTTAAAATATACACTTTGACTGTAAACTATGTGGAAATAAATACAGTTTATAATCAGTTTATAGCTTATATATGTACAGTGTTTTACAGTAAAATTGCAAGTATAGTTCTCTTAAATCTAATATAAATTTTCACTGTATATGGCAGATAAGTTGCCAAGTAACAATTTTTATTGTAGCATTTTTACCCTGTTTTAGTCAAATCACTGTGCTGTTGCTATTTTAAGAAACAATTTCAACTTGATTTAACTCATAAACAATTATTTTCATTGGTCATATTAGTCATATTAAATGATGGTTTTGACTTGAATAAAACCAGTTAATTTATAGATTTGACCAAGACACATTGTTTAGTTTGCCCAAAAAACAAACAAACAAAAAAAAAACTTAGAGGATTCTATGCATTCTAAAATGTGAAATTTGGTGTTGCTTATTTGTTTTAATGCATTTTATAACTGTGCATTATAAGAACATAAAACTGATCATAAGACATTGAATGTGTTTAAATAATGTATTACTAAGATATTTCTGGTTGTTATATATAACAGTGAAACTGGAATTAGATACATTTTTGACAACAAATAGACAAACACGATTTGTTATATGCATGCATATGCCAAATATGCACTTTAATAGTGACATTTGTCTTAACCTGCCCCAATCAGGTCCAGAGATCGACCCGTTCTGGTATGTGGGTCGCGGTGTGAGACCCATCGGGCGGTTTGGAAAGAGACAGAGCGGAGGTGATCTGGAGCCGGTGGTCAAATCTCTGGAGCTCCTGTTGAACACTTTCAGGAATAAAGAGAGCTTGCGGAACGCGCTGGCACAAGAGGAGTCAGACTGGTTACCGTGAGATCTACTACCTACAGCAACCTGTTGCCTGTAATATTCCAATGTGTTTTAGTGTGTATAACTAATCACAGTTTTATCATTCTCTCCATGGCTGTGTGCCTCTCAATATTCATTTCAAATAAACTGACTGGCAGGTGAAAATATCTGTACATATTACATATGCAATCTATATTAATAAATAAATGTACAAATGTATGTATATGTTTTCCTCTTATTAGTAGTTTACTGTAATAGATTATGCAAACTACTGCTCCGCAATTAAATTAAAATATAATCTACCAAAGAAAAGCAAACATCTGCGATTTCTCTTCAGGAATGCAAACTTTATTCATATTTATTTGAACACTGCTTGTGTCAGAACAAATTTGGCACATGAGAATTCATTGGCTTTTTTCTTTTCGCTACAGAATATTTTCTCCACACTCCCCATTAAAACTTTGTGGTTAAATTACACAGAGGACATTCTGATAAGAGGCAGGCTAATGCCTTTTCATTCATGACAAACCCAAAATACACTTGAAAAGCCTACGATATTTCATTTCTTGTCTTTTTATACCTCATTCAAATGTAAATATGCATTCGATTTTTCAAATAGAAAAATACATGACACTGTAGGACATTTTCAATTTCTTGACTGTGCTTTTCATTGGATATTTTACATCTATTAGAAACGTGATACATGCTTTTATACACTAACATTGCCATAGACAACAACAAGGAGCAGGACCCGTTTAAGAGTATGAATGCTGAATAGCTCCTCTGTAGAGAGAGTGGAATGGAGAAGACAAAGTTTGGGATGATGGTGCAAATTGTATATTGCATGCTAGTTTATTCTCCATTGGCTCAAAAAAAGAAAAGAAAAAAAAAGAAAAAAAAAGACAGTTCTGTGGAATATCTCAAGGTAACTAAAGATCAATCTTTCATGCTTCTGTGATTTCTCTGAGCTAAAAGGGCCAATTTGTGTGACTGAACACACATCACACAGCACAGACTTCATCTTAGTCACTCACTAAGACAATATGATGCACAGATGTAATTCTGCATAAAGAGGTGGATATCCCTGCTTTATAAAATGCTCAAAAAGAAGAATAACTCAGCTATTATTGTCAGATTTCTAATGTGAATCACAATAGCTTACCTTGCCCAGTGGCAAATGTAAGCTAATGTGATTTGTATTGTGGTACAAATGTCCAGGCTAAATAGCATTATAACAAACATAAAGATTATCTCTGTGAGAACATAATGCGGTGATCAAACACACTGGTGGTTTGGCTTATCATAAGCGTGAAGTTGTAACACTGTGCTATTGCAGCATTTTGCTAAATGTTATATTTACTATTGCTATGGATTATCAATTGCAAACCAATCCGCACCACAGAAACATTGCAGAATGTTTTAGAATGTCCAAAATGACATTTTAAGTATGTACATGATTTTCTAGGTGAGCAGTGCTCTAAGAATAACAACTGGGGTTTTCAGATTAATAAATGAATAAGTCAACAAGGCCATAACCCTTGTGGACGTATTACCGGAGAGCTTCTCATGGAGATAGCAGTGATTTGATGTTCATACTCAAGAGATCAATAGATATCTGAGGTTGATTCAAACATAAGTATGAATACACAGGGGGTTTATGATTCATGCAAACACACTCAAAAACTCATTATATGGCAAGGTGGTCGAGTGCTTTCAAATAGTACTTGACCCTTATTTTTAGGAAAATAAAATAAAGACTAAATTATACATTTCACAGTTGTTTTAGATGCTGAATGCAGTTTCTATACAGCACCTCAAAGGAACAACTCCAAAAGTGACCATCGGAAAAAGAAACCTGAGATATTTGCACCAGATACGAGCAGAACAGAAACATGACAATGAAAATCAAACAGGTCCTGCAGATATTTTGTGTTTACTTTCACATAGACATTTCACACATTTAAAACTTTCACCAAATGTGCTCCAGCTTCTTTGCAAAGCAAAATAATAATAAAATAAAGGTCACATTGGTCATCCCGAGAGGTCTTTTTCTAGTCACATTGCCGACATACAGATTTCAAACATGTACAACACTCAGCAAACGTTAGAAAAAGAGGTGACGTCCAAGATTTTTAACATTTACAATTGTTCATTGTTACACATACAGTAATTACATGAGTTTAAATCTACAATTACAACCCTCTGTGATGGTTCATTGTAGGAGTTTGGTCTCCATTAAGGCAGAGAGAGAGAGAGAGAGAGAGAGAGAGAGAGAGAGAGAGAGAGAGAGAGAGAGAGAGAGAGAGAGAGAGAGAGAGAGAGAGAGAGAGAGAGAGAGAGAGAGAGAGAGAGAGAGAGAGAGAGAGAGAGAGAGATTCAGGTCCCCTGGTAACCGGAGGTGTTGAGCTCCAGGGTTTGGTAGAGTTCTTGGGGTCAGAATTTATATCAACCCTACATAGGTTGAAGGACCAGAAGTTAGATCAAGGCACTGGTGTGGAACAGCCTGATGGTCCTAGCAGTCACAAGTGGTGTGATATTGAGCAATGTAGCTTATCTGAGGATCACAGAGGTCACGTCCTCTTCTCATGGCCTCATAGATCTCACCTGCGGCTCAGATTTGACTTCCGTTTCTGTGTAGAAGAAATTCCAAACACACTCTTAGAAAACAATTTTCTTCATGGAAATCCATTTTCATAATGATATATTAGCTTAATGTGCAGATGTGTTTAACACTTAGCTCTCTTAGCCCTGAACGAAAATGTAATTTTGGATAATCTAATTACATGAATGTTGAATAAGCTGTTCCTGTGATTGTTACAGCCAATAGAAGGAAATTTAAAGGGATAGTTCACGCAAAAAATTAAATCCTTACATCATCGGTAACACTTTACAGCTGGGTTCTTGCTCGAAGTAGTGACATGTGAAATGGCTGTTACTGCATTATCCCTTTTGATAATTATGCAATTAAGGGTAAATATTATATTTTAGCAAAATAATGGTGATTTCCATTTTAACTATTATCGGTCTGCCCTACTTGCAAGCACCCTTCTGAAACCTACAGTAAATTGATAAACGGGACAATCTGTCTCGTACAGTGCAGTAGTGCATAACACAACAAAATTTAAACAACACAACAGAAACAAGCCACAACAACGGAAACAAGCCACATCACAACAAAATCGTCTCAACACAACAGAAACAAGCCACAACACAACGGAAACAAGCCACAACACAACAGAAACAAGTCACAACACAACAGAAACAAGCCACAGCACAACAGAAACAAGCCACAACACAACAGAAACAAGCCACAGCACAACAGAAACAAGCCACAACACAACGGAAAAAAGCCACAATACAACGGAAACAAGCCACAACACAACGGAAACAAGTCACAACACAACAGAAACAAGCCACAACATAACGGAAACAAGCCACAACACAACGGAAACAAGCCACAACACAACAGAAACAAGCCACAACACAACAGAAACAAGCCACAACACAACAGAAACAAGCCACAATACAACGGAAACAAGCCACAACAATGGAAACAAGCCACAACATAACAGAAACAAGTCACAACACAACGGAAACAAGCCACAATTCAACGGAAATAAGCCACAACACAACAGAAACAAGCCACAATACAACGGAAACAAGCCACAACACAACAGAAACAAGCCACAACATAACAGAAACAAGCCACAACAACGGAAACAAGCCACATCACAACAAAATCGTCTCAACACAACAGAAACAAGCCACAACACAACGGAAACAAGCCACAACACAACAGAAACAAGTCACAACACAACAGAAACAAGCCACAGCACAACAGAAACAAGCCACAACACAACGGAAATAAGCCACAACACAACAGAAACAAGCCACAACACAACGGAAACAAGCCACAACACAACAGAAACAAGCCACAACATAACAGAAACAAGCCACAACAACGGAAACAAGCCACATCACAACAAAATCGTCTCAACACAACAGAAACAAGCCACAACACAACGGAAACAAGCCACAACACAACAGAAACAAGTCACAACACATGGAAACAAGCCACAGCACAACAGAAACGAGTCACAACACAACAGAAACAAGCCACAACACAACAGAAACAAGCCACAACACAACAGAAACAAGCCACAACACAACGAAAACAAGCCACAATACAACGGAAACAAGCCACAACAATGGAAACAAGCCACAACATAACAGAAACAAGTCACAACACAACGGAAACAAGCCACAATACAACGGAAACAAGCCACAACACAACAGAAACAAGCCACAACACAACGGAAACAAGCCACAACACAACGAAAACAAGCCACAACACAACGAAAACAAGCCACAACACAACAGAAACAAGCCACAATACAACGGAAACAAGTCACAACACAACGGAAACAAGCCACAACACAACAGAAACAAGTCACAACACAACAGAAACAAGCCACAACACAACGGAAACAAGCCACAACACAACAAAAACAAGTCACAACACAACAGAAACAAGCCACAACACAACGGAAACAAGCCACAACACAATGGAAGTAATATGTGCCAAGCTCCAGGGTTAGAAACTGTTAAAAATTTGGATGTAAATATAGAAAAAAATAGAAAAGGCACCATGAAATGGGCTGAATGCGCAAAACAATGATAATGTATTGCTCCAAAAAAGAAATTGCAAGGGTTCATATATAAAAATATATTGGGATATAAAAATTTGGATTTCATTAGATCATTATAACCTGCATTAAATCCCTCGGGTCATTCAACTCTTAACAGCGCTTAATTAAAAAAGACAAAGCTCCGCATTTATGTATATATATTTATATATATAGGCCCCGTTTGTGTGCGAGCAAATGACCATTTCCATTGTGTTGTGGCTTTTTTCCATTGTGTTGTTTAAATTTTGTTGTGTTGTACACTACTGGGCCACCTTACAGGGCCTTCCAACAATGTTCCACCACACCTGCCAGCAATTTTCAAGTAACCCCTTGGTTAGCTGACTTGGTTAGCTGGTTCAGGTGTGTTTGACTGGGGTTGGAACTGAACTCTGCAGGACAGAAGCTCTCCAGGAGCAGAGTTTGAGACCCCTGCTTTCCAGTAATGTACAACTATGCAATAGGTAACACAAGCAAAAAATACTAATAATACTTGGTAATGTTAATTTCTACATACACACTACCATTTAAAAGGATCATGTGATACTGAAGATTGGAGTAATTGCTGCTGAAAATTCTGTTTAGCCATCACAGTATGGAATAAATTAAATTGTAAAATATATTAAAATAGAAAACATTTATTTTAAATTGTAATACTATTTCGCAATATTACTGTTTTACTGTTTTTTGATAAAATAAATGCAGACTTGGGGAGCAAGAGACTTCTTTCAAACATTTAAAAAAAGATTCTTACCCCAAACTTTTGCATGGTGAAACTACAAATACATTTTAACATTAAAAATGTACATGTTAAAATTAATGAATTAACATGAAAAATATACATAATATATTATTCATATATAAAATATGCATATCTATTAAAATGGAATTCATAGAACCAACACCTTAAGTAGAACTTTTATATGAATGAATGAAATATAAATTCATTTATTCTGATAATTTTTATGGGCCATAATGAAGAAAAAAGACTTATTACAAAATGCAATTATTGTAAAGACCTTAGTTTAACATAATCAAATTTTTAACAAAACTACTTCACTGCTTACTAATATAAATTTTTTTTTTTAAATCCGCTGGTCCACCAAATCAAAGTCAAGTGGTGTGACCAGCATGTAGGGTTGGGTATCTTTTGGGTTTTTTTCAATACCGGTGCCAAATTTTTTTTTTTACCATTTTTTAAAATGGTACCAGTGCCTAAACGGTGCTTGAACCTATACTTAAAAAAAAAAAAAAAAAGAGAGAGCCTCAAAAAGATGGTGAATGACATTAAAGAACGGCTTTTTTATTGAAAAAATAATAATTAAATCTTAAAATTTAATATATTAAAATTTTAAAGTAAATATTTAAATACAAGTAAATATTTAAATACAAGTACAGTAGTCTAAATACAAACCGCAAAAAATTAACATAACAAATTCACAATAAAACCTAATTTATGAGATGTACGCCAACGCCAATATGTTATTGTAGGGACATCGACTTTACATTTCCACACTAAACATGACGCGGAAAAAAATTGGTTGCGTAACATGTAAGTAAGTCCTTGGCTGATATTTGTATTCTTATATACATGTAAGTAAATGTGTTTTGTCATTTAAGAAACCTTAATAATGATCATGATTCATGTTAGTTGACCTATAACGCACAATGGGCGTTACCCAGCAAACACAGAACGTTGGCACAACGTACCCAACCTTCTAACAATGTTTTAACAACATGGCTAAAAGGTTGCTATAACTACGTTGTGTGGTGAAGGTTGTTACAGCGTTGACACAATGTTGACATTAAACCACCGTTCAGGGCCATTGCTTAAGGTTGTGCCTATGGTGTCTTGACAACCACTGGACTACATATGTAGCCTACTCGTCACTGCCCTGAAGCGTGGAAATCAGACTTTTAAATTTCAACCGCCCGTTGGCCTCATTGTGTTGTCTCATTCTTCATTGAGCAAGGATACGTGAGTATTGCGTTTAATTTACCTCAGCTAAATAAGATACGTAATTATTCAAACACAACCTACAACTTCATTTTCTAATGTGACTAATGTAGCCTCGCTCGCACTGTTTAGTTTTTCATTTGATTTGTCTGCTATTTAGTCTCATTCGTTTCTTTGCTCCTCTGGATTTGTGGATGTTTCCTGGACTGATTTTGGTTACGGAACTTTATCGTCTGGCTTTCGACTATGCTCCCCTGTCTGCCATGTACAGAACACGGTTTTGTTCATTAAATGTCTTTGCTTTTTATGTTTTATTTATTATACTTAAAAGAAGTTTGTTTATTTGTTTTAGTTTTTTTCTTTATTCACAAATGTATGACTTTTGGAAGTGCAATTTGATTACCATATTATAAAGTTGAATTAACGTAAGCTCTTTAATTTTTACTCATCAAAGTGTACACTTGCAGGTGTTGATTATAATTAGGCTAATTTACTGATAGCCACATTAAATAATAAGGATAAACAATATTTAAAAAGTATATAATTATCTAACATCTGACTAATTAACTAACCTCATAACATAAAATGCTAAATGGGGGATTTCTATTGGCCTATCTAGCATAGCTTTTTTTGTCAGAACATCGTCTCTCAGTTGCTGAATGTCACGCAACAACGTTGCTACAGCCCTGTCGCGTCTTACAATTCTACGTTGTTACAATGTTGCGAGCACGTAGACAGCGACATTGCCATAGCAGAAATGCACTGCACAGACGTTGCCACAACATAAATGTGTTTGCTGGGTAGTAGCCTATGCACCGCAGTTAAGAGAATTGAATCTGTCAGATTTAGGCCTACAACACACCAATTCATCCACTTCTCCCGAAATACATCAAAGTAAGTGGCTGGTGAAGTGTGAGAAGAATAGAGTAAATTTTATAGTTAGCTACACAATGTGTATCTAAACACGTCATCCATTTATAATTGAAAGGATTGTTATTGCTGCTTCCATAGACATCTGTGTGTATTTTAAAATAAACCTTATCTGGTTGAAAACACTGAATAGTTGTGATATATGATAGCGCTGAGCGTCTGTCTCTGGCTCAGTGCCAGCCAACGTGTGAACGCAGATTTGAATTTAGAAGTTGATAATCACGTGATCTGAACAGTCTAATCACACCGGTGTGAGCGATCGTACGCGTCAAAGGGTTAACTAGCGTTCACATGCGGTGATGATGCTTCTTACGTATATATTTCAACCGACAGCTGAGGCATTTAAGTGGCACCGAAATAAGGCACTGAAATTTGTGTTTTGATTCGGTCCGGTTACATACCAGTTATGTAGTTACTGGTACCATATCAGTGCCCGGTTACAGTACCCAACCCTACCAGCATGCAGAAAAAAAAACTTACACAGCAAATGATATCATAGTGAGGACCTCTGCAGATTCTCATGACTGTGTCAAGGTCAATAATTCTTGCAAAATATCAGATAATTTAACCTTTTTATGACAAGGCAAGGTAAAATGTAACTTGGTGCGGTGACTTTAAAAATTAAAAATTAAAGGGCAGCATGAACGTTCTGCAAAACATCTTCTTTTGTGTTCCACACAAGAAAGTCATAATGGTTTTAAATGACGTGTATGAGTTAACAACAACATAATGTTCTTTTTTTACTTTAATGTCAACATACAACATACTGTTCAGCTTTCTGATGTATTGACATGGATTCTGCAGTATTACAACATGCAACATTGACTAAAGAACCACTTCAGGCTTTGTACAAGCTGTTACCGTCTCCTATGGGTAGATTTGTGTGACTAACAGCTGAACTGGAAAAGTAAGCTTGTCCTTTGAAGCTGCAGCTAATGTGAAATAAAGAAATCAAGATGAATCATGGTCATATCAATGGGCAGCGCTAAACAGAAACCCTGATTAGTAGGAAGATTAAGCAGAAAAAGACAAGAGAGGAAAAAAGATAATACTGCTGGCCGACTCTCTGTTTCTTCTCTAATGGACCCTCTTTTCTTCTCCCAGTGTCTCTACATGGTGCATTACGTTTTGCACCTTTTCACTGGTTGCTCATTCCACCTTTCTTTTCAAATCAAAATGTGTAATGTCACTAGGTGTGAATATAGATTTTTTCCCCCTTCCTCAACGTCAGTGGAAGAAAAAGCTGCTCTTTTTTTCTGAACCACATGAAATTGTTGCCTGTGGGATTTTAGCAGGTTCATGATGTGATCACACTTACAGTACACAGAGTACTGCATCAATAAGACATGTAGGATTTAAGCATCATTGTATTTCTAAAAATTTTACTGATTCCATGGAGTATATTACAGCTTCTTTAGATATACTTCAAAGATATTTTATATGAAAAAAAAAAGACAAAGACCAGGCCAATGCCCTGTGATCTGTCTTAAGTGTGAATTTGCTTCCCACCAGGTTGTATCTTAAAGCGTCCCAACCTTTTTTTAAGACCATGATTCCTCAATCAGAGTTTGAGACTAACGCTTTGACCTCAGACAAAATAACATAAATCCATAATCCATACAAAATAGTCTTTTGTACCGACAGAATAAGGAAGACGGACTGCAGCTAGTAGTACCTAAAGCACACAGGAAGGAGGTATTAGAACTTGGGCATTCTATTCCCTGGGCAGGTCACTTGGCTTTTATGAAGACATTAATACGAATTGAAAAAAATATTTTACAGGCCAAAGATGTACAGTGAGGTTAAGGAGTTCTGTAAATCTTGTCCAGAATGCCAGCTCACTACTCGCCGTACTCCTGCCCCTTATACCACTTCCTGTAGTTGACGTCTGAGGAAGTAGCGGGAACCATATTTCCTGAGGAGGAAATAGAGGAACAATACCTGCCTGGTCGTCAGGGGAACAGTCAGCTGAACTTTGAGCACCTGGAAGATGGACAAAGGCAGGAAGTTCTACAATGCATCCCAGCCCAACTCTTTATGGAAAGACCTGGCAGAACAAGAGTTATCCACCATCACATCACTCTCAAAGATCCCAAACCCATTTGTCAGCCTGTATACCGGGTCCCAGAAAGACTTCTGCCAGTTATGAAGGAGGAGTTGGAGACCATGCAGAGCCTTGGTGTATTTGAACCTTCAACCAGTGAATGGAGCAATACCATTGTCCTAGTGCCTAAGAAGGATGGCAGTCTCAGATTCGGTCTGCATTTCCGCAAGCTCAATAATGTGAGCAAATTTGACCCGTATCCCATGCCAAGAGTGGATGAGGTAGTGGAGAGTCTTGGAAGAGCAACGTATCTCACCACACTTGACCTCTGCAAGGGATATTGGCAGGTTCCACTAAGTTCGGAGAGCAAGGAGGTGACTGCATTTAAAACACCCTTTGGACATTTTCAGTTCTGTGTCCTTCCTTTTGGGCTTCACGGAGCTCCAGCTACTTTCCAAAGGATGATGGACCAGGTCCTCCAGGGGACTGAGAAGTTTGCAGCTGCATATTTAGATGATATAATCATCTATAGTCAAACTTGGCAAGAGCATATGGGTCATCTGAGGGACGTGCTACTGAGAATTAAGAATGCTGGTCTAACCTTCTGCCCAGACAAATGCACCCTAGCCAGGACTGAGACACAATACCTAGGGTATGTGCTGGGTCATGGAGTAATACGTCCACAGGTGGGTAAAGTGGAGGCCATCAAGAATGCAGAACGGCCAGTGACCAAGAAACAGGTCTGTTCTTTCCTTGGACTTGTGGGGTGGTACAGGCGTTTTTCCCCCAACTTCTCTGAACAAGCCTTTACCTTAACCCCATGAGGTCGGCAATCACGCCGGCGTGATCTGCTCACTTTTTTTCTTATCAGTGCAAAAGAGACTCAAAATACTCTGTTGACTTTGATCTTACATACAAGTTTCATACATCAATCGATCCTGTTAAGTGTGTGTTTTTTTTGTGTATACTCACAATAAAAACAAAGTGTTGTGCTTTTTGCCAAATAAAGAAAAATAAACATGATGTGATTTCTGCTTTCTCTCTGTCAGTGAAGTCCATTCTGAAACGCGTCCGAAAATGAACTGTAACTCAGCAAATACTCAGTCAAACAGGCATACAGACACACAGGTATGAAGCTTGAATTCTCTTCTTTTAAATGAAGTAATTTCTATAAAAACAAATATTCTCAGTTTATGTAATATGTATGAAAAGAGAGAGATGTCAGTCGTTCTCATCTCATCTGGAGAGTCCTTGTACAACTTCCGGACTGAACTTCCGGTTGAGTGAACGCTGTGTGTCTGCCGCTGCTCACCGAGTGTCTCTCCTTCCTTGCTATCGCTGGATTCCTTCTCTGTGTCATTTACCCCCGAAATCTAGTGGATTACTAGCCTGGCTAACGTCAGACCTCTTTCTCATTGAGACGTGGTCTGGGAACCACATGTTCATTTTCTCGTATTTGAGGCGTGGTTTACGAATACCCAGAGCCGTTTATTGGGCGCCACAAATGTCTATCAAATGCGCCTGTACGTAGCTCATAGCCAATCATTTTAATTATACCAGATGACGTATGTAGAGCGACAGATATTCGACGAAGAAGAAGACGATGGGTCAGAGATTTATGTGTACACCAGAGTCCTGCACGGGTCCGATTTTGTAAATTTGCACCCGCCTGTAACCGACCCGTTTTCCGACAGCAGCACTAATTAAAATCTGCACCCGACCCGCTTAAAATAGAACCGACACCCGACCCGCACCCGAAATAAAATCAGTTTAGATCACATTATAGACACACTTACAAAAATGTTTATTGCCAGGCCATACAGAAGTTATTACACGATAATTAACACAAGGACAACTTCAGCCGAAGCTGTCAAAAGGCCGGTACATGAAGAACATGGCTAACGTTACCACAAAACTGAGTAGCCTTATAACATTTTACCTATCGAACAGACGCGGCTACAACACTGTATGCCACGCAATTTCGTCTAGCCTACATCTGACAATTTTGGGTTCAAACACGCCCTGCACACCACACATACTTAACAGTAGTAAATTTGAAAAATACCATTCGATAGAACTGCTTTGTTACCACAGTTATCTGCGTGCTTCCTCGGGGATGAAGTTCTACATTTGCGGCTATCCAACACGAAAATGTTTGCAGCAAAGCCTTTCACAATATTTTCTTCAGATAACTCCAAATTTCTCCCACACACTGGACTTGATTTTTGATGACGTATTGTCGACAACTTTACAATCTCCACTAGCTATTCTTTTCTTCAACTCCTCAGCATCCATCTCGACGACTGCAAGCAGATTGCGCACGCGCGGTTATGATGAATTTTTAAAAGTGAAAGTAGCCTAGGTAACGTTATAGATAGGCCACTGGGAGGGCGTGGCGCGTCGGCACACATAAACTGATGTGGATTTTAAATTATTTTATCAACTTGAAATACAGGCATATTTTTGTAGATGTGTTCCTAAAAATATGCATATATTTTTACGTTTGCATGTGATTGTTTTAAACCCGTGTTTCCCCCGTGTCCGACCCGACCCGCACCCGTATCTGACACAGTTGAATATTTTTCACCCGTTTGAGCAAAATTTGCGGGTCACCCATCGGGTACACGAACCCGAGCAGGTGTACACGATGGCGTTCAGCGACTATTGCCGTTTGTGCTGCATCGAACTTCGCGTCTGCTATCATGCTGGATCCATAGATATAAACAAACTGCTTCGGTGTGTTGCATAGATGTCGTCATCGTCTTGCTGCTCCCTCCCCGTTCTGTGATTGGTTCCCTTTTTGAGGGGAAAATCTGGTCCATGGTATCCAGGCTACCTAGCAGCGTGAATAAAATCGCGCTGCGCTCAAGGTAGCATGGGGAAACCCAGGCTAGTGGATTACCGCATCTCCTCCCGGTGTCTGCCGAACCTTCCTGCTCTGTCGCTGGAGCATTGTTGCTTTGCTGCTGTTGAATCAATCCATGGATTAATGCTACAAACTTTGCTACAAACTTGCTCCTCCAGTTCTGTTTGCCACTGCCCGGCACGCCTGCTCTTCCCCTGCATGAGCTCTCTTCCTCTCTCCCCTCACAGTGACTGCTGCAGAGGTGAGTGTGTCTCTACCCGCTTGCCTCGTTGTTGTCCCCAGTCTGTTCAGTGGTTGGCGTACTAAACTGTCTCTCAGAGACCTGGCAAAAACCCGGTGACTGCATTAATTTAAACATGCTGACTCCCCCTGGCTACTTCTACTTATCCAAACCCAGATCTGTAGGGATAGGGGGTGGGTTGGCTGTAGTGTACCGCTCAGATCTGACTGTTAAAGAACTTAGGCCATTTGAAGTGACATCCTTTGAATATATTGCTGTGAAGGTTGTTTCTACCCTACCCCTTCTACTATTGCTAATCTACTGCCCCCCCTAAACCATCTGTACATTTTCTGTCTGAATTGAATGAACTTCTCACTGTTATTTCATCTTTGTTCTGCTATGATTATGTTAGGGGATTTTAACATTCATGTGGATACTAATTGTTCTTACACCTCAGAGTTTAACTCTGTATTGGACTGTTTTAGTTTGACACAGCATGTTGACTTTCCTACTCACACTCATGGCCACACTTTGGATCTGCTCTGCTCTTCTGGTCTAAATGACATCTCTGTCTCTGGTTCCATCTCAGGTGTCTCTGACCATAAGCTCATTGAATGCCGTTTTTTTCATATGATCACTCCTCCTCCCTCCTCAGAGAAAACAACTATCACATGTCGTAACATCAGGTCAATAAAACACAGCATGTTTGCTGCCTCTATACAGGCCTCGCCACTGTTTGACCTTGACGAGCTCTCGTCCGTGGATGACTTGGTCGCTACGTACAATGGCACCCTGACCAGCCTGCTTGATAGCTTAGCCCCTGTCAGGACTAGGCTTGTACCAGCAAACCGTATTTGCCCCTGGTTCACCCCTGAGCTCAGGAAACTTAAGGCCGCTGGCCGCCGTCTTGAACGGCTATATAAGAAAACTGGCCTTACAATTCACTCCATGCTTTACACTGAACATACTCTGACATATAGAGATGCCCTCAATGCTGCCCGCTCAAACTATTACTCATCACTCCTCAAACCCCCTGTCACTGCCTGTCCTAAGACCCCTGAGCAGTGCCAGGCCTTCTTACACTTCTTTGATGACAAAATTAGCCAAATTTACCACTGCTTCAACCCCAATGCTATCTCTCTCTCTTCTTCTCCTCTCTCTCTGGGCCCTCAGATCTCCCATTTCACAGCTATAGACTCCCTCACTATCACTGACATTATTAATAAGTCGAACTCTTCATCGTGTCAGCTTGACCCTGCCCCCACCCCTCTACTTAAAGCCTGCAACACATCCTTATCTGAACCCATTGCATTGATTGTAAACACCTGCCTTAACTCTGGTGTTGTGCCTGCTGCCCTCAAGACTGCTGCAGTCACACCCATTCTCAAAAGACCGGACTGCGACCCAACATCACTATTAAACTACATTATTCAGAAGTCTTGTGGACACATATTTAGTATATGTTTTGTGGCCTTATTTCAGAAACTTTCATTTTTTCAATAACCATGCATAAACATTATTCTCTCAAAAATACAAACATGTACATACATGGTTCCATTAGCTGAAATGTCAGTCAATTCAAACATGGCAAGTCAAGATGTGTTGCGTCTGGACGAGACATGTGAGAATCACTGAAGGATCCCATACTGAACGAGAAACCTGGCACAACATGTTTTGTGTCTTTTTTACAGAAGGCCGGGGAAGTTTTTAGTTGTCTGGTTCTTACACAAATCCATCCGGCATGAATTCTAGTGCATAAGTAGTTTATGGTGCTTTTTCCCCCTATTTGGAGTCCCCGTTATTAAAATTAGCCCTCTGGACATTCTGCACTATGTTTTTAGTTGTGCTCCAAGAAAGATAGTAAGTCTTACAGATTTAAAATGACTTAAAACATGAGGTTGAGATCCCTTTTGAGTCAATAAACCCTTTCAAAGTGTAGTATATGTGTATTCATACCTGATGACAAACTTCTGAGAGGAGGAGCAGGAAGCTTTCTCCTCTGATGACGAGAAGAGTCCAGTGTCTGGGACTGATGTAGGAAAAACATTGCATCACTAATAAGTCTAAAATCATGAAGCAAAACCATTTCAATTGTACATGCATCCTACTTGTTTTTAAAGTTTAATCTTAAGTGCAATATTAAGGTGCATAGGAAACTTACCATGGGTTTAGATTTGTTCTTGGAAAACCGTGTGCATGCAGATACATTCAGACCTGCAGTTTTGAGGGCTGATATTCTTGCCTCAATATCTGAGATCTGCAGATAACAGATAAACTTCTAAATTTACACTCGAAGAGTCTGAGTACTATAGATAGTACATAGCAAGCACTCACCTGGAGCTCGGACTGCTGCACCTGGGCGGCAGCGGTGGCCACCTGGTCTTCCAGAAAGGCCAGTTCAGTCTCTGTGGTGGAGCTGCTGATGTTGCGTGCACAGGCTTCTAAGTCACTCAGCGCCCCCTCTAGGCTGTACACAGCACCTGCAGCCAAATACACCTGCACACAGATCACAGGATCACAGAAACCATTAGAATTTCACAGATGAATGTGAGAGCTGAATGATGAGGCAACACAAAGAAATTATTTTCACAGTGGGATTTGGGTGTGCTGGTTTACATTATTTTTCAAAGTAAAATGTATAATTATTTTAAATTATTACTGTTCTGCTTTCAGTAAGAAATGAAAACAGTGAGTCTATATATATATATTTCAATCATGACAACTTTCTGAGAAGTTTTGGCATGTCAATGAATATGCAATACAATGTTAATGTATTTGGTCTTGGCAGACTAGATCTGCTACGTATTCTACTGCTGCTATGGACTTGCTACCGCCAAAAGATTTACATAAATGCTGCTGTGAGCATGCTGCTGCTGCATAAATAGTCATGCATAAATCCCATAGCAGATCTAGGCAGGTGGAGCTGGGGGAGCTGGAGGATTTTAGAGGAACTCTGATGCGCTGCAGGACGGTGACTATAGCGAACACTGAACCACCAGACTATTTAAATGTTGAGCAAGAAATTTAATTGGCTGCAGAATCAGCAGAGACCAGTTAGCTTGAGCCATGTGGTAATGGTGTGATTGCTTGCAGAGTGCATGTAAAGGACCTATCAGCCTGTGCCATCTAAAGTTGAATGAGTGATCTAGATATTTTAATCATGAAAACTCATAAATTCCCCCTGTGGTGAAAATCAAGCTTTTAATGTTGTTTATATGTCTATGTGGTATTTTAAATGTGCTTGTTTAAGACAAACCATGTGCAAATTCATAAGTCAACACAACTGCTGAGTATTTTCTCCTTAAAACTGCAGTGAACCAAAGACGCGGTTTGAAATTGCTGGTGTTTCTGATGTCACAAACTACCTTGTAACCAATCATGTCAACGACGTGATCATCAACGAGAGGATCTCTGAGCTGGTGTGAGTGAGTGGAGGCAGGGCTAATTTGTATATTCATAGAACCGCGTATACTAAATGAGGCAAAGGTGTAGAGTTACATTCAAGCTATTTCAAGGCATGACGATTTCTATTTTTTTTCAAGGAAAAAAAACGTTATGTCATTTTGGTGATCAAAAGTGAGTTTTAAGGGATAAAATGATTGACTACAGGTGGACTTTAAGGAATATGGCAATGTTAATGTATTGGCGGTCTAGATCTGCTATGCATGCTTAACGCTAATGGACTGTGCTATGCGTGACTTGGCCTGCTTTGTCAAATGGCTTGAAATCTTGTGGCTTGACTTATGTGTATCTGGGTTAGCAAAACTCAGAGTTATTTAAAGGTGAAGTATGACATCACATCACATCACTCAAACATCACAAACACAACTCTTGAGGGTGCATGTGTATGTCTCAACAAGTAAAAAATATTAAGAATACTTTTAGCTGTGTTGCTACACATCATAAGTAAGCAATTACGTTGGATAACACTGACAAGAGCGAACACGAGCATCTTGTTCAACCCAACCCAATGTACAGGTATCAGCACCGGGCACATTTTTTGACATGACATACCACAACTGTTTGAGGCATTATAAACTGGCACATTTGTCTTTCTGAACAAGTGCATGATGATGCTGAATAATACTGTCTTCCCCCTTCTTGAAAAGCTGTTTTAAACCCAAATATTGCTTTGATTTAGTTTATAGAAGGTAGTTGATAAATAAAATCTATTTATGATATTCTTATTTTTCTTATTTCATTAACTCTATCAGGACAATTAAAGCAGATGTAAAAGACTAGTACTACATCATAAATTTCAATTGATTCCTCACAGAAAGTGGTTCCAAGACTTCGGAAAGCCTGAATATACATCACTGGACTGGTTTTATGGAACATTTCTTTTTTTTCTTTTTTTTAAAAAAAAACTGTGACTTGCTGTCTTCCCCGTCTTGATCTCTCCTCTTTTTCGTGCTTTTGTTTGCTTTTTTTGGATCCTGATTTTGCCTGCGCCATTTTTGCCATCTACCTGATGCACGGAGAGTCAGAACTGTGAAGTGCACTGCTGCGTTTCTGAATAACCCATAAACCTCTTAAGGGGACACACACACGCTTGGCAAATGCTATAATAATTGTCCGTTCATTATAGCATGCTTCTTAAAAGATTATTTTATAAGGAGGTAATTTAAATACTAAAATCATACAAGGAATGATGGGGTTCTGCTGGGCCCCCTCTGTGACCAAGATCCTTAGAATCATCCTCTAATTAGTTTGTCTAAATAAACTGATCTTGGATTTCTCCTCTTTATTAAAAAAATAACAACAACATTAGAACATTTTCTTGTAATAAACCTTACATTTTCCTCCATCTTAGTGAGGTGCTGGTCCAGTTTCCTAGTTCCCGGGCCTGAGGACATGGGTGCACCAGCCGGAGAAGGGTCATGAACTTTGCCTTCTGCCTCTCCGAGCAATTCCTCTGTAGCATTTAGGACCTTTAGAACCTCTGTGGTGATGCTGCATAAAGACGCGGCAGAGTACTTCTGCTCCATAAACATAAGAGTGAGCATAGAGTGAGAAATAATTTTTTCCACAAAAGTTATAAAACCATTTATTAATAAAAGAATAAGAAACATTGAAAAATTAAACTGTTGTGTAGATTTCAACTTCCACATAGCTACCCAAGATCTCACTCCCAATTAAGCATGGATGCATTACTTGTCATGCACAAGCTGTTCAATCAATGAACAGGATAAGAGAATTATGGGAGACGAGGAGTGTGACATGAACGTACGTGGACGAGAGATGCTCTTACAGAGGTGAAAGGTCATCATTGAGGGTGTTTCAAAAGTGAGTAACACTCTCATCAACATAAACACTTGAATATTAAAAGCAATTATTCATTCAAAAATGAATATTCTGTCATCATTAAATCACCCTCATGTTGTTTAAAATCCTCCACAAAAAAATTATAGCATCCAGGTTTGTAAGGAAATGAGTGAGAAAGACAGAATATTCATTTTTGAGTGAGCTATTTATGTAAGAGATACAAGGTCAAAACACAATGTGCCTGAGAACATGACATATAAAATCTCATATGAACATCAGAACGCACGTCAGCGCAAGATGAAGAAAGGACAGGGATGAGAAGTTCATTAGTTCTTGTCAATACATTTTTCAAAGTGCATCATCTCGAGTACTAAGCCATCAATATGAGATGTACATGTTGACGCATGCGTGCATGTGTTTGTACGTAAGACAGTAAGCACACATGAGAGAGGGTAATATGAAGAGATAAAATGACTTTTCAAGATGAGAAAGTGAGAATGAAAGAGATGGGAAGAAAGAGAGGAGCAGTGGGATTGAATGAATACTTGAGGAATCAATTAATGGTTGGGATGGTGTATGCTTTGATCACAGAAATAATTGATCCAAACTCAGTCCTATCCAGCATGTGTGGCTCTGAAAGGGGCTGTGTGTGTAAAAACGAACATCTAAAGTGAGGGAATATGTAGAAAACAGGTAGGCGTGCAGCACTGCATAAATCTAACACCCAATGAAAAGTACTCAAGAACCACATTCACACTGTAATAAAATATGAACAAATATTAAAATAAAAAGAGTACATTTCTAATATGTTAATGCTTGCCCAAAAGATAAAATGTTTGTAGGTACTACCTATTAATAGTGGAAAGTGCCCTTAGTAGGCTAATTTCTATAGCAATAAAGGCACAAAACTCATGTTATTTAGACATTAGTTAGACAACTATGTCCCATAAACTATTTTTAACAATTTACAGCATGAAAATGAGTTTGTTTAAAAATATAATTTCTGTTAAGGGTTTTGGCCTGTACAACCTAGTTGGATGTGTCCTTGTCTATTGTATCCAATGATTTAATATTATTATTCTTTTTTTAAATTACATTCAGATGTGTCCCACATTTTTAAGAAACCTTGTTATAGCATTATTTTTATGCATAATTGAAAAATATTTTTTATATTTTCACACAATTAGTGAAAATTCACACTATTAATTCACACAATTTTTTGCTCTGCATTTTAACATTCACCGTATTTTAACCCAACTATTTTTAAGAAAAATGTACACTGTAAAAAATCCAACTTGCAAATTGTTAACTCAGTTTAAAATTTTAAGTTGAGTGGGCAAATTTTTTACTGCAATGTTGAGTTTACTTATAAAAACTATTTAACTGCAAGTGCACTACTATTTTGTCCAATGAACACAAACAATTAAGTTGAGAAAACTTAATATTTTGATTTCATAGTTCGAACGTTTAACTTCCCGTCATCGCGCATGCGCAGTCTGTCTCGCTGTACGTTACTTGGGGTTTCCTCCTCCAACCACGCTATCGAAGGGACTGGATTTCATCTGATTGCGGTAAGTTTTCTTTAAGCTTTTTATGAATGAAAATAGGCTATAAATTGCACACATATGTTGATAAAATATAGTATTATGTTAAAAGATATATTTCGTGGTGACGATAAGTTTCTATTGTTAGAGATTATCCACGTAGCACATTGCTACTTAACGTGCTAACGTTACCCAGACTAATGTTAGAGTGAGGAAACATGCTTGAAAAAGAAGGACAAGGACGTGCATGGTGTTTAAAAGATGTTAAAAATGTTAAGCTCAGTAAGTCGTGAATAAAGACTTAAATGCGGTGCTTGCGCTGATTGAGAGACAGAAAGCCGCTTCTCTCGGACTCGGACAGAATCTGAGTGCGAATTCAGCTATCTTTCGTGGCGTATTGCGATTTAATAATGACATACACATACAATTATGTCAATAACAAAAAAACAAAACAAAAAAAGTATTCAAGTAAACACAGTCGGCAATGTCTTAAGTGAACATAACCAATTTGGTGAAACCTAGATGTTTCAGTATTAGATCCATGAGCTCTTAAAGTGACCGCAGTCCGTTCAATTTAATTTCAAGTTTATTTGTCACGTATACAAATTTCAGTTACAATTTGTACATGCTTAGGTTGAGGCTCAGTCATTCTACAGTAGTGCAATATAATTAAATACAATACAATTTAGAGGAAAAATTTAATAATAGAAGCCTATGCAAAACTAATGTGTTATGTTAAAAATATGTATGTTAGCTTTGCATATCAAATAATAGAATGGGTAGTATGTGTGCGGTATGTTTTAAAGTGAATAGGATAAAAATATTGTGTATCCTTAAATATTAGGCTAAATCCTTAATGTTAATCAATTAACAAAAGACAAAATCGTTGTAAATACAGTGAAACCTATGCATTGATTCTTTTTCACATTTGATTATTCATTTTCTGTATTATTTTTGCTACATGTTAAATTAACTACTAACTGTAACTGATTTTTTTGTTGTTGTTTTGTTTAATAAAATTATGTATCTTTGTTCTGTTGTATTTGTCCTTTTTAGACTAAAGAACATCAGTACAGTGACAAGATCCTTGGATGTGCTAAAACAGTGGCCTTTATTTTTTAAAAGATCAGGTGAGTTGAACTGAATTTACTTACTGTTTCTTACTGTTTCAACAATGTTTTTTTTTTTTTTTTTTTCAGGGTCTCTGCTCTCTGCTGAGTATTACAGTATCACACAAACTGATCCGAAGAGCACCTTTTTCTCTTAGTTAAATGAATACACATCTAGTTGTACAGAGCAAGTGGTGGAGATGAAGATCCTCACTTGATCATCAAGTAATTATTTTGCATGTGATCATATCTCTCTGGTTAAAGGCTGAATGGTGCCATCTCTTTTTCAAGGTAATTCCCATGCTTCACTTTGTATATAACTTGTTCCGTATTTGTTTTTCTGTCTTTCAGACACAGAAACTCCAATGTGCTTCCTCAAAGAAAGTCTACAACTCTTAAAGGTCTGCCTTTGTTTATGAGGGAAAAGTCTGGAAACATCCTGAAGACTTGCCTGGTAAGAAGATCATCAGCATATACACTCACACCTGATATATTTCACCTATTTACCAGATGCTGTTAAGAGATAGGTTTTGTGTGATATACAAAACTTATCATCAACAGACAAAGTCATGGTAAAAATTACTTTATTAAATAATTGTAGTTGAAACTTTGTCAGTGATCAGTTTTGACTTCATCTGATAGCACAAATTCAAGAAGTTGTTATTTTACCAAAGCAAAGACAGTGGAAAATTACTGCTTCACAACACTGTCCGGAGACATTCCCTCTGATATCTAACCTGTTAAAACAATACAGTGCACAATCATAAGGTTAAACAGTAATGTAGCAATAGCAGAGTAAATAAAATTAATATAATATGAAAGAATATGAATATAGGAGATATAAACAAGAAAAGGCAGCATGAAAGTAATCCATGTGACTCTAGTGATTTAAACCAATCTTCACTGATGCAATATGACCAGTTTTGGGTGATGAACAGAATGTGTGCCTTAATACATGTACGATTTTGGGTGACCTAAAATAACTAAACTAAAACTAAAAAAAGCATTAAATCAGAATGGCCGTGGATTCTGCTGTGGACGAATGCCACAGGCAATCACATCAATGCTGATATGGCATTGTTTGGAGTTGGGAAAATGTTTTCCGTTTATCAGTTTTAGCTCTATGGCTGAATTTGAACATGCTTAAAAAACATGACCACCTTTACTTTTCAAGTGAAATTACATGAGCATACCTTTAGGAACACTCTGTGGTCTAACATAATTCAATACAATAAAAAAATGACCCTAATTTTATGCTGATTTATTTTCTACTGCAGGACACAGAGCCAGAAGACATTCACAAGGGGAGAAGATGAGGACCTTAACTATCGTTGAAGATGATGTTGCCACTATCCACTCAAACCCAAATATAAGGTGCCTCTCTGTAGTACTATAAGAGCAGTTTGGGCCAGATAATGTGCAAGACCTTTGCCACAGTTGTTACTCTCCTCTTTGGCTTGATTTATGGCCCCAATGTTAACTATTCTAAAGCATTAAAATACACCAGTAGTAACTGGTTAAGAAAAAAATTGTTTAGTTTGTTTAGAAAAAAAAACTTTTATTTATGTTGACCTAAAGTGCTCCGCAAGGCTGATTTTTGTTTTGTTTTTTGCATAGTCCTTCAAAAGATTGTCCAAGTAGCTGCAATCCATATGGATAATTGTAAGGTTGAGCATTTATTTATTCCAGTTTGTACTCTAATTTTGTGCATAGTGTTTTTTTTTTTTTTTTTTAATAAATCTTGAAGAGTGGAATAGAACTTCATCACCTTAAAATATGTGTACCTAATGCAAATAGAAAATGTGTTGTTTTGCAGAATATTTGTCAATAAATAAGTTCTGTAATGATAGCAATGTCTTTTGTATTGTGTTGTATTTACAGTATGGTTTACTCCCTGCATTTGGATTCTTAATGTGAAGGCTGTACAAGTATCTGGGTGAGATATTTGAAAAAGTTGAATCAACTTAAAAAAGTAAAAAAGTTGAATCAACTTAAAAAAGTTAAAAATTGAATCAACTTAAAAAAGTGAAGCAACCAGCTGCAAAGCTTTTTTGAGTTTACTGAACTTCAGGACCTCTGTAGTTGTGCTTACTCGTTTCTTTGAGTTGGACTGGTAGTTGGATGAACTTCAACCACTGAAGTTGAGTAAACTCAAAAATGCTTTGCAGCTGGTTGCTTCACTTTTTTAAGTTTACTCAACTTTTTATTTTTTACAGTGTACTAAATATAATAGAATCAAAATATAAAAAGTTTCTGTACAAACCAACATGTCATCCCACCCTAGCTGAGTACCAGCTTATTTAGATTACCCATTATTTAATTAATATTGTAACGCTGATATCCATAGGAGATGAAGATGAAGATAAATCCAAGGTTTATGAAACAAGTACTAACAAAAGAGCCAACAACGCGAGACAGTGTGCTATACACAAACGAGGCCAGGCCGACGAACGACCAAAGCAGAGCCGGAGGGACGAGGGAGCCCAGCAGAGCTGGTGGACTGATGGGCCACGGTGGAGAGGAGGAAGGTAGGAGCCCTCGGGAACAGACTCAGATTCAGGCTCAGGAAGACTCAGGCTTGGGAACAAATACAGGCTCGGGAACAGATACAGGCTTGGGGACAGACACAGGTCTGGGAACAGGAACAGTTCTTGGGGCAGGAACAGGTCTAGCAACAGGAACAGGTCTTGGGACAGGAACAGGCTCTGACGTGGCGGCGGCCATCCCGGCTGAGGGCTCCGGCGGTGTGGCGTCGGCGGCCATCTTTGTCGAGGACTCAGGCGGTGAGGCGATGGCCATCTTTGCCGAGGGCCCAGGCGGTGAGGTGGCGGTCATCTTTGCCGAGGGCTCAGGGCGTGAGGTGGCGGTCATCTTTGCCGAGGGCTCGACAGGCTTGACGTGAAGAAGCTCTAGAAGGGTGGTCTCGACGGGACGAGACTCTGGAAGGGTGGTCTCGGCGGAACAAGACTCTGGAAGGGTGGTCTGGGTGGGACGAGACTCTGGAAGGGTGGTCTCTGCAGGACAAGACTCTGGAAGGGTGGTCTCGGCGGGACGAGACTCTGGAAGGGTATCCATGACGGGACGAGGCTCAGGTACGGCGGCTATCTTAGGACGCTGCCCAGGGGCTGGAGCCATCACTGGGGTGATGGTGATGTGGAGACCTCTCTCAATCAGGACTCTGATGAGGTGGTCAGTCAGGTCATGGCCAGCCAAGTCCATTTTTGAAGGTCCGGTATTCTGTAATGCTGATATCCACAGGAGATGAAGATGAATCCAAGGTTTATTAAACAAGTACTAACAAAAGAGCCAACAATGCAAGACAGTGTGCTACGCACAAACAATACCGGACCCCGAAGTTTGGATGTTGATGTTGATGTTGATGTTGATGTTGATGTTGATGTTGATGTTGATGTTGATGTTGATGTTGATGTTGATGTTGATGTTGAACAGCAGTTGGCATCCAACATTAATGGTGAACCCCAAAGTGAACACAAGGAGGAACTTAAATACACTGTGATGATGACATGCAGGTGCAGGTGATCAGGTGATGGCTGATTGAATGCAGGTGGGAATCATTTGGAATGCTGGGAAATGTAGTGCCGTTGAGGTCTGTGACAAATATCAAGCGTAGCGTCAGTTCTGGCAGGTCACGTTAGTCAAGATCGCATCAACTGACTCTCAGCTGATCCACGTCTACCTATAGGAATACAACGCCTATCACTGTATTCATATATAAGCTCCTTCAGTATTATCAGCAGCTATCGCGTTTCTCAGGAGCTAATTACCCTCCTCCATCCCCAGCTCCTCCTCTCGTCAGTCAGGATTTGGCATTCTGATTCCCTTGAATCAGAAAAATTCTCGAATTTTGTTGTACTTCTTCAAAATCTTGAATTAATGATATCTGCAATACATTCATGTTGGTTCTGTTCTGTTTACCCTAAGGGGGGTTATTGCTGCTCTCCCTGCTCTTATCCATGCTAGGCTGGATGGATGCGCAGGGAGTTCTTGCCCAGAACAGAACCATACCGCCAAATAATAAATATTATACACTACCATTCAAAAGATTAGGGTAAAAAGTATATTCAAGAAATAAATACCTTTATTCAGCAATGATTTAAATTGATCAAAAGTGACAGTTAAAGACATCTGATAATGTTGCAAAATATTTGTATTTCTAATAAATGCTGTTCATTTGAACTTTCTATTCCTCAAAGAATCCCAAAAAAAAAAAAAAAAAATTTGTATTTGTATTTTTTTTTTTTTATAATAATACAAATGTCACAATATTGCTGTCTTTTTTTTATCAAATAAATACATAAATGCAGCCTTGGTGAGCCTAAGAGACTTCATTCAAAAACATTTAAAATAACCTTACCAGCCCCTAATGTTTGAACAGTGTACGCTAATAAAAAGATGTTCGATTTTTTTGGTCCTAGTTTTGGACCATGAATAGTGCCAATAAACATTTTCAACAGACTGAAGAGGACCGAGCAGCTCAGAACCAGAGTGAAGGGCTATTGTTATTGTCATGTGCTGTTCTCAGTATCACCACCAGTACTAGATAAAAGAGAAGTCTAAAGATTTCCCCCACTGTGTATCTGGCTTTAACATACTCTGTAGTGTCATAAGCAGGTTCTGAGACAGGGAATAATGGACTACACAATTGATTCAGGAGGAATCTCTACAGCTCTACTGCATCTTCTCGTTATGATGTATCTCACCTGCTGTATGAGAGAGGAGAGTAACTGAAGCCTCTGCTGTAGGGCACGATCACTCAGACCCTCCTGAACCAACAAGAAAGGGTGGAGAAAGAGAGACACAGAGACACACAGAGAGAGAGAGAGAGAGAGAGAGAGAGAGAGAGAGAGAGAGAGAGAGAGAGAGAGAGAGAGAGAGAGAGAGAGAGAGAGAGAGAGAGAGAGATGGGACAGAGAAAGACAAATGAGAAAAAAGATAGAGACAGAAATTAATGGGAATGGAAAGAAAAATAAAAGAGGTGAAAGACACAAGACAGTAAAAAAGGGATAGTTCACTCCAAAATGCTAATTATGTCATCATTTACTGTCTTCTGTACCTGTATGACTTTCTTTCTTTTTTGCAAAATACATTAAGAAGCCCTGAGGATTGTACTGGTTCTGTGCTTTCAAAAGCATGCAAATGCACTATAAAAAAGTTATTAACGTTGTCAATGTGACTCCTGCGCTATTCAAAGTCATATAGGCTAATCGTCCCCTTTGGTAAGCTGTATCATACAATCAGTGAGTTAAATCAGTGAGAAGCACGTGTTTACACACGCCAGTCCGCGATTGGTTGAGCATTATTACGTATAGCGACGTAACATAGTGCGTCACCGAAACCATAAATAGATGCCATACCAGCATGTCGCCAGCTTCTTTGTCTTCAGAAGCCGCATGTATGAATGCATGTTTTCTCCTCTGTGTGTGTGTTTGACAAAGATGGGAGTTAGATTCCACTATGTCAGAAAATAAGTACGATACAATACGGGTGATGACTTACACAACATTGTGTGAACTGCATGGGTGAGGAGCATGTGAGGTCAGTCCTTGAAGGGGCCAACTGCGCTCATTACGACAAGTTTAATCTCCGCATGCTCCAATTCCACATGGCTCTATTCGATGAGAGCGAAGCATCCTGTGGCTTGGGTCCCGCGGCCGGTTATGGGGCTCGCAGGTAGAGTTGGTGGACGAGGAGAGCGAGACGGGCAATCAACCCTTTCTCTCATCCTCTCCAACGACTTTGAGGACCCCATTCTGTATCGTGAAGCTCGCTCTGTGATTTTTTCAGACCAAAATGAGAAACTCAAGCTGTCTGTGTCTGATTCTGAGAAGTTGGATGCAGACAGACAGGTGGGTGCATCAAAAGAGCAGGCCTCTCAGTCAGTCGTGCTCAAGGAGCTGTTCAGGGTAAAACCTGCTTTACCCATCAAGCCATGTAGGGCTACTTCGGCCCTTGTGGGTGAGGGTTACACAGCAGCAGGTCAGGCTGGTGTGTCCCTGCACACCATGGTGGTCTTGCAGGCCTACAAGACTGACCTGCTTAAAGAATTGGATTATGGCGAGGGATCAGCCCTGGAGGCAGTTAAAGAGGCCACAGATCTAGGCCCGTGTTCCATGACTGGAAAGCGCACACAGGCTCAGTCGTCCAGGGGGAGACAGGATCTCAGATCTGTTATCACCTCCAAGATGGCAAAAAAAGTCTTGACGCTCATGGGCCCTGGCCCCTGAAGGTGTCCCGAGAGAGGTCCGTGCACACCAAGACATCATGTGCCCGACCTTTCTTTGTGTCCTCGGCAGGTGTTTCCACCTACCCCGCCACTACAGAGAAGGACTCAGGGTTTACTATGCTCAAAGAAGGACTTTACTATGCTCAAAAAAAGACTCGGGGCTGCATCCAATTTTAGATCTAAGGTGCCTGAACCATAGTCTTTGGACATACAGGTTCAAGATACTCACCCTAAAGTTAATTGTGTCGCAAATCCAGTTTGAGGAGACACACAGTGGTAGTCTCCAACATAAATCACCAGGGTGATCTGCATTCACGCATCCTTTTCAGGCAGGCTCAGCAGATCTTGCTCTGGGCAGAGGAGAAATTCAAGTATGGTTCTTGGACCTGATATATCTCCTAGACAACATTCCATGAGAGATTCCAGTTCAGAGAGATCTTCTGTCTTAAGTGCAGAGGACGATCTACCACCCAAAGCTGGAGATCTGGAAACCTTGGGTTTGGCCCCTGAGAAGTATCAGCTCATAGAATCTGGTCTCTAATCTGAGATTGTTGAGACAATTCTAAATTCTAGAGCACCTTCTACTAGGAAGCTGTATGACCTGAAATGACAACTATTCGTATCACGGAGATTGCTTGTCAGTGGGGCTGACTCGTCAACACTAAAGTTTTATGTGGCCTCAATCTTAGCTAGCTACATACCTTTAGATGGGGTTCTGTTGGGAGACATCATCTGGTGTCTCGGTTCTTGCACGGTGCCAGACGACCAAGGCCTATCTGCCGGTCGTGAGTTCCTGGGACATAGCATTTGTCCTGGGAGTATTAGCAGAAGCACCATTTGAGCCATTGGAGTCAGTTTCTGAGAAAATGCTGATTCTTAAAGTGGCACACTTGTTAGCACAACACTCAAAAGAGTTAGAGATTTGCAGGCCATAACAGCTGCCTTTTCCTGCCTAGACCTCGTCCAGCTGGTGTCAAAGCTATACTTCACCCCAGACCGGACTATACTCCAAATGTTCTTTTAATGGCTGGCCAGTCTGTGGTCTTGAAGGCTTTATTTCCTTTCTTTCCTGAGATGCAAGAGGAAGACAGTCCACCCAGCTTCTGGTCTGCTTCACAATCTCCCTTTCCTAAGAGGTGCACTGAATGGCTTCACATCTAGGAGTTAGGGCCCACTCCACGAGGAGTGTTGCGTCTTCTAAAGCTCTTGCTAGGGGTACATCCTTGCAAGATATTTGTGTTGCGGCTGGATAATCCTTTCTGCACACATTCGTCAGGTTTTATAGTCTGGATGCAGTTTCAACCCCAGGGTCACAAGTCCTTCAGGGTTGATCCAGTCTGAGCCTGCACTGTCTGTGCAGAAACACAGCCTTGTGGGCAGTCTCGTGGCGTGGCGATGTTGGCATTAAAGTTCCCATAGCATCAAGCCATGATGCAACACTCGAAAGGGAACGTCTAATGCTACGTATTTTCCCACTATAAAGAGCCTTTTGTGAAATAGAAAGGTTCTTTAGATATTAAAAGTTATACGTGCAACCACAGATGCCAATAAAGAACCTTTATTTTTAAGAGTGTGGAAAAGAGCATGGAAAATGTATTTGTGTATGTATGGTGTGTGTGTTCTGCATAACAAAGAAAGTCATACTGGTTTGGAACAACATGAGGGTGAGTAAATTATGAAATAATTGTCATTTTTGTTTTAACTATTCCTTTAACATAATGGACAAGAAGTAGGCTGAAAATGAAAGGACAGGACCAGATGCAAGGCGAAGAGGATCCATTGAGGAAGACAATACCTTCCTTATGGTGTGCATTACCCTCACATCATCTAGAGAGTTTCTATATTAATTTTGCAGGCTGCTTCATGCATCACACAATGCCTCATGCACGATACAAGTCTGAAGTAGCAACACAGAATTGGGCTTTCATCAGACATGCTTTTCATTATGCGCTTGATTATGGCTTCTCATCACCAATAAGAGTTTGATCAGTAACGTACATTTTAGGGTTTGAGAGAGAGCTGCAAGGCTCTAGAGGAGCAAGCATCTTCTGAAGGAGCTCTGTCTCTTACAAGGCACCTCGTAATTTACACAAGAATGACATCAACATCCTTTCATGTTCCTGGAACCACATCCAACCAATCACTACGTTCAACCTCAGGTTTTAGGTGTAGGGCTATGATTGGTTGACAGGAATGTTGATTTAGTATCAACAAAGAATGTTGATCCATAAACTCATCCCTTGTTTTGAAATCACTTAACATCTTGGTGCTTTTTCTTTATCAGACTGGATAAAGGAAAGTTGGGTGCATAAAATTACTTTATATTGACCCATTCACAGTAAAAAAACTGTAATTTGGAACTCAATTTCAAACCAAAGTGCTCTTACAAAAGTACTGTGCCTGTACCACAATACACCAAATAAAAGTATATATATATATATATATATATACACACACAGTATATACACAGTATATATATAGTATATATACATATATATATATATACTCAGCATAAATTAGCACAAAATATTTTTTTTCTGTTCCATAATGATCACTGTTACAAATCAAAATCAAAATATATTAAACATACACTTAAAAACAGAGAAAAATGTCATAAACATTTGTAAAATAAGTACTGTTCTGACCCTTCTTGGTTTTAAGTGTACAATTTCACAACAAATGTTTTACCTCTATTCTGTTTAACTCAGTGGCGGAGCCAGAGGGGTGTCCGGGGTGGCACTGGACACCCCTGATATCCGATTGGCCACCCTGGGTGCCACCTCAAAATTTTATTCGCTACTGGCAGTTGTTGCTGCTGATTTTTTTTTTTTTTTACGTTCGCCGGCAGCGTGCGTAGTTTTCAAACGGACAAAATATTTCGTATTCAGAGGACGAGAGAATATGGTTGCAACTCCTTAACTCCTGGATGATGAATGCCTCCTTGAATGCCCTGATGTTTGATAGGGAGTGTTGCTCAACTAGTCTCAATAGTTCCCAATAGTATTAAGGTCGTGCGAAATACTTGTCAACTGAATTTTTTTTTTTTTTTTACCATGGGTGAATGTATAGATTCATTGTCATGTTGAAAAAGTGCTTAATAACAGAGAATAAGGAGAAGGTAGCATCTTGTATTCTATGATTTTTCGTGACACACCATCACACAAAGGTGTGTACATTCATGTCACCATTGATTAAGCACAACTTTCCCACTTCAATGTGGGGACCAGGCACTTCTCTCTGTACTCTTCCCACTTGCCACTTGCAATGGCATAGATTTTATGTGATGTTAGATCCAAAATGATTGATTTGGTCTAATGAGACCAGAGTATGGATTACCAGAAGTTATCCTGTTCTTTTCTTAGCAAAAAAATAAATAAAATTTAATTAATCACAAAATGAATGCTTAAAAGTGAATGCCTGATTGTTTCAGTCCATTCTTTTGGGGTTTGTGTTACTTTTACTATATTTTCACACTTAAAACATTGCATTGGGGACGCTTTTTTTAACCATTGTCCTATTTTGTGTAACAAAGTCTTCTGACAATTCTCTCCCAAGTGGTTCCATTGTCAAACATTAAGTCTGAGAATGATTCAGTGGGCTATATCACACTTAATTGTCAAGAAATTATTTAAATGTTTTGGTTCAGCTGTTGATCAGCAATGTCCTTTAACTTGCACCAGAAATATTGTATTTGTTTTATTTTGTAACATTCATGAGGTTGTACTAATTTTTGCAACAGCATTTAATCAGTTTGAAAAGAAAATCATAGTAATACTAATATTAAATCAAACAGTGTATGTAGTATTTTGTGTGTGTGTGTATATATATATATATATATATATATATATATATACACACACACACACACACACACAATACACTGTTTGCTATTATTTTTTTAATATTAGTATATTCCTACAATAATAAAATATACTCATACTACGCCTTTATAGGCTAATAATAGTAATACAACTGTACTTAACTGAACATTGCACTACAACTACATCTCACTTTATATAACACAATCCATACTCTTTATCCTGTTTTACTACTTTTCTTTTACTGCTTTAACATTTCAATTTCATGAGCCATGGCATATCTTACAATTGTCTGTCTCGTAGTATATCTGTCAGGTTTGCAGAAACGAAGCAGACAAGATGGTAAGTTTGAAGTTTTAATAGCAGAATGGATCGGACAGCGTGAAAGGTGTGTAAACAGAAAGTAGATATAAACTCTTGCAGATGCAGATGAAGATACTCTGAAGACAGACTGAAGAAGATCGGGATCGACGGTAAGTATGCAGGTAGGTGATGTAGAGAGTCTGTGTCATGTATCGACGAGACCAGACACGGAATGCAGGGAGAGTGCTGGATATAAAGGGTGAGACTGATGAGGGAGTACAGGTGATGCTGATGGTATTAACAGGAACACAGGTGAAGGAGGTTAAGATGATGACAAACAGCAGGTGCAGGTGATGGAGGATTCTGGGAACTGTAGTGCAGACACAGACGAGGAAGGCGGTGAATGTGACATAACTCCCCCCTCCCGCTAGGTGCAACCTGGGCCGTAGATGGCAGAACCTGGGAGGGGGGGGTGAGGATCCTGGAGTCAGTGACCGGAGGGAGAACAGGGACAGGAGACTCCAGGATGGTAATCGCTGACCGTGGTGGAGCAGGCTGAGGAGAAGACCACGGCAGTGCAGGCTGAGGAGAAGACCACGGCGGTGCAGGCTGAGGAGATGGCCAGGGCGGAGAAGACCCTTCGGGCGGCCATGGCGGAGACGACCCTTCGGGCGGCCATGGCGTTGAAGGAGACCACCCCTTGGGTGGCCCAGGAGGAGCAGGCTGCACAGGGAACCTTGGCGGGGCCTCCACGGTCCCCCCCAGAGGACTTATTGCCCCCCCCCCCCCCAAAAAATTTCTTGGGGAAGTTCACAGGATTGGAGGCAGTCTGCTTTGAAGACGGTTCGGGACAGGACGAGACCCGCGGCGAAGGCGATTCTGGACAGGACGAGACCCGTGGCGAAGGCGATTCTGGACTGGACAAGACCAGCGGCGAAGGCGGCTCTGGGCTGGACAAGACCAGCGGCGAAGGCGGCTCTGGGCTGGACAGGACCAGCGATGAAGAGGCCGTTGAGCTGGACGGGACCAGCGACGAAGAGGGCTCTGAGCTGGGCGGGACCAGCGGCGAAGAGGGCTCTGAGCTGGGCGGGACCAGCGGCGAAGAGGGCTCTGAGCTGGGCGGGACCAGCGGCGAAGAGGGCTCTGAGCTGGGCGGGACCAGCGGCGAAGAGGGCTCTGAGCTGGGCGGGACCAGCGGCGAAGAGGGCTCTGAGCTGGGCGGGACCAGCGGCGAAGAGGGCTCTGAGCTGGGCGGGACCAGCGGCGAAGAGGGCTCTGAGCTGGGCGGGACCAGCGGCGAAGAGGGCTCTGAGCTGGGCGGGACCAGCGGCGAAGAGGGCTCTGAGCTGGGCGGGACCAGCGGGGAAGAGGGCTCTGAGCTGGACGGAACCAGCGGCGAAGAGGGCTCTGAGCTGGACGGAACCAGCGGCGAAGAGGGCTCTGAGCTGGACGGAACCAGCGGCGAAGAGGGCTCTGAGCTGGACGGAACCAGCGGCGAAGAGGGCTCTGAGCTGGACGGAACCAGCGGCGAAGAGGGCTCTGAGCTCGGAGGGATAAAAGAAAACAATAGTTCTGCAGGCATGACGCTATCAGTCTCTAGCTCGGCGGGCATGACGCTCACTGTCACAGGCGCGGCGGGCATGACGCTCAGTCTCAGGGGCGGCGGGCATGACACATACTGCCTTGGGCTCGGCTGGACTGAAGTGCAGGCTCGGCTGGACTGGCGTGAAGTGCAGGCTCGGCTGGACTGGCGTGAAGTGCAGGCTCGGCTGGACTGGCGTGAAGTGCAGGCTCGGCTGGGTTAGGTGGCATTCCGGACCCGAACTGGAATGCCGGCTCGGCAGGAACCAACCGGATGATGAACGGGGCTGCGTTGAATAGGGACAACAGGTTAGCTCTGTAATCCAAAAGATTCTGCATCTTTGGTCTGGTCTTCTGTCAGGTTTGCACAAACGAAGTAGACGAGATGGTAAGTTTGAAGTTTTAATAGCAGAATGGATCGGACACAGCGTGGAAGGTGAGTAAACAGGAAGTAGATAATCGGATGAAGCTTAACTGAATGATAACCAAGTCTCTCTCTCTCTTGCAGATGTAGATGTAGATGTAGATGTAGATGTAGATGTAGATGTAGATGTAGATGTAGATGTAGATGTAGATGTAGATGTAGATGTAGATGTAGATGTAGATACTCTGAAGACAGACTGATGACAGGCTGAAGAAGATCGGGATCAACGGTAAGTATGCAGGTAGGTGATGTAGCGAGTCTGTGTGTCATGTATCAACGAGACCAGACACAGAATGCAGGGAGAGTGCTGGATATAAAGGGTGAGACTGATGAGGGAGTACAGGTGATGCTGATGATATTAACAGGAACACAGGTGAAGGAGGTTAAGATGTTGATGACAAACAGCAGGTGCAGGTGATGAAGGAGGATTCTGGGAACTGTAGTGCAGACACAGACGAGGAAGGCGGTGAATGTGACAATATCTGTATTCTATTGTTGTTATAAAAATGTTAAAGGAAGCCTTCATTATTAGAATTTTAATGGACCATCAATGATGGCCAATTAATAGTACTTAAATATGCATATATTAAATTTTTTACAGTGATTTAAAGTGAATATGCTAAAAAAAAAAAAGGCTAAAATTATGGGGTAATAAAGACAGAACAATCTATTTCCACAATGAAAAATATTTATGCTCATTTCATGTACATTACATTATATTACATTAACGGCATCTCCAAAATTAATGACTCAGAAAAATAAGCCAAATCTTTGAGATTTGAGTGAAAGTCTAACTATCAAGATTCTAAGTTATTTGAGAAAAATTTTTTTGGTACTCTACCTAAATCATAAACCACTGAAATCGTTTGAGAAATGTAAATGTATTGTGCTTTTTATCCAGAAAAACCACAGTTCTTTCATTTATTTATATCGTTTAGGGTAGTCTTGGCCAGTCCAATATGGTGGATTTGTTAACATATCGCAGCAATGGGCCAAAGTGGCCAATAAAGCATACGTATTTATATGTCTATGGATATTTTCCTCAACTGGATAAAACTTTAAGCTTGTTGCAATTCAGTATGAGCTTTATTTAGGCCTGAAACATAATACATTATGTGTTGTTGCAAAATGTGTTGCATTACATTCTTACCAGTTCAGCAAGAGACACTATAGTGAGCATTAGCATTTACTTTTTTTCTACAGTTGATTTTCTCTTTCTGTCATCTACTGTCCTGGTGGAGCAACAGTTTGAAGAGAATCATGCTGATCAAGGTAGTTAAAGTTGGTAAACTGTCAATAAGTCTACCCGAATAACTGTGCGTGAGATTTTGAAGTCCAGTTAGGCAGCTCACTACAATTTAGAACAAAGCCAGAGTGAAGTATGTAGGAGAGGAACTTTTAGTGGAACATGCTGGAACCAGTGCTTACCTCTGATGGAGACAGTGGCTCCTCCAGGCCACAGGGGACGCTGTCTGAAGATGTAGTTGAAGACCTGGTTGTCTTTGTCTCGAGTTGTTCTTGTGTTTCTGACCCTGTTTCTGATTTGCTTCTCTGTAGTGACATTCTCTTCACTTTTTCCTTCTCTGTTTCATTGTTGTCCTCCTCTAAATTGTTATTTTGCTTTATTACTCCAGCTGATGCTCCCTTAGTTTCACAGGGCACTTCCTGTTTATCTTCTTCTTTGGATTTCACACTCAATTTAGGCTCTAATTTCTCTTTTTCCATGCGTATGCTTTTCCTCTTTCTTTTTATCTCTCGCTCAACCTCTGATTGCCTCTCTTGCCCTTGTTTCAGTTGTTTCTCCATTTCCCTCTGTCTTTCCTGTTTCCTCACAACCTGCACCTCGATCTCTCGTTGTCTTTCTCTGTCCCTCTCGATTTGTTTCTCCAGCTCTCTTTGTCTTTCTCGCTCTCTTTCTACTTGTCTTTCGATTTCTTTCTGTCGCTCCCTTTCTCTTTTCAATTCTCTCTCTATATTTATCTGTCTCATTGCATCACTTGTGTCCATCTCTCTAACCGTTTGTCTTTCATTCGGCTTCTCGGTTTCCCTCGGTTTCCCTTCCTTCTTGTCTCGTTTGCTCTCACGCCTCTCCTTCGGTCTCAGTTTCTCACTTTCGTTCTCCCATAACCTGTCTTTTTGCTTGTCGCCCACTTCCCTGATTGGCTCAAAATTAGATGACATTACATCCCTCTCGCTGACTTGGCCAACCAGCTCACCGAGCTTGGATCTCAGTTCCTGTTCCAGGGTTTCATTTACAGAGGAGCCCCTGAGCAAAGGGCCCTGAAGGTTGAACCGTGGTTTGCTGGCCCCTGATTGGCTCCACGTCAGCGTGCTGGCGGCACTGGAGTTGTGAGCCACAGTGTTCTGATAGTCAGGTTCAGGGGTCATGGCGTCAGAGGTGAAAAGGTCAGGAGGGGTCACAGTGTCTGGAGTCTGGTAATTCAGAGGAACTGGGTTCTCCTGGCTCTGTTGGCGGCGTATCATCATGGCATTGAGGAGGATGGCACTGTTCTCCTGAGATGTTTTAAATAGAAGGAGAGTTGAGGAGCAGAGAGAGAGATACAAATTATGAAAGAGAAAAAATAAGAAAAGAAAATAAAGACTTCATGGCTGAGATAAATGAGTTAAAGGATGGTCACACCATTCATCCAAATAAAAGCACAACCCCTGCCCTGCAGTGCCACCTACTGGAGTCAAATCAAACCACATTCAAGTTCACAACATTTCCAAAAAAAGATTGCTGATTTTCTTCATTTTTGCTTTTAATAATTTTTTTACTTTCTGTCTCTGCAACTCTTGCTAAAATTGTCACTGTCATTAGTATCTAAAAGGATGACAAATAATAAGTAACATACCTTAACCTTTCAGTCATATACTACATTTTTTTTGTTTTGTTTTCAGAGAATAACTGGATTTTAAATGTATGCAAATACTTATATCTGTCTTGTTTTAGGAACGATTAAATATGTTCTCTGAAAAAGAGAAAACAATTATTAACCAATTAATCAAATAAAAATTGCAATATAGCCTTTCCCCCCAAAAATTAAATAATTATATATATATATATAAATATATACACACATACATATACTGTATATATATATTAATAATATGTAATTAATAATATAAAATTATAATTTATATATATATTATATGTGAATGCTCCAAATAACTTCCTCAGTAGGAGATATTTGATGTCGTAAAAGCAAAATGCGTCACTTTTTTATTACATTTTTATGAACATAGGGGAAAATCTCCAGAAGATAGTGAGATGAGTATTAAACGTTTTTCACTACAAGGAAAGGACAATAATTTAACAGTAATGCCTTAAAAAAAAAAAAGTACCACTATATTCTAATATTTGAGGTGATCATATATTAATATGATAACATTAATATATTATTGTATATTATTATGACCGCCGCTAGCGTAGCTAGCGAAAGGTCATATAGGGATTGTCAAAGTTTTTTTTTTTTTTTTTTTTTGTCAATCTACTGAATTTTCCGTCAACGATACCAGGGACACCGAAACACCGGGGAACATGAAATTTGGTGAGCATGTAGCCCCACTAGACTTTTACGGAAAAATTTCGTTTGGTCCCCGGGGGCCACTCCCCCCCCGCGCTGGGCCCCCCCAAACCCCAAAAATTCAGTTTTTCCTAAATAACTACCTGAACCGTGGCACCGAGGATGAAGAAATTTGCAAAGTATGTTGGTCTTAAGGGCCCACATCAACCTAGCCCATAATCGATTGTCAAAGTTTTTTAGGTTTTTTTTCCCGTCAATCTACTGAATTTTCCGTCAACGATACCAGGAACACCGAAACACGGGGGAACATGAAATTTGGTGGGCATGTAGCCCCACTAGACTTTTACGGAAAAATTTCGTTTGGTCCCCGGGGGCCACTCCCCCCCCGCGCTGGGCCCCCCCAAACCCCAAAAATGCAGTTTTTCCTAAATAACTACTTGAACCGTGGCACCGAGGATGAAGAAATTTTTATGGTATGTTGGTCTTAAGGGCCCACATCAACCTAGCCCATAATCACTCATTTGTGATTTGCGCCCCTCCCATAAAAAATGAAAATGCAATATTATTCTGCTTTAATCGCCCCTATCTTCAGTGGAGATGTTCAGAACTGCACCATATTTCATGTGTATGATTAACTTGACATCCTCTGGGGGTATGCTAAGTTTCGTAGAATTTCATCCATGGGGGGGTATAAAATAAATTCATTTATGTGCACATTTAGTGACTGTACACTCATCGGCCTGTAGATGGTGGTGTTGAGCGAAGGGTTGCTGGTTTAGGATGATACTGTCACACACACACATGCAGGAATACAAACAAACAAACGCAAGCATGCACACACACTGACATCCACACACACAGACACACACCCATACACACACATACAAATCCACATGCACAGACACACACACACAAACACACATGCGCACACACAAACACACACACACAGACAGACATGCACATACTACTACTTTTTTTAGGTATATACATAAACACGCAATACAGCCAAATTGCTCCACGTCAAAGCCAGTGCAGGCCTGAGCGGCGGTCATATTTTGTACCGCCATGCGGTACATCTAGTTAATATAATATTAATAAGTTGATAAGAATCAAGGCTACAATGATATCCTATAAATTACAATGATATCCTAATCAATTGAGTGGGGTTAAAAAACAGACTGTAAGATACAAGTCCACTTTCATGGCTAGGGTGTCACTTGACTCACTTACTGGTGAAAAGTTGATTAAATTGATTGGTATCAATTGCTAGTTAGTTTCTGCACACCTAGCTGAAAACAATCTGTGTATTTTTATGCTAATTTGTGCTTTCAGGCTTGATATCTAAACAGCAGCAAGACGTTAAATCTTTATCATACTATAGTTGAAAACACACCACTATATGTGGCAAAATAGTCTCGTTATGATTTTTAGCAATCTAATAATAAACCAGAAGGCTGTTCTTTCTCTTACCACTGTGGCAGAGCTGTACAGTTCATCATGTGCTCGGCTGTGCTCTGATGTCTCGCGTTTGCTCTTTCTTCGCCTCCTTGACCTTTTGATCTGCTCGCTCTGCTCCTCCCCATCACTACTGTCCCCTCCCACACGGGGGTTAAAGTTCACATCAAGAACTTCTGGCCTCAGTAGAGGTGAAGCTACACTGCTCGTGGGATGTCTGTAGGGAGGATATGGGTGTGTTTCAGGCAGCCCTTTTTTCCTCTGGGACGTACTGTGGCCTGCTCTGCTCACTCGAGTGGACGGGGCAGGAGATGTCTCCGAGTCTGAGTTTAGGGTCTCAGTGTTGGTGTACTGACCCGAGGAGGGTGAGGTGATGGGTGGGTGTTGGGTGTACGTCCATTCCGGGTCATGTTGAGAGTCAGTGTAATAGGTTTCGTCAGAGAGACGTCTGCGAAACTGTAACAGGGCTGCCCCCCAGCCTCCCTGGTCCTCGGGGTCTGAATCAGAGCCCATTCCGTCATACGCGGACACAACGCCTGATTCTTTCTCCAGCACACTGAAAACAAGGCTCTTGCGCTTGGTCAGCAGACTGGGCCGGGAATGCTGGAAGCTCTGCAGGGCGATCCAGTTACCATCAGGGGACTGCAGGACTGAAGATGCACCTGTGGAGAGAGACACAAACACCTGGACAGACAGATATAGAGGATATGTGTGTGTGTGTGCACCACATACACAAACAGAAAATGAGATAACGTCAAAATAATAAAAAGGTGGTAATTTTCTTGTGTAATTTTTTTCAATACCAACCAGATGTGAAATTATTTTTGCGACACAAAATTAAACACTTCGCCTTTGTATGTCTATTTTGCACCCAGTAAAATGCATCAAACTTTTAAAGAGCCTTAAAAGGATTGTTCACCCCAAAATCTCTACTTTACTAAACCTCAAATTCTGAATGACTTTCTTTCTTCTGTGGGATACAAAAGACATTTTGCAAAATGTATTTTTTGTCCATACAATGAAAGTCATTGGGGTCCAATATTGGTGTTTTGGGACCCCAATGACTTTCACTGTATGGACAAAAACATTTGAAAACTTCTTCAAAACATCTTTGTGTTCCAAAGAATAAAGAAAGCCAGAATTGGAACAGCATGAGTTATGTTGACAGAATTACCTTTTTTTGTATGAACTATGCACTCTCAGAAAAAAAGCTACAAAAGCTGTCACTGGGACGATACCCGTTCAAAAGGTACTAATATGTACACTTTTGGTACACTGTAAAAAAAAAATACATCCCCAAGTCAAAATTTTCTAGTGACTGGTCACATCTAAATTTTTCAATTAGTCTGACGTATTATTTCTCATTGAGCCAATGTTAACAGACTATTGCAACAAGAATTGCACAAATTTAGATGTGACCAGTCACTAGAAAATTTTGACTTGGAGAGGTTAATTTTTTTTTACAGTGTACCAATATGTTCATTTTAGGTCCTAATCTGCACTCTTTAGGTACAAATATGTACCTTTTGGAATGGTACTGCCCCAGTGACAGCTTTTGTAGTTTTGTAGTGTACCTTTAAATCTTGCAATGAATCAACAATTCAATTGTGTAGATGTCTGAAGTTTTGTTCTGGTGCACTAGACCAACGATGAACAGCGTGTGTTTTGTATATATTCTTACTAGTGTTGTCCAGGCGGTCAACACTCTTCCAACTAGGAAGTGATGATGCTCTGGACTCCCTCCTGAGTGAAGAGTAGTTCTGGATGTCTATCTCTACCTCTGTACTCTTCGGGACCCCTGGGGCAATTCCCACCTCAGGGTCCTTCTCTGGAGAATCGTCACTTGTCAAAGAGAACGCTGATCTTGACTTCTAAACACACCCATCAACCCACATGCACAACAATTGTCATTTTAAATTATGGAAAATGCAAGTGTGAACAAATATATCATTATATATATCGTACTTCTTTTTTTTTTAAGAAATCAATCATTTTTTCAGCAAGGATGCATTAAATAGATCAAAAGTATAACAATACAAAGACATTTAGAATGTTACAAAATATTTCTATATATCTATATTTATTGCAAGATATAAAAATTGTAAAATATATGATATACATCTGCCAATTAAATTGTTCCTTTCATCTAGAAACCCTTCAGTCAAATATCTATGTGTATTGTAAGCAGTTAATTAGTTTACTGTGGTATACATACTGAGTTACACACAGATAGTAATAACCTTTATAAGAATGGTAATAATTGTTATGTTATAATGTACAAATGTCTGACAGTTTTCTGCACAAAGTGAAACTGTTTTGCCTTTATGCACAATTTGAATTTGGTTATATGTATTTGGTTTGGAAAAGTTTAAGAGGTTCACCAGTTGGGGGTGCTAGAGACTTGCATTATAGCTTATTGGCTTACTGCTATTGCCTATTAGAAATGTCTCTACTACAGCAATACTGAATAACACTAAAACACTATTACTGATGAATAAGCATTTTTAAGGGATTTTTCAGCTTTTTTTGCATTGCTTTTCCTAGATTCCAACATTCCATCATTATTTTTAAACCGTGTTGTTTTTGCAAGCTGCAGTGTATGTGTATGTGTTACAGATGAGGTCAGGAATATTTAATAAGCACAGTAAAACACATAAATACTGTATGATAGTTGCTAGTAAAGGTAACTTTAACATGCTCTTACCAACAGCGGATAGGAGCTGGTGATGTCGGCCTGGGCTACTGCGCCGTGATGAGAGGTGGTGTGTGAATGCTGTGTGGCGTGTGTGTGTTGTGTTGAGGTAGGGAAAGGTTGTTCACTACTCTGATTCTGAGGCCAAACAAACTCATACTCAGCCTGAATCTCAGACCGTTTCCCCCTCTGAATGATCTACAGAGAGAGAGACATGGAAAAAGAGGAAAAGTTGCATACCAATTTGCATCTGTACAATACACAAATAAGGTTTGTACTATATGGTATAGTGTGCAAGATTATGATTAGTGCATCTCAGACTGTACCGTTTTTGCAGTGAAATCAGTATGTCAAATCAGGTCTATGGATGGATTTTCAAAGTAATTGGGCTGCTTTATGAACTCAAATGTGAATGAAGTTATGGATTATACGTAATAAATGTAGTTTTTTACTAAGTTAGATACTATATTAGGTAGTTACAAAGCTTTACACTTTAGAATACTAATCCAAATTATTATTAGTCCCTTTAGAAGGATGTAGTGACACTTGAGTCATTACTCACTAGCACCGTTACCGTTACCTTATATTATAAATTATGCATTATTCATGTTAATTATTGACCTGTATATAGTAGTTCTTAGTAGTTCTCTGGAAGGTATGAAAAAAATAGTAGTTACTTACTGATTAGCTAATAGTGAACTACCACATTCAACTGCGCGCTATTACTTACAAATTGTTAATCAGAGTTTCTTTTTAGTTAATAGTAGTTACTAGAATGTTAATAGTGCGTTACTCATTTGGTCCTGTGTAGTTATTCATTAATGACGGAACAGTATTCTAAAGTGTTACTGAAGTTATATTTTACTAACAGGAAATTACATCTAGTTTTACAATTTTACATTATTTTCATGACAATTGAGAACATTTCCCCCAATTCTCATTACCATAATGACAAATCTCATTCTTATGATATAAATTAATGATATATTATTTAAACTGTAATTCATGGTAGTGTTGTGCTGCCTATGTAAATAAATAAATACAAGTAATTGTAGTACATTAACATTTTACTAATCAAAGTGATTTAATAAAACGATCTATATCTATTTTCTTAATTTCTTATTTTGTAATAATTCTTAATAAATAATGTTTACATACAGTAAATCATTCAAAATGTTGGGGTTCATAAGATTTTAATAATGTTTTGAAGATCAAAACACAGTTAAAACAGACTATTGTGAATTATTATAATAAACTTAAAACAACTGTTTTCTATTGTGATAATTATTTTTCAGGATTCTTTAATTAATAGAAAATTCAAAGAACAGCATTTATTTGAAGTAGAAAACTTTATAAAGTTATAGAAATAAAAGTATTAAATTCTTTAAAAAAATTAATGAATGACATTTTTTTTACTTTTAAGTATTATTACTTGTTATTATTATTATTATTATTATAATTTTTTTAGTTACAGTTAAATAAAACTACTATAAACTACAGTGTATTCTCTCAATCATAGAACAGCTCTTACTTTTTGAACAATTGTCGTTGCAAGTTCCTCTATGAGCTCTTCCTTGTGGTCACGCAAATACCGAGCCTCATTCTGTTTCTCCTGTCATATAAGAGAGAAAGAGACGCAGCAATAAGAGAGAAAAGTGCAGTATTTTTCTAACTGCAGTTAGATATTCAGGAAACATGAGGAAATGGTCAAAACAGAGAGATGGATAAGTCAACAACATTTGAACACTACAAATGATATTTTTATACAGGATTCTTAAATGGGTGTGGAGAAGAACAGATGGATGTACACATAAATGTCTGATTGATGAGTGAATATTTGGATGTCTGAATGAAGGATGATTTGGTGGTTTGACATGAACAGGAGTTTCTAACCAGGCTGTCTTTGTAGCTCTCTGCTTTAGCGATGGCTTCTTCTATCGCCTCCTCTGCCACACGTAGAGCGACAGTAAGCGTGTCTGCCATGCTGTGACCTGTATCCACACATACACACATCTTATTATGTTTAATGTCTATAAAACTAGATGCACAATGAAAGTAGATTGTTTTCTCTGTGTATGTGTGTGCTTTTGTGTATGTCGAGTGTTAATCTTCATAGAAATTCATAGACCATTCGAGTGCCTTAATAATTACAGCAATTGACCAGCACTCATAGTCAAGAGCCCTTGTTCCTAATGCCAATGGGTAACACAATATACCACAGGATTTATTCCTAAATTTCTGTGTGTGTGTGTGTACCTGGTAAACCCTATATTGTGAGAACCAAATGTAATTTTTTTTGTGTCCCCATGAGGAAAACAGCTTATAAATCCTACTAAATTAATTATTTTGAAAGTTTTCTGTGATGGGTAGGTTTAGGGTTAGGGGATAGAATATACCGTTTGTACAGTATAAAAATCATCACATCTACGAGAAGTCCCCATAATACTGTATGGTAACCCATGCTCGGAATTTGTCCTCTACATTTAACCCATCCAAGTTAGTGCACACACATTGTGAGTAGTGAACACACACACACAACAAACTGTGTGTGTGTGTGTGTGTGTGTGTGTGTGTGTGGTTACAGATTAGGCATTGGGTTCCATATACAGTTAATTAAAAAATAAATGAATACTTTTATTCAGAAAGGATGCATTAAATTGATCAAAAGTGACAATAAAAGACATTTGTAATATTACAAAAGATTGCTATTTCAAATAAATGTTGATCTTTTGGACTTTCTATTCATCAAAGAATCCTGAAAAAAATTTATCACGATTTCCACATCGTTTGCAACAATGTTTGCAACATTGATAATAATAAGAAATGTTTCAAAGTCAAATCAAGTCAAAGCACTAAATCAAGACTGGGCTGTTGAAAATTCAGTTTTGCCATCACAGGAATAAATTACATATATTAAAATAGAATATATTAAAATAGAAAACAGTTGTGATCATTAAAAATTGTGATAATGACAGCACAGGACTGAGATTAAGGATTAAAAGGTACAAGGCAGATTTAAAGTATCCTTATGGGTCTGGAATTTGAAAACATATATGCAGTGAGCAGAAGTATATTGATTTTTCATGTTACCTTCACTCTGCCTGTAGAGCGTGGAGTCACTGCCGTCACAAACACTGCCATTATCATTACTGCCTTCATGAGCGCTGACCTCTAACAAAACAACAGAGAAAGAGAGACATAAATCAAAGGAAAACAAAGGATTACAAAGCATTACATTACTCAGACATCTAGACAATCTACACAGACATCTCTTTTCAGTAATGTTCCCTTCTTTACTTGTGTTTGCCGAAAAGTTTTTTTAAGAATAATAGGCAACTATTGCAGAAAGCGCCTGGTTAAACTGTGTTGAAATACAATACGCACAAGTACTATCATTGTTTGGTAAATTCGTCCCTCAGGGTTGAAATGGCCCTCCTTCCACCTCCTCTTTAAATGTCATAGACTTATCTTTTTGTCTGTGAAAAGTCAGTGTTTGATGCTCTATTTTATCAGGTAATGCTGTCATTGAGATTTAGAGCAAAAAAAGTATGGGATGTAATGACGTTTTATATCTGCTAGCTTGTAATTTGTTGACAAAACTGATGAGAAATTTACAGAGAAACTAGGAATGTCATTGTCAGGAATAACATTTTGTGTGTTTGTGTGTGTGTGTTTAACAGTCAGATTCAATGCACTCAGTTATTTTATACTTTATTATTTACAATTATCATTTCAAATATTATTTGCTTATTTATATATGCTTCCTCAATGCTTGTCAGATTAAGATGACTTTTTAGAGACAATTTTGTTCCCAAATTATAGCTAAGAAACCCACAGAATAATTTAACTGCATTCATACACTCCCCCAAAAAAATAAAAATAATTTTTATTAAATTAAATTAAATATTGTTAAAAAGTTAAATTTCCAAACTGGTGTCACAGCATAATGTGTGTGTATTTTGCTCTTACACATTTGAAATGTACCAGGTTTGTACATGCAAATATATATACACACTTCCCATCCATGTTGTGCAGGAACTCTTAGGTCTGAGTGACTAAACACAATATTGCACAGACTAGTTGGAGGTCAAAACTAAAAGGTTAGCTTGAGAAAAAAAGTGAGAGACGTTACTGTGAAATGGATATACATGTCATTGCGCCCACCTGACCAGACGGTTACCTTTTCACTTTCTTTTTTCAGCTGACCCAGAGAGAGCGCTAGCTCAATATCACCATGACAACAGCACAGAGAAAAAGACCACCACACATCCTGCCTGGTCTGTAACCGCAACACGCAGAGCCAGTATCACTACTAGCAGAACGCAGCCAGGCAGAGATTGTCATGTTTACTGCATGATTTGAGAGCCATTATCATTAGAAACATCAGGAATGGCTGTTTTTGAGTTTTGAGTAAATATTGTGTAAAATAAAAGAATCATAATGAAATAATATTTAATAATAAAACATATAATAATTTAAAAAAATCAACACCTGAAATAGCTGTTTTGAGTTTATACTCTTCAAAATAACATACAAAAACAACTACTACTGCCACAAAAATATTTAGTAAAATTATCATACAAAAATAAAACAAATAAATCATATTACTATAATTTATAATAATTTAAATAATAATAAATAATATAAATTGCTGTTTTTGAGTTTAAATAAATACAAATCTAATCTAATCTAATCTAATATATTATATTACTATAATAGTAAAATAATACAACTATACCTACTTCTACTACAAATAATAATACATTTTTAATATAAAATAAAACATCAGAAATGTAAAAACAAAACAAAAAAAACTGTCACGCTGTGGCTGTATAAAGGAGCTTACGACGAAGGAGAATACAGAATCAACAGTAAATACACGTAGGGGAAACACAAGCAGAATGACTGTTTTTAAGTTTTGAGTAAATATTGTGTAAAATAAAATAAAATCCGTATTGGCATTGGTCATCCAAAATCTTATACTGTATGGTTCAAGAGCAATCTCACAAAAGATTCATAGAGCTGAAGGTCCTTGTATCCACAGCAAAGCAGAAACAGGAAATGTGATCTGGACACTGGAAAAGTCTACATACACTGCAGGAAATAATATCACCTCTTGAGTTCAGTACAGTCCCACCTTCAAAGAGTCATTTAAACTGAGTCTGGCTCATAGCTTAGGGATCACACACTATGAAATGACTTTCAATTTAGAAACACTGAGAATTCAAATGAGTTAATTTAGGAAATGTCAGTTCATTTGTGTGTACACATAAACTGATATAGACTAGCAGACTCACTCACTGACAGACTATCGGTTCTAAGAATAGCCCTTAATTTGGCTGAAAACAAGCTGAAAATCTAGAAACAGTATGTGTGCGTCTGACAAACTGATAATGGCACAGTTGTACACTATGACAACAGTATAATATGTGATCTTTGTCACACCCAAACACATAAACCATAAAAATAAAAATGTGGTAACCTTGCAAGGCATTTTTCAGTGTATACAGCACACAAAACACATGTCTGTATTACTCTCTCTTATTTATATGAACTCATACACAGATTTTTAGAGTATGGATGAGTCATATTCCCTACAGCTCAAAGACACATAAATCAAGGTCAACTTAGACACACATACTGTCACATTTTGGGGTTTGTTTCTTGTTCTCTTACGAGAGGTCTCTCGTACTGCGTAAGTATCTTACGCTAGGGGAAAATCCCTTTTCCGCAAGATATTGAAGCCAAAAAATTATCCTTAATTTTGTATTATTGTAAAACGCGTTGCGGCAGCATACAGACATAGGCAAGACGGCTCGCGTGCCTATTGGCTGTCCTGCGGCAACTGCAGCAGCCTATCGAGCGAGGCCTAGCAGACCCAATGAGGGTGCTTCGCACCCGCTGCGTCACATCCCGCCGAAACGGGCGTGGCTTAGGCCTATAAATCCAGCTCGCAGGCAGCTGATATCTGATTTTTCATCTCTTCAGTGAAGCTCACGCATCGCTGGATCCGGAGAGAAGCCGCGCCGTCTGAGGAAGCCTTTTCAGTGGGACGAGTCGTCACTGAAGTCGCTGGCCGCGCCGCCTTCAATCGCCTTCCTGCTGCGCTATCCGGCGCCTATATCCTTTGCTCTCTGTTCTGTGTGTGTGCTCGCCACCGCGACACACTCTATCTAAAAGAGCTTGCGTCTTTTTCAAGATGCCTTCCTGTGGCTCGTGCAGAGCCCCACTCAGCGACGGGGACCGCCATGTGATCTGCGTTTCCTGCTTGGGTGAGGATCATGCAGCTCTCGCGCTCGCTGACGGCGGCTGCCCTCATTGCGAGCTACTGCCTATGGCGACTCTGAGGACTCGCCTGGCACTTTTCTTAGAGACTGCACCCCTGCCTGCTGTGGTGCCACGCCGTAAAAAGCGCCGTGCTCAGCGGGTCCCGGAGCCCTCCCCCACAAAGCATTACCCCATACCCCCATAAAGCTAGCTCCGCTAGCGTCTCTTCCTGACGGACAGCGGCCGCGGTCTGCCGCTGCTTCCGTCGACGACGCCGATGAGAGAGCCGCGTTGGGGGAGGACGATTCCTGCTCTATCCTGGCGTCGGGCAGTGAGGATTGGGTGAGCTCTGTGGATCTCGCACCCACTGCTTGCGCATCGTCAGGAAAGAGAGCTAACATCGAGTCAGAGCTGATGCGTGTACTCGCACAGGCCGTGGCGAGCCTCGGCCTCGAGTGGTCTACGCCTGAGCAGCCTGCTCACAACCGGCTGGATGGATATTTTCTTCCTGGGGAGCGCGCTTCGCCTGCGTCCAGACCAGCGCCTTTTCTTCCTGAGTTACACGAAGAAGTCGCTAAGTCTTGGAACGCCCCCTTTTCAGCTAGAATGCGCTCTTCTGTTTCGCTGGCATTCTCCGCTGTTGACGATGCCAAAAACAGAGGGTACCATTCGCTCCCACCGGTCGAAGAAGCGATAGCAGCCCACCTTTGCCCGCCCTCCGCTGGACGGCGCGCTAAGCTGGCGCTACCATCGAAAGCCTGCTGGCCAAAACCTGTTTGCACTTCTGCCGTCAGGCAGACGTTACAGATCTCTGCGCACTAGAACATCTAGGCACAAAAACAGTTTTTTCCCCCATGCTATCTCCAGCTTAAACAGCTAAAACAGCAATTAACACCTGCTGTATAATTATGATCATATAGGGATTGTCAAAGTTTTTTTTTTTTTTTTTTTTTTTTTGTCATCTACTGAATTTTTCGTCAACGATACCAGGGACACCGAAACACCGGGGAACATGAAATTTGGTGGGCATGTAGCCCCACTAGACTTTTACGGAAAAATTTCGTTTGGTCCCCGGGGGCCACTCCCCCCCCGCACTGGGCCCCCCCAAACCCAAAAAATGCAGTTTTTCCTAAATAACTACCTGAACCGTGGCACCGAGGATGAAGAAATTTTTATGGTATGTTGCTCTTAAGGGCCCACATCAACCTAGCCCATAATCACTCATTTGTGATTTGCGCCCCTCCCATAAAAAATGAAAATGCAATATTATTCTGCTTTAATCGCCCCTATCTTCAGTTGAGATGTTCAGAACTGCACCATATTTCATGTGTATGATTAACTTGACATCCTCTGGGGGTATGGTAAGTTTCGTAGAATTTCATCCATGGGGGGGGTTTAAAATAAATTAGTTTATGTGCACATTTAGTGACTGTACACTCATCGGCCTGTAGATGGTGGTGTTGAGCGAAGGGTTGCTGGTTTAGGATGATACTGTCACTAAGGTTGCCAACTGTCCCGAATTAGGCGGGACATCCCGTATTTTGGGCCTAATTTATTTGTCCCGTGCGTGACCTCCCGTGTCCCGTTTTTTGACAAGCTGATAAACCACTGACTGATACAACAGCAACAGCAGCAGTGCTGACCACGACACTTGAGAATGATCACCGACACCTGTCATCATCCAATCACAGCTTTTTTTAATCACTGTTTTGAGACAAATCATTGTTTGATTTGCGAACATCCTCTGCCGTCTGGTCGCTTCCGCTTCAAGCCGGACTCGTCTCGCGCTAACGGTAATTTCCTTTCACTGTCCACGTTTTGATTTCGGCTAATCAATTTTGGCGAATGCAAACAACGTGATTATTGTTCATGAGTCTAACATCCAGCCACGCAAGAAAACATGTAATCTACCTGAGGGAATAATATGCTCAAAAAACATCTTAACTGTCACTTTTGATTAATGTAATGCATCCTTGCTGAATAAAAGTAGGCAATTACTTTCTTTATTTTTTTTCCCAAAAAATAATCTTACTAACCCCAAACTTTTGAACTGTAAGCCTAGTGTATAATGTTAAAAAAACTTTCTATTTTAGATAAATGCTGTTATTTTGAACTATGGTTTGTTTGTAATGTGACTTTTTTCATGTATGACATTAAAATTATTTTTAGAATTAAATACATAAATAGGTTAAGCAATACAAATGTGTTTATGTCTGATAACCTTTTAAACACAAACTTAACTGCAGACACTGAAATGACGTACACTGTGTGATACAGTACAAATATTTTGAGTGTCCCTCATTTTCCTATAAATAACCACGATTGTCCCGCATTTTCCTTTTCTGAAGTTGGCAACCCTAACTGTCACACACACACACATGCAGGAATACAAACAAACGCAAGCATGCACACACACTGACATCCACACGCACAGACACACACCCATACACACACATACAAATCCACAGACACACACACACAAACACACACGCGCACACACATGTACGCACGCATACATACACGCACAGACACACACACACACAGACACACACATACACACAGACAGACATGCACATACTACTACTTTTTTTAGGTATATACATAAACACGCAATACAGCCAAATTGCTCCACGTCATTTATTTTTGTGGAAAGCCAGTGCAGGCCTGAGCGGCGGTCATATTTTGTACCGCCATGCGGTACATCTAGTTCATTCAGTACTTGAGAGAGAAGCAAGAGGTTTTTTTTGTGTAAATACATATACACATTTTATTTATAGAGCTGTACACACAATGCACAAATCTGTACATAACTGTTTCAGATGTATACTAAAACTATTATTATTGTTTATTCTATTTATTTATGTTCTCATTTAAATGCCTGTTCTAATGTCATATATGTATGTATGTACCAAGAGCTCCTGTAAAAACCACAAAAAATTCCTTGTGTGTTTGTGCACACTTGGCGAATAAAGCTCATTCTGATTCTGATTCTGATTCTGATATTGTAGCTTATTGCATATTCAGTACAAGCTATGGAAAAAATTGAGACCACTGTAAAATTATCAGTTTCTCTGGTTTTACAATTTATAGGTATGTGTTTGGGTAAAATTAACATTTTTGTTTTATTCTATAAACTACTGAAAACATTTCTCCAAAATTTGAAATAAAAATGTTGTCATTTAGAGCATTTATTTGCAGAAAACGACAACTGGTCAAAATAACAAAAAAGATTGTCAGACCTGTTGTCAGACCTCGAATAATAGAAATAAAATAAGTTCATATTCATTTTTAAACAACACAATACTACTGTTTTGAAAACTGTGTTTAGAGTTTTGCAAAAAGTTTGTTTTTCAATTGCAAACTGAGTGTAAAGTATATAATGTGCTTGCAGTTTTGCAGACTTGGTCTGAAGATTTGGTACATGAGTGAATGGTTTCGCTAGGGTTACCGAGAGGGGACATGTTCGGTTCACTTAGTTTTGTAGTGGCCACAACATATAAACTCGTGGGAACGTGATAATATGTTGTTGCCACGAGATATTAATTCGTGAGAACTTCATATTAAGTTGTGGGAACGTGATAATAAATCGTGGCCACGAGATAATTTTGTTGAGGTAACGATACCATTATGTCGTGGCTATGCGATGTAAAGTCGTGGCATCGAAGTCATATGTGGAGGGAACGATATATTTTTCTTGTGGCCACGAGTTATGTTGAGGGTAGCCTACCACACCGGTCAATACTGTAACCATATACAGCAGTCGGAGATGGAGATGAATGATGAAATAACATTTTACTTTGAATTAGGAATGTCATATAAAGATATAGTGCGGTCTCTGGCATTAAGACATGGGTACGTTATAAATGAAAGACACCTGAAGCGCACTCTTAAGTTGAATGGGCTTTTTTGTCGGAAATTTGCTGGCTTGAATGAAATACTCGGGTCACGAATAAAGTCCCATTTAAGGCAATAAACAAAAACAAATTATGAGAAACTTAAATTAACAAATAACAAACTAAATTATGATGACCGGGGTAAAAGGAGGAGCCCGTATCGCGTGTGAGGATTCGGTTCCCAGATGTTATAACACTGGTAGCCACGAGAAACGGATGTCGTTCCCTCAACATATTAAGTCGTGGCCATGAGAAACGGATGTCGTTCCCTCAACATATTAAGTCGTGGCCATGAGAAACGGATGTCGTTCCCTCAACATATTAAGTCGTGGCCATGAGAAATGGATGTCGTTCGCTCAACATACGATCTCGTGCCCACGAGATATTATGACGTTCCCACGACTTAATATCACGTTCCCACGAGTTTATATGTTGTGGCCACGACAAAACTAAGTGAACCAAACATGTCCTCTCCCAGTCACCGTATTTCGCTAAGTGGGCCTCAAGTTCCACTTTTAGTGTCTAAGCAATTTGAAAAAACGGTAATCAGGTATACAAAAAAGTTAACTTTAAAATGTGTTTAATACATCACAAAGCAGTATATGCATTGCTCTAACAAATGTATTGTGATTGCAGTGTTAAAAAGTAATTGTCAAAGTGATATATCATTTAATCAAACCTATGAAATATTGCTTCTCTATCTGCTCTGTTCTGTCTCTTTGCCTTGCTCTATCTCTCTCTCTGGGTGCAGTAAAAGTGTGGTGTTATAGAGGTAGACCATTTAACAACTGCAGCCATGACCTACTGTGAGATCACTTCAATGTTTCACATCAATGTTTCTTGTTTAATTTGATCTGTGTGTTTTTCAAGGACAGAGAGAAACAGTCAAGCAAGCTTGAACACACAAACATGCATTCATTCGCTTATGAGCGAACTATAGCTGAACTACACAAACTGCGACTACACATAAATACTCGCTCTCTTGCACAGATTAACCTGTACTAGGACGTGAACCCTCATGACACACCAGCACACAGACAAACACGAGGACTAGAGTGCAAATGAAACTATAAAGCAGTGACAGATCACTTATAAGGGGGAGGAAGTTACTCAATCATTACGTCACTGTCCACACACACATTCAATGTGCTCACTGACTCATGTTGGATAATCCGCATTTCTCATTTCAAATGAAAGCCTAGCAGCAGTAATCCTATTTCTTCTGATAGCGAGAGATAGAGAGAGAGATGAAAGGTATATGTGGGTGTTAGTCTGATGGTAAGGGGATTATTTCATTTTACACTATACTACACATAAAATAGTTTTAGTAGTGACTAGTGAGCTACTACTATCACCATTGCACTGTTACCCTTTTTATCACATGGATTGATAGCAAAACTATATAGGTCAGTTATTCTAGTATAACTACTAGCATAGTGATACTAACATGATGCTGGGAGATGCTAAAGCATTATCACTTGCTAATCTGTAGCCTACTGTGGTATCACTAATTTTGGATGTAACTAAACACTGAATGTCTTGTTGAAAAAATATGCCTCTACCTACCTTTTTGCAAAACTCATACAATTCACTGCAGTTTCCAGCTGAAATGAACACTAGGTGCAGTAAAACAACACATTTTTGTTCACACAAATAATGATCACAAGGGCAGATTATCAATTAATTAAGAATTATCTTTGAGCGACTCCTTGTACAATACTATTTTATGACCTCAAAACACTTTAACATAGGGCATGATTTGTAAACGAATATATTTTGACGTTTGCATCACATTATCAACTGCATATGTACTTCTGTACTTCTTTCTGACCGAGTAGACTTGCTCTGTAGCTCAAATGGTACAACATTGCACTTGGGTGTGAGTCCCATAAATGTGATAAAGTAAGTTGTATGTTACTTAAAATATAAAAATTATACACACACTAAATTCTGGATGTATGTGTGTATTTGGTACCTGGTAACTCAGACAATGCTCCTCTTTCGATGATGTGTTTCCTGTAGAGGGTCTTCAGCACTTTGGCACTGCCAAATCTCTTAAACCGACTCTTCACATTATTGTAGTACCATTCTAGAGACTGTGTCCTCAAGAGCCTACACACAGAAGAAAGTGGTTGAATGTTAAATTGAACATAATAAACTCAGATTAATTCCACTATACAAATAAATACAAAGCAATAGATGAAATGCTATTCTTATTCTGGCTGCAGGATTATTCTAGTTATAACTATAATGCTGAGATTCTGTAGTGTGTAACCAGTGTCACTGTTTTATTACAAATACTATAAAGCAAATGCTGTATTTTATTTATAATAGAACATTACTTTAAAAATTAATTGTGTATGCATTGCCAAAATAGAACTAATGTCTTTTCTCTGCACTATTTCATCGAGTAAAAATACTTTGTAATTAGTGTGTAGTCATTGCTCAGTGACAACTATTAGGCTGACATTGCTTTATTATAGACATTGTGCAGCCATTACTCTATTTTAATGATTGTGCTGTCTCTGCTCTATTATAACTATTTAAGATCAATGACCTATTGCAATTAAATTTAAAAAATGTCTTCATTATTATAAATCTATCATTGCCTTTTGACTTGCTTTATTACATCAATTTGGGAGTCATTGTTCTAAAACAACTATTTTGCTGTCACTACTCTGGTTAGGGTATAACACTGCTTTAATAGAACTGTCAAGTAATCTCTATGACAACTATGTGCTTTATGGCAATAATTATAAGTAAATTAGTACTTTCCTGTGTTGTACAGTTTATTGCTATGACAAAAAAATAGAACACAGTGACTGCTCACTTATATTTTCCCCATTCATTTTCTCCATAGGAATTCCAAAAAATCTTCAGTTTTCCCAAAACTCATATTTATTCAATAGGAAATTTTCATCTAAATGAGATCTGAATTAAATCTGTGCAGGGAATTAAAATACTCATCTGTCCGTCTGCCAAGCTCCCTGACACTTCCCATGGTAAAAGAGATCATTACCATAATTGGCTTTCTGAAGCTTTAATGAATATAACTTGTGTCCATAGGGCAACATGAGCAGGCGGACAGAGATGGATGACAAGAGAGAAACAGACACAGGGTTTGTAATAAATGAAATCCCAAATAAATGTTTTTCTCTTTCTGTGAATACTGGGAAATTGTGCTTATTTAGTAGTATTACTAGTATTGCGTCAACATTTTCTCTATTAAAAGTAAAAAACATAGTTCAGCGAAAAAAACAAAACAAATTTAATTGTTTAGACAAACCAAACTAGTTCAACAGAAAATCAGGGGCGTAGCAGCTGTGGGGGATGGAGGGACACGTCCCCCCTACTTCTATTTAAAGGTGATTCTGTTCCCTGTACTTTTCCAACACACCACCACTATTCCAGTCCATGTTCTTTGGTGTTGGTTAAATAGGTTTGTGTGAACTAAAATTCAGCCAATCACAGGTGAGTGTCAGTGTTGCTCTGTTCTTTCTCTTATTCATTGTCATTTTTATTTGACAGGCTGAGAACCTTATGTTAAATTCATTGCACTGCACTGCACTGCATTAAAAACAGAGGACAATATCATAATTCTTTCAAACACAGTGTATTTTATTTTCTATCATGACCACACTCGGAAGTGAAGTAATGGTAATGGTAATGGATATGACAAGGTTAATGTATTTGGTCTAGGTGGAATAGATCTGCTACGCTGCTGCTGCAGAGCAAGGACAGCGACTTGCTACTGCCAATACATAAACACATTGCTTTGAGCATGTAAGACATACATACATAAGCATATATGAAATTACACACTAAAAACTCCTGGGTTAAAAATAACCCATAATGGGTTATTTTTGCCCCAACTCCTGGGTTAAAAAGGGACCAACTAATTTATGGGTTATTTCAACCCAGAAAACTGGGTTATTCTTTTTGACCCAAATTCTGTGTTAAATACCTGACCCAAATGTTGGGTTTAAAATCCCAACATCTGGGTAGAGATAACCCACAAATTAGTTGATCCTTTTTTACTATCCCAGTATGTCTTATTTCAGAAAATAAAACTTTGTTTTACATTATATTACACTTCAAGCACTTTTAAATTTTTATTGAAAAAAAAACACACACTTGGACATGTTTATTTTCCTATTTATTTTAGGTCACACTGTAATAACAATATTAGAAATAAAAAATAGAAAAATAAACAACAATTCTCTGAAGAGCCTCATCCTCATCTATGTCTTCATCTGAAAGACAGAAAACAAGACAACATGAGTATTGTTAATAAGTCGAGACAATTGTGAACCACTCACCAGACACTCTTTCATTATCAAGCTAACAAATAATCACTTTTAAGGGAATGCTGTGGCTTTTTTTTGTACGTGGCCCAAATTGCCAGTTAACTAATGTGGTTATTTTGCAGCATTACCCATTTTGTGTGAATGACAGTCTATACTGTCCATCTTTTCTTTCATTAACAAGTGTAATGACATTAATGCAAAGGTGAATATCTGGCCCATTCTTATGCATAACAGCTTAAAGACAAGTATCTTTTAGGGTTATATAGATATGCATACCCCACTGTCGAAGAAGTTGTGACTTTCACAAAATCTTGCACTGACACATTTAAGCCTTATTAAAGAAAAATATTTAGGTATAGAGAGATGATATAAGGGCAGTAAGAGTAAAATGCTCACCTCAGCTCAGACAGCCGCCACTCAGTTAGCTTATCAACGACAAAGCTGTCCATTCAAAATGACCTGGAGAAAAACATAGCAATATAGAGGTTAGCAACAATTCGAAGACTTGACCCGCTTCTTTAACTCTCCTACTTCAGCCAGTAGAGCACTGTATAATATGATAAGCACGGCGCAGCTGGTAACCATAACTCAACTATTGTGTTGCTTCGTCGCTCTGTACTGTAGCCGCGGCTAAAGGGGGTCGCACACCGGACGAGAAGCGCAGCGCTGGGCCGCGTCCCGTCTAGGACAACTCGAGGTATCGCACACCGGACGCGCACTCTCTCAGTTTATGGCCGCGCAGCACCATGTCTTTAAAATTCAAACACATTACTCTGTATGAGTGTACACACACCGGCGGCGCCATCCGGCGTCTGTCTACGGCGCCCAGCAATGGCTCAGGACTGTGTTCAAAATCCTGCCACGCCATTTACATAGTTTTATATTAAATTGACATTATATTTGTCTCAAATCGTCGTTGATGTATATACTGAACTTACCATGTGCTGCAATATACATTTAGTTTTACATTCATTCACAGAAATGAGCTGATTGAATGAAAATTGCTGATGTTATCGGATTTATAGGTGAGATTCTCAATTCATTCAGTTAACGGACGATCTGAGGTAGCTAAACTGACTGCAGACTTAACAACGATTGTATTTAATTGTACAGTACATTCAGAACATAGTACAGACATTATCTTAATTTCATAATGTCCTTAAACATAACAATATTGCTGGCCATAAACTGAGAAAGTGCGCGTCCAGTGTGCGATACCTCGAGTTGTCCTAACGTTAGATGTTGTCGCGATAGCCGCAGCTACATGTCAACCACAGAATTACCACGGCTAACGCTAGTCTCAACGTAGCAACTAAGCCATGGTAACTGTTTTTAGCAAATGGTGCTAAACTAGCAACGGGGACATGGACAGAGAAAAGTTTACGTTACAACAACACTGAAAATACTCTCTTACCTTGAATATAGATGAAGTTGTACCGAAGAAGCACAGCCAAAAACGGATCGAGCGCGAAGAGGCGGTTATTTCAAACGACTGTTGTGAGAAAATTCCGGGCAGGCCCGAGAGAGAGAGAAAGCCAACCCTATAACCCAGAACATGGGTTACTCTTTGAAAAATAACCCAGAAACCCAAACAACCCAGGAGTTGGGTCAACATATTAGCCCTATAACCCAGAAAATGGTTACTCTCTGAAAAAATAACCCATAATTTTAACCCAACACAAATAACGTACTCGGTTACTAACGTAACCTCGGTTCTCTCTAGAAGAGGGAACGAGTACTGCGTAATAGATTACGCTAGGGGAAAAACTCTTTTCCACGAGATATTGAAGCCAAAAATTATCCTTAATTTTGTAATATTGTAAAACGCGTTGCGGCAGCATGCAGACATAGGCGAGACGGCTTGCGCGCCCATTGGCTGCTCTGCGGCAACTGCAGCAGCCTATCGAGAGAGGCCCCTCATATAAATGAGGGCCTATAAATAAGGCTCCTATAAAGAAGGCTGATAAAATCTGGTTTTTCATCGCCCAAGCGAACCAGATCGTGATGCATGAACGGCAAGATACGCAGTACTCGTTCCCTTTTCTAGAGAGAACCGAGGTTACGTTAGTAACCGAGTACGTTCTCTTACGAGAGGTCTCTCGTACTGCGTAATAGCTTATGCTAGGGGAACAGTGTAAAACGCCGTGCGTGCTGAGATCCAACACTAAGGTCCCAAGGGCAGGTGCCCGGGGCTCATACAGTGCATAATCATCAGGGACTCACAGAGAGTCTGGGAAGAGGGGCTAGAATAGCATCATTCCCGTAGAAAGTAGTGTTCCACACAGTCAGGGCGAACTCGGCCTGGACTGATAAGTATTAGGGGACTTATTAGCGACGCTCTAGCAGTTTCAGCATCCTGAGCCGATAGCATCGGGCAGACAATACTGATTTATTAGACCGAGAGAAGCTTAGCCTGCAAAGCGGGAACCTCTAGGTTGTAGAACCTTATAAATGTAGACGGAGAGGCCCAGCCTGCCGCCATACAGATATCTTGTAAGGCAATCCCACTAGACCAAGCCCACGACGAGGCCATGCCTCTTGTGGAGTGCGCTTTGACACCTAACGGGCACTGCAGGCCCTTAGATGTATAAGCCAGCGCTATTTGGGGACAAAAAACGCCTCAGCGCGTTGTCGACTGCCATCATTTCCAGGCAGTTTATGTGTAGAAGCTTTTCCCGCTTTCCAAGGTTTCAGAGCTGAGATGCATTTCTGATCGACCTTGAGGCGTAAGAGACCGGAGGTCCACGCTCGACGCGGTACTCGCGCTTTTAGCCAGAACTGCAGCGGGCGCATGCGAAGCAGACCCAGCTGAAGCACTGGAGATGCTGAAGCCATGAGACCCAGCATCTCCTGAAACTTTTTGAGCGGGACTAAAGTGCCGTAGCGAAAAGTTTTCATCATGCGCTGAATACTCAGTCTGCACTGTGGCGACAGCTGTGCTGTCATAGACAGCGAGTCCAGTTCTGTGCCCAGAAAATATATTTTCTGACTGGGAGACAGCGAACTCTTCGCCCAATTGACTTTGAGACCTAGATTCTCGAGATGATCGAGTAATATGGTCCTATGTTCTATGAGCTCTGAGTGTGATCGAGCTAGAACCAGCCAATCGTCCAAGTAATTCAGAACTCGTATGCCCCGGAGTTTCAGGGGTGCGAGCGCTGCATCCATGCACATCGTGAATGTACGGGGTGCTAGGGACAGGCCAAACGGCAGGACTGTGTATTGATATGCCTGGCCCTCGAAGGCGAATCTCAAAAATCGCCTGTGACGTGACGCTATTTGTATTTGGAAATACGCGTCCTTCAGATCTATTGACATAAACCAGTCCCCTTGGCGAATTTGCGAGAGGATTTTCTTGGTTGTGAGCATTCTGAACCGTCGTTTCAGAAGTGCTTTGTTCAGCTGTCTTAGATCTAAAATGGGTCTGAGACCCCCGTCTTTTTTGGGTACCAGAGAATATCTGCTGTATATGCCCCCTTCGCTCTGAGCTTGTGATAAGGGTTCTATGGCCCCTTTGCTCAATAGTTTCGCTATTTCGGCTCGAAGTAGGTGTGCTACTTCCTTTTCCACCGTAGTTTCGGTTCGCACCGCGTAACGTCGTGGGCGTCGAACGAACTGTAGCGAATACCCTCTTTTTATAATGTTCAGCACCCACTCTGATATCCCGGGAAGCTTTGCCCATGCGTTCGCATGAATAGCTAGGGGTAGAATGATATCTGGGCTCTGGCCGCGACATAGTGGCGAACGGAGAGCACCAGTATGCTGTAACATAAACGCCGTGCTTGCAGCGTGTGAGGCGGGGGGCGCGCTGATCACAGCGGGTAGCCTGCCCGTGCTCAGCTCTCCTATAGCGGTTCGCTGAGAGAGAGCGAGCGGGGCGAACCCCATAGGGCTTGTCATGTCTGTGAGTGAATGTGGGCGCGGGACAGCGGGCACATTCATAACACTGAAAACACCGTCTGTTTGGGCAGACTGTATATGTGTTGGTTTCGTTTTTACAGAAACCGTGAGATATGCAGTGTGTAGTGTGTAGTGCAGGCACATTCACTACATCTAGTGCACAATCGACATGAGTCGATTTTATTTGTGCGAGCCGTGTGTGGCGGGCTGTGCTTGTGTGTAGGAATGAGCACTGGGCTGTGGGCATTTTTACTACACTCATAACACAATCGGCTGTTGCCGGAATACCAGAAAATACACTCTTTATGGGATTTATCTGGGTCACCGTAAAACGGCGTTTGTGTGCAGGCAAACGGGCTGTAAAACCGGCTTGTTTTCTGCTAAATACACTGGAACAGTCACATTTTCTGGAACTGAACGAGCGAGAAGTTTTGGTGGAAGTCCGGCCGCAGCGGGACTTGAACACCGTAATTTCCCTAGACTGGCTAGGAAGACTTTGAGTTGCCATAGAAACGGTGTTTGGGTGCAGGCAAGCGGGTTGTACAACGCGCTCGTTGGCTGCAAAATACACATCTGCAGTCGCCTTTTTAAGGGAACTGACAGAACGAAAGCATTGACGGCATAATTTTATCTGCCGGCAGACCTGGGATTCGAACACGGGTCTCTTATGCGAAAGCCTAAGATTCCACCACTGAGCCACAGGGGGAGAACACATAAGCTTTCAGTTAGCGCGAGCATATAAGAGAGCGTCAACATGTCTTGTGACGGCATTTGTTTGCAGGCGTGTATTATAACAGGCTCGTTTGCTGCAATATTGATATTTCCAGTCGCCTGAGCTTAAGAGGGGACTGAGAAATGTGTGAGAAATGGAGGTTGGTCCAGCCTCAGCGGGACTAAAACACTCTTTTCTCCTTTCGCCAGCTACTCTCCTAACGTAAAGAGAGCTAGCCGCGTGACCGTCCACTTCTGACATCCCATGTGAGCGGCGCAGTTAGTGCGGCTCGGACAGAGGGAGAGGGACGACCATTCCTTACTGCTAGAAGCCAGGATAGAGCAGCTGTAATCCTCCATAAACGCGGCTTCTTCGTCGTCATCTATGACGGAAGCGGCAGCAGACGGCGGCCGCTGTCCGTCAGTAAGAGACTCGAGCGAAGCAGGCGGCGAAGCTGGCGGGCGAACCGGCGAGCTTTCGCGGGTTGGAGGAGGGTTCCGGGACCCGCTGAGTACGGCGCTTTACTGCGCGGCACCGCAGCGGGCGGAGGTGCAGTCTCGACGAAAGATGCCAGGCGAGTCCTCAGAGTCGCCACGGGCATCAGCTCTCAGTGAGGGCAGCCGCCGTCGGCAAGCGTGAGAGCTGCATGTTTCTCACCCAGGCAGGAAACGCGACGACATGGCGGTCCCCGTCACTGAGTGGGGCTCGGCACGAGCCACAGGAAAAAGGGCATCTTGAAAAAGACGCCCGGCTCTTTTAGTGCAATGAGAGTGTGTGTCGCGGCGGCGAACACACAAACACACACAAAACACAGTAGAGGAGAAAAGGATATAACGCCAGAAAGCGCAGCAGGAACGGCGACTGAAGGCGGCGCGGCCAGCGGCTTCAGGTGCAGTGGCTCGTCCCGCTGATAAGGCTTTTTCTGACGGCGCGGCTTCTTTCTCTCAGGATCCAGCGATGCGTGAGCTCCGCTGAAGAGATGAAAAATCAGATTTTATCAGCCTTCGAGCCTTATTTATAGGCCCAAGCCACGCCCGTTTCGGCGGGGCCTCTCTCGATAGGCTGCTGCAGTTGCCGCAGAGCAGCCAATGGGCGCGCGAGCCGTCTCGCCTATGTCTGCATGCTGCTGCAACAATTTTACAATATTACAAAATTAAGGATAATTTTTGGCTTCAATATCTCGTGGAAAAGAGTTTTTCTCCTAGCGTAAGCTATTACGCAGTACGAGAGACCTCTCGTAAGAGAACCCAGGAGTTTTTAGTGTGTACCCATTGCAGGTGGGGCTGGGGAAGGTGGAGGGTTTCAGAGGAACTTTGAAAGTAGAAAAAATTGCTTCAGCTCACATTGACCAACTGTTTGCACATTGAGCAGCACGCTCATTGGCTATAGATGCAACAGGAACCAATCAGTTTGTGCTGTGTAGTTAATGATGTAATTGTCAGCTAAGTAGAGATTCATGAAAGAACTTGGTATTTATTTCACAATTGAATTTCTGTTATGATTTGAGGTAACGCTAGAAATGATCTTTCCCCATTAAAGAAAACAACCCGTTTTGCATTGAATATGTAATTTCTATATTAGCTTTTAGTTCATTACTTCTATGTTCTTAACTTTAATTGGTGTGTAGGAAAGACAAGCTGCCTTATCTCAGAGCAGTAATTAAGTAAGTCGTGGGAAGTTATTGACACATTAGATTGATATAGAAAAATGCATGAATGAGAAAATAAAGCATGGGATGTTAAATGAAGAGAGGTATAAAGCATGATAAGTCGCAAAAAAATGTGATACTTGCCCTGTCTGACACAGGGGTTTTCAAACCTGTCACTGCACATTTTGAATGGGTGCGTCTCAATCTGCTCCCTAGTTCAGTAGTCAAGGCACAGGGAGTCAGGCCCAATACACATTGGGAACTGATGACTCTATTTCCGCACACATGACAATGTCTGCATGTCACAATGAGAGTCGAAGATCCAATTGCAAGCAAGCAATTTATTGACAAACAGGTTGAACTGATGGAAACACTCAAAACACCATGATTAGCAGAGGGGCGACCTGGAAGCAGATATACAGGAGAGGATGAGTTATATGAATAGTCCTTGAGCGGATGTCAACGGTAACTGGAAGAAGAGGACTCCAACGATCTCCAGAAGTCTGGGAACACAGACGAGATCTAGGAATATCTCCGCAAGGAAACCAGGCACCGGAACTGGGTAAGAGAGCACAAACAGGAATGACGAACCGACACCATGCAATAATCACTCCCGCTAGATATAGGCAGCTAACAAACAGAATTAACTAGCTGCAGCTGCGGGCTGATTAAGCGATCAGCTGGTTTCTAAGCAACAAACAAGCAACACACACATAGATCCCACACCCACAATCAAATGAACAGATACACAAAATGAACACATGGATCGATGAACCGTGACACTACATTGTACAACATTACTACTGGTATTTATGAATAACAGCAGAACTGAAATCTTTATGACGTTATTTTTTTTATGTTATTTGTGTATTATGATAAATACTTTGCTTGTTTATAAATTATAAATGTAATCTAGATTATGTCCATTACCTGTCTAACAATTTATGTTTATACTTAAAAAAATATAATTAAATAATTAATTATATCTATATAATTAATCAAGTGTCATTATGTGTTGTGAGTAGGCTCACGTGGTTTACGTTTTTTATGCTACAGAACTTCTGTTAAGGGAACATAGTGAGCATTGATTCACCCTGGTTTTCACAGTGCATTGTGGGACTTTTTAGGGAGCAAACTTTCAGTGCACTGTTATGATTTTGTATTTAAAATGGCCGACTCCCTATTCAGTGCCCTGACTACTGAACTAGGGAGCTGATTTTTTTGTCTTTGTCTCCTCTATCTGAAACACCCACTTCAGGTCTTGCAGTCTCTACTAATAAGCTGATGAGTTGAATCAGGTGTGTTAGATGAGGGAGACATACAGAATGTGCAGCACAGGGGGTCCTCCAGGTTTGAAAACCCCTGCGGCCGGTTGCATAAACAGCTGCTTATAAACATAATGTTAAGACAGTGTCTTAAGTTCTAGTATGACCTACTAGCAGTTAGTCAGGGGCAGTCAGTCTTAGTTTTCGTTATCAAAGTAGGCCTATCTACGTTTTTAGGTAACTGATTTAAAAAAGCTATGAACCATCTTAAAAAAAAAAAAAAAAAGTCTAACTTGTAAGACTAGTCTTAGAGGTATATGCAACCAGCCCCTGGTCTGACACATACACACATTATGCGTGGCCATACAAATGTGGCCATTGAGAATGCGTCCCAAAGTGAAAGGGATCCTGCCAAATCATGCGGTAGCACGCAGGAACACAAGGGATGCTTTAGCACAGCAAAGACATGATCATTAGGGGGCAGTCATGTTTCATTCTGAGTCATGTCACGTACTGAAGCCAATTATCTGCCTGGCCAGCAGATGTGAACCTGATGTGCTGAATTGAGTTCTTTTCCGTGGATTATTGCACTTGAATGGTCAAATACAAACACAATTATGACAAAAATGCTAGTCTGGGCGAGTATGCAGGTAAACACATGCCTTAAGTAAAAGTAAATAGTTGGGAGAATCAAATGTGAAACTGAAACTTATATCTAGAAACATGTTATTTGAAAGGGTCAGCTTTTAAATTCAACAGCAGTTTAGATACATTGACTCAAGTCAAGTTCTCCTGGCATCAGTGATGGTTAGAATTATAATGTATTAATTACAGTTTTTCTTGATTGCTTAAACACATTTCTTGAAACTATGCCTCGTATTCTCAACTGTAAACACAAATCCATAACGTCTCACCCAACTCCCCAAACATCCTATTTTCAGGTCAAAATGAAGCTCTACACTCAAAACCATTCACTCTTGCTGAAAAAAACAAACTTTGCCCTCAGATAGGACACACAAGCCCTCAAAATCACACACAAACATAGTCTAACACACTGGTGCAATAAATTCAAAACAACATTTCCAAAACTGGTAAGTTATGTTGCCCCCCCCCCCACAAACCTTTTCACATGAATAACACAAAAGACCCAACCAATGGATACATTGGCACATTTTTATTCATTCATGTACTACACAGTACAACACACACACAACAAAACAAAACAAACATTTCCCCCTGTTTTATTTTTTTTATTTTTTTATTCTCTCCTCTAAACATTTTTTTATATTTACTTGCAGTAAGATGTGTGTGACCATCATATGACAGTAAAAGAGCCACACAAACCTTATTCTAATATGGAATTGTATTGGAATGGTAAAGAGTGTTAAGACATGACAGGAGGGCCTCCACTCAAGGAGACAATATGATGAACACGTCTAAGAATGTTCCACATTTGGTTGAAATACCATAATTTGCCTAGAAAGATAACATTCAGGGAGTCAAGACTATAAAGGAGAAAGGATGCCCTCCCTTCACTGTCACACTCTGCAGCCACTCTGTGTGACTGTACGACTGCTGGCCTTTTCTTGCAAGAAAATACACCTCATCAAAGACTATTGGAAATGTTTGTCTTTTATTCAGTGATAGAATTTTGTTTGCCACCACACCTCCCTGAAGGTTCTCGAGGCGACAGTAAAGCGAGTCAAATTTGGCCTTACTCATAGCCCAGCCTCCCTCATAGTCATACCATTGATAAAGACATGGGCAACTAGAGTGGCTTGAATTTCATCTGAGACTGCTTGTCTTCTTGCCCTTGCTGTTTGTCCTCCTCCTCCTCCTAGTTTAGGGAAATGGGTGTTCTTTTTGATAAATGGCATTATGGTTTTGAAATTTTAGTTCAAAAGCCTGGTTATAGTGTTTAAGCAATCGAGAAAAACTGTAATAAACTGCTTTAGGCCAAAGACTCTATGTTTTGTTGATTGATGAGAGTTTTACTTTTATTTTTTAAACTTACATTTTACACTAAAATGGATTTTATTGGCTGTTATCGGCTGCTATACTGTATATAGCACTAGCAATGCCATGGGTGAGAATCCCAGGGAATGCATTATATCTTTAATAATACGATTTGCAGCGCTGGATAAACGTGTCTGCCCAATGTGTAAATGAAAATGATGTCCTGCAAAATATGAACTTTGCACTTTTAATATATATAAAAAATGTAAAGAGTAAAAATAAAAATAAATATTTAGAAAAATAATTGAGTAAATGAAAGTTTCAATTAAACTAAGCAATGTTTAGGGCTGACCTATCATTTTGAGTTGCCTTCACAAATGCCTTAAAACATTCAGCTTGTTTTAAAAGATCATCTAATATATTCTAGAAATATAGATTTAACAAGGTATGCTGTTATGGCAAGAAGGAGGTGGGAACCAGTGAACATTTAAACACTTTAATAATAATAATAATAATAATAATAATAATAATAATAATAAAGAAGCAATAAAAATTCAAGACACTGAAGGACACCGGACAGTTGAGTGATAGTCATAAAACAAGACAGCAATACAACAAAATAACAGCTGTTTAACATTCAATAATTAAACATTTATCAAAGAAAGCTAAATTTAAATAGATACGTTTTAAGATGTAATTTAAAAGTAGTCAGACAATCACTTTCTCATATATATTGTGGAAGAAAATTCCAGAGACGAGGAGCAGCACAGCTGAACACCCTGGACCTGTCACGGTCACCAGCTAGTCACCACCTCCTCACTACATTTCCCATCATCCTCCCTGGCCCTCACCTGCATGCACTTCCCAATCACAGAGATCGCTGTCACCTGTCACCAATCTTCACTGATCATCATCCAGCACTATATAACTCTTCCCACTGCAGTTCACCATTGTCTGGTCTTGTTGTTCCCTCAAAGAACACTTACCGGCCATGATACCGGCCATGATACCGGCCATGATACCGGCCATGATACCGGCCATGATACCGGCCATGATACCGGCCATGATACCGGCCATGATACCGGCCATGATACCGGCCATGATACCGGCCATGATACCGGCCATGATACCGGCCATGATACCGGCCATGATACCGGCCATGATACCGGCCATGATACCGGCCATGATACCGGCCATGATACCGGCCATGATACCTACCAGAACCTTCAGTCTTCAGTTCCGAACCTGCAACAGATAAGACCATTACTCCTCCAGATATCCATCCTGAACACCATATTCATCAGTTACTCACCTGCTTCCACCATTGCGATCACATACTTCTGCAAATAAACCTGTTGATTACTTTACCTGTGTGAATCCTTCTGTTTCATGACAGAAGACCAGACCCTAAATTTAAAGTATGGTCGTTTTCCACATCCATCAAAACCCAACTGATCATCTGATACACTGTTTCCAGGATGGCCGCCTGATCGAAGTTCCTAGAAATTTCACACCAGGTCAACTGGACAGATGACGTCCTAAAGAACGTGTGTGGGCTTGGACTGGATGATCCTCTGCACCAGCCAGCTTCAGCAGCAAAACCATGTTCATTCACACAAAACCTGGATCATGTGCTGTTGTTGTTACATTGCCACTCAACCAACATCAACAGCCATCTTCCTCGCCACACCGCCTGAATGTCTTCATGTCATACCTGCCGAGCCAGAGACTGTTCACGCATGTCAGCCGCGCCTGAGAATTCGCTGCCGGTTCCTGAGCCCGCTTCAGCCCAGGGACTTGTCCCGTCGAGACCGCCCCTCCAGAGTCTCGTCCTGTTGAGATCGCCCCTCCAGAGCCTCGTCCCGTCGAGACAGCCCCGCCCCTCCAGAGTCTCATCCCGTCGAGTCTGCCCCTCCCCTGCAGAGTCTATAGGTCCCCGGCCATAGTGGCCAAGCCGGGCCTACTACTTTACCTGTGTGAATCCTTCTGTTTCATGACAGGACCCCATGGTGATTAAACAAACAGATCGGTCCAACAACAGATAAAGGAGATCTTAAGAGTATGCTTGGGGATGTAAATATGAAGCAAAACGGAAAGATATGAGGGTGCAAGATTATGAAGAGCTTTAAAAGTGAGAAGCTGAATCTTGTACTCTACTCAATATTTAACAGTTATTTTTTAATAGGTGAGCATGAACCTGAGATGCAATAACCTTTCCCAGGATTTTTTGACAGAAAAGGTAGATTGGAAATTGGGCGACTGTTGGAAAAATTATTAGGATCAGCGCCCGGTTTCTTGGGTCTTGCCGTTTATTACAGCAACCATAAAAGATGAAGGAACAACACCTGAGGTGAGAACAATGTTACTATACCAGATGGAGAAGATAAACGGGCTTTGACCAAGTGAGTAGGATCTAACTGACAGGTGGAAGACTTAGATCGTCAAATATGTCGGAAGTTCAAAATGATAAAATAGTCGGAAGTTCAAAATGATAAAATAAGGAAAGAAGAGAATCATGGGAAGGCAGATACAACGGATCACATGCCATATTATTTTGAGGAGTTCATTGTTGATAAATATTGTCAATTTTGGTATTAAAAAAGGTCACACATTTGTTACATAGATCACTAGAATATAGGTGAGAAGGAAGGGTATCAGGTGGCCTTAAGATATTATTTACTGTATTAAACAAAGATCTTGTGTTCCCTTCATCTGCCTTAATTATAGTAGAATAGTAGATTTAGCTGTTAAGAGAGCATTCTTGTAATTGAGCATGTGATCTGTCTCTTTATGAACAGTAAGTCCGGTTTTAATGGATAAACGTTCTGAGTGACTTCCCTTAGCTTTAAGTTGTCTCAGTTCAGGTGTAAACCAAGGATGCATAATGAGTAAAACAGACAGTCCCTCATTATATTAGGAAACCAAGTCATCCAGAGTAGAAAAGGCATCTCTGGAAGAAATTGTCAAGTCCATCAAGAGCGGATAGATCAATGTTCTTAATATTCCGAAATGAGATGGAACGACCCATGTTAATTTTTTCTAGCATTAAGTTAACACTGAATGATATTAATTTGAGATCTGATATGGGCAAGATATATGGCTATATTAATAAGTAAAGTGAAAAAAATGTAATGTCCGCAACACTGCTTTTAACTCCCATATTTAATAAAAAGGCAACGTTTCGACCCTGCTGGGACTTAATAGACTTAAAAAATAGGTTTATCATCTTTTTTTTTATTTTTATTTTTTTTATTAAATATGGGAGTTAAAAGCAGTGTTGCGGACATTACATTTTTTTTTTCACTTTAGCAAGTTCCTTTTGTCCTGCACCAGCCAGAAGGTGGGATGTGCATGTGCACACAATTACTTTTTTATTTCTTTTTTTTTATATATATTAATAAATAAACACGGACGAGACACCATTCTTCAGAAACGTGAATACAGATTTATGCTTTGTAAGGCATTTACATAAAACTTTATTCGTCAAGTACAGTTATTCACGGTGGTTATGTATTCCTGTTATGTTATATAATAATACTGTTTTATTCGTACAGTAACTGTAAATGATTCAACCCTTTTCATTAACAGCATGTGTTTCGAAGCAGTAAAGATAATGACTTAAATGTTGGTTAAATGAATAATTAGCTCAAGAATATATATACAAATAACACTTAATTCATATGCAATCTGTCATGCTAGTAAAAAGCCATAGAATTTGAGCTGACCTGTGGCTTTTTTACGGTTTCCAAGATCTTCAAGAGTCTGAAGTGGATGTTGGTCAACAAAAAGACATCAGGAAATAATATACACACTTCACAACTTATTCCAAGCAATGACGCAGACTGCGAATGGATTTAAAGACATGAAGCTTTATGTCCAAGCATTTATACTGTTGCTCATAGCAAGATGATGGATGGTTAACCTTTTTAATATAATATAGTGCAATTTAGTAATAGGGAATTGTATGTATTGTAATATTTAATGCATATACGAATCAATTTCTGCTAATAATCCCAGATATATGTTCATGCTTAGTATTTACTGTAAAATACATAAAGAAATCTATTTTGTTAGTTCAGTTATCCGTGTCGGCAGTGCAGTAGAGACACCATTCTAAACTATTTCTATACATCACTTATCCTGCCCCAAAAGACCATAGACATTACAGATAACGTCTGAAGTATCAATTCATGTTCATATTTCTTAAAAAGTTTAAATTATTCATGTGTGACTGATACGCCGCAAATCAGGTGATTTTAGGTAATTGTTTTGCTTGCAATTCAATGATGCCCTATGTCGGTTGGAAATCGTAAGATGGCCGCTTGAACACATCCAGTGGCTGCCTGCTGGAACTTATTGAACAATCTACTCATTTATGTAGATCAGTGAGTGTTACCCATCTTCATGACCCACTTTAAGAAAGAGGATGCAGACTTGAGATTCATTAACCACAATGGAAATAATTTTTGCAGTAATTTACATTATAATATCTGGCGTAATGTAATGAAGCCGTGGCCTACAGCAGAGAGCATTCCCACAATCTTTTTCTGTTCAGATGTTAATTTATGTTCACTGAAAAACTCTTTTATGTTCTTCCCTCTGAAGTCGATCCAGCATGAAAATGAAGTTCACAAATAGTGCGGGTGAAACAGACCGTGTTAATATTTAAATTACAATTATGATGGCACACACTTTGTACATACTGATCTGTCAACACAGAAGATGGTGAGGTGAGAAATGACAAATCACAAAGTTAAATGGACAGCAACTATGCTGCCCTTGAGATGTGATCAGCATCTCAAAAACATCAGGCGTGTCCTTACATTCAACATCATGATAGGAATGTTGGGGTTTCTCATGTTTTTTAAAGACGGCAAGCTATTTTAAGAGAATATTATTATTAATGTAAAAAATAACAAAAACTCCCCATGTTCTTTGGATAGTACTGTATGTATGGCATGGTATGGCATCATAAGACCCAGGGCAGTAGTTTGCACACATGCAGAATGCACAATAATGAGTCAGTTCAACTGGCCAAATAGAGAGTCCAGGACATAATGTTCACATGCAGACTCAAAACAGCATAAAGATAAACACACAAACATACATTGTAGTACAAATGAGGTATTCACATATACATGAATGCAAAGTATTTTATACAGTGCCTGAGATAGCTTGTCCAAAACCACTGGAACATGCACATGGGTACCTGTACAAATCAAAAATACATAAAAGTGGTTCTGTGTGTATGAACTTGAGTTAGTATACACATGATCAGGAACTTATTTTTCATGTTCCATGTTCTATATACAGTGGTGAAAATGCTAAGGGTGGATAATAAGGGTGCTGCGCAGTGATACACAAGATCTGTAATATGAAACGGTCATAGCAATGTTAGTGTTCAAGAAACATTTCTTATTATCATCAATATAGAAAAAGGAAACAAAGCTGTTAGTTTAATTACTTAGAAAACAGCGATGTTATCAGCTTTTTGCTGAGTTATATAATGTGGAGATTCAGTAGCAAAGTGGTATATATTTTTTAATAATTATGTAGATATAATAAAATAATGATATTAACTAGAAAATAAATATAAATAATTATTAGTATAATTGTTTTTAATATATTAATATAATTGTTTTTATAACAGATAAGGATTGAGATAAGGAAATAATTGTCTATTTTACTGTGTTATTCTGTGTATTTCTGTTTCTGTCTGTGTATTTGGGTGTTCATCTTTGCACTCCTCAGGAGTGCAAAACTACTGGAATTACATACAGTTCTCCCCAGACACTCAAATACATATTCACACACCACAAGCCTCACTTCACAACTGAAAGAACAGCACTCTTCAATTCACCCTTAGGGCCCTGAGATTGATGAGAAAACCTATCTACATGCTGACAACACACACACACACACACACACACACACACACGCGCAGGTAAAATTGTAAAATGCTCTTGACAGATGTGTGTCCAGCCATCATCTGCCAAATTAAAAAAATGCAGCACCTGTGCAATAAAGCTCTGACATTATTGCCACCAGACACTGAAATATACATACCAGCTTTTCCATATAGGAACTTTTGCAGCAAGGCATCATAGGATGCCAAAAATGGAATAGGATGTCTAAAAACTCAAAAAACTATTTAGATTAAAGATCAAAATCAAAATAAGTGCATGGTACAAACATGTTGTGGCTTTAAGTCCAACTGAAAATGCCCAATTGACTGACTAGTAAGTAGCAAATCATGGTTCATGGTTGTGATAATTAATGAATTAATTTGTGACATTTATATAGCGCTTATCTAGGTACTCAAAATGCTTGACATATGGAAGGGGGAATCTCCTCAACCACCACCAATGTGCAGCATCCACCTGGATGATGCGATGGCAGCCACATTCAGTGTTGCCAACTTAATGACTTTGTCGCTATTCTTAGCAACTTTTCAGACCCCTTTAGCGACATTTTTTTCAAAAAAGCGACTTGCGACAAATCTAGCAACTTTTTGGACCTCAGTAACCTCCAAATGCTGCCAGTAGCCTACTGTCCTGCGAGCGTGAGGTCTTGCTTTCTCCCTGCCGTCTCTCTGTCTAGCTATCTACCCTGTTCAGTGAATGGCTGAGAGGAGCAGCAGCACGTTCATCTGTTGAGCGCACGGCTGCTGACAGACGTGAATGAGCAGTGTTTTTCCATGGACTTATCACTTATCTGTTTTTCTTTTGTTTTATGTTTAAAGAATTTTGTTTGATTTTTGTTTTCTTGTGCTTATTACTTGTAACAATCACGGTCACAGAGCTTTAGTTCATCCGGTTCCCGAACACTCTCAATTCAGATAATTTTCCACATAGGCCTATAAAAAATGTAGTCATTCACTATATCATAGCTACTCGTTCTTGTCTGACAAAACAATATATAGGAAATGAGAACAGCTTTATTTGACATTCGCCTATATTATATTATATTAAATACAGTATGTGAGCATTCATTTAGAGAGAAAACACATTAGGCAGGCAGAACGCAAGTACGATGCGATGACGTCATGAATATGCTAATTGACGTATGCCGTCATCTAGCGACATTTGTGAGAATGAACAGTGTTCTCTTCCACGCTCATTACCCACAACCGAGGTGCCCTTGAGCATGCACCTGACCCCCAATTGCTCCCAATTATTATTCTTAAATAATAACAATAAAATACAACCAAACAAATGCCAGAACTGTTCAGATTACATAAATCTCACAAATCTGTCTTCAGAGTCAGACTACACAATATTTTTGTATGTTACGATAGTCACTGTGTCAGATTATGCGATTTTGACTCCTAAATTATTCTTGTGTCACGGAAAAGAAACGTGTCAGACTACACGTTGCTTCCTGACCAATCATTGCTTGCCGTCTTTATGGCGTGTGTGATGTCATTTAAGGCAGAACTAGTGGGGGACTGACTTCCGGAAACAAGAGCATAAACCGGGTTGCTGAAGCACCTCCACTATTGCTTGCCAGCATTTATCTTTTTTTCACTCTGTCGTGGTAGTCCCTTGAGGAAGATCATAAAGGCAGGAGTATAGCTGCATAGCTCCACGAAACTTTGCTCCATTGCATAATTCCACCTAACAGCACCAATACCATCAGCTCTCTCTCATTTCACCATGTTTGAAAGCAGTGTATGGAAGAGCTTCTATGCTCCTATTAGTCAACTTCACAGATGTGACGGGAACCCATTGTAGAGGACCAAAAAATAAATAAATTAAACATGCTAGTCTTTCTGTTGTGAATGGTTGCGTCGGCATGGCGTCGGTTGTCATCCACTATGACACAATATAAGAGATGAAACGATTGATTCTTGCGTCCTGATGCCCATTGTCATTTACGAATCACCACAACATCCTAGTCCAAATCGTGCTGAAATCTGTCAGCATCCAGGCTGCTGAACCCTGTGATAGACCCACATATGCGCGGTTCACTTCAGTGCCGCTACATATCCTGTAGCCCAAGAATGAAATCAGTAAAATGGTCAATTAAGGGGATAACAACAGCACAACCTGGGAAAACACACATAAATAATATGCTTACCATTTATAAAATAACATTATGTTCAAACATGATCTTTTATTGTCTTTTTTATTGCTCTCTCTTTGCCTCTCCTCTTTTTTCTGTCTTTAAGCTTTCCATCGACAGCTTAATGTTTTCTATACTGCTGTGCTCTGCTTGACTACAAGTCATTATAAATCATGAAAACCTCCTCAAATATCCTTTCATTTCAAACATCTGTCAGTACATCTAATGAGCTTGATAAATGTATGCATTCTGTCACACTGATCCCAGTGTAGATTATTACCCAGAATTAGCAGCATCACATCTGTTATCCCGCTGACATTAGCTGACCTAAAACACTTGATGTGGCCTCTGCACCCACGAAGAAGAGAGTATTAACAGCCTGGGTGAGACTTGTCCTCTGAAGGTGTTGTAACACTCAAGCTGAAGAACATTTGAAAAGCATCTGTGTTCTAAAAAAAATCACACTTTACAGACGACGCATTAAATGGCTCTCAGGCAGGGTGAGATCTCACAAACATTTCATGAACAATCCCTTCTGTCTCTCTCTCAGCTACCACAGTTTCCATCACAGCACTCTTTTTCTCTCCCTCTGTCCAACAAACAGCTTATGCCTATCCTTGAACTTTCAGGATATGAAACGCCTACTAATGCTCATGAGAATCCATAAAAGAAAAAAAGAAAAAACACTCTGATTATTCTGTTTTTCAAGTTTTACCTGTGTCCACAACAGTTTCATAAGAGATCTCAAGAATGTCTCAACCTGCTCCGATTGTTTGAAATCAAATGTAAGATATTTCAATATGAACTTAAACTTTATTGGCTTTATAACTATATACTGTATCTCAATCGCTTCTGTTCTTATTTTATCCTCTGAAAAAAAGTTGACAAATGAATGAAGCAATCTTTTTTCTTTCTTTTATTTTTACCATGCATTGATGAAGGACATGATGCTCTTTTCCTCTGTGGTTTGAAGTTGAACCCTGATCTTTGAGATATGAAACTGTATCAATAATATCTGGGCTGTCAAGGGCTTAAAGGACAAGTTCGGTATGTCCCGAGAATTTTAGGCTTCTTAATGCGTTTTTAGGAAGGATTGTTCCAGTGCCCATATGCAGCCATTCTGGAGGTGGGGGGGAAAGCGAAAGAAACCTAAAATTCTCGGGACAGCAGCATGTGTCCAAATTTTAATCTTAACCGTTCTATTTCATCAGAAACGATCTGTAAACAGGGCTTTAAGTGTAAAATACCGTGTAGCAAATTAGCTCTATGAAATATTAATAATCAATAATAACTGGTTATAATTGATTATGAATATTTGGATCAGTTAGTATAATTAACTTACTGTCGTAAATTAATATTACAATCAATTAACCTGTTTGTCTTGTGAACACTCAGGATTAATTGTTTATTAACTCTAAGAAATGTACATTTCCGGGGCATGGGAAATGTCTTTCTTAATTTACAGTACGACTAAGAGCAGTAGCAAAAATCTTAAATGATTAGTGACTCCAGTTATGAGCTTGAGACACGGACAACTTTACGTGTGACATGAACAAGATTTTATTAAGTACTCTAACATACACACACATACATGCATACAGTTTACCAAGGGAAAGAGAGCTGAAGCAGAATACAGGAAAGCAAGAAATTATAGCATTGTTTGAAATTCAGCGGATCAACAGCCTTGAGCAAACCATCAGTTTAGTTCTAACACGCCCTTCTTTAAAGGGGTAAGGATACTTAATGTATCAAATAATGAGACTAAGTTTGATACTTGCATGTCTCGCCCATTTGAATTAAACTGTCCTGATGCAATCTGTTGAGGCTCCAGTTGATCTTTGCTGATGTGGTCTTGATGAGAGAGAACCAGTGGTTTTCGGAGTATCTTTGGTGAATGGAAAGACAAGGCCGCAGCCTGGCACAAGCTTGGTGGGTCCTTAGAGGCTTCTAGTTAAGCATCATCTTCACGTCAGCATTTCAGAAAGGGACTAAGCGAGAGCTAAGAGCTGATCAGTGACTTTAAAGCGTGAAGATGGCACAACCTCTGGAGCTGTGTGAGCCAATGAGAAGATTTCCCTTTGGAGGGAAATTTTATGACCCATTGTCCCTTTGAACATGCAATTTGATTGGATGTTTAACACAAGAATCTTTAAGATGCTTATAATACTAATGCGTCACAAAGTTAGCAGAATGTAATGTAAATTAACAAAACAGGGATGAAGATGGGAGTTTATAGATACCAAAAATGCTACACATTTGATTTGGTTAACCATATTATCCAAAGTCTGAAATATTAACCCAATAGAGTTTACAAGAATACAAAAGACAACCACATTAAAGGAAAATCATGAGATCGGAAAATTAGATACATGTTTACACATTTCTCAAATGGTTATATATAGAATATATAGAATTAACAGGGTTTATTTCTCCTTCTCAGAGAATTAAGTAAGAGTCGTAGCTTTCTGGACATTCTTTTGGATCGTAAAATCCTCTTATCAGTCTCTGTGTGTCCTGTAACAAGACACCGCGTTCTGCCAGTGTGTTAGCTTCATTTGGGATGTTAGTTTTTGGGGGAAGTTTCACAGGCATTTGTTGGGAGAGTGAGTTTGCTGGATTATTCATTATGAATAATAAATGAATAATTTGTGTGTGTCTGATTGGTCCAGATGCTACAACCGAACTTGTCCTTTAAGCCTAAATGAAGGCAGTCACAAGGCAAGCAATCTATGAAACTTACATTTCTTGCTCCACCTTCAAAAAAAAAAAAAAAAAAAAAAGTATACTTCGGCTGACCGTGTTCCGCATGACATGATTTTCAGATATCCGCGCACAACAGCGCGTGCGCAAGGAGAATGTTGAGACAGAAGAATCCAATAGGTGACGATGCTCAGTTGGTATTCGAAGAAGAGTGTGCCAAGTAAACAAAGCAACATAGGCCCTGTCCCAAAAGGCACACTTCATATGCACTTTCGGTCTTATACTTACAATGGCTGCCGTGTGTCATGGAACAGAAGATTGCAAACACAGGTAAAATCTGAATGGAGTTTATTGAATGACAAACAGATTGTCAGCAGGTGAGTTTCTGAATTGCAGATAGTTTTGATGATACTGGCATGTAAGTGACAGGTCTTATCTTGTTGCAGGCTGAGATGAGTGGGTACTGGATGATTGAAGACTGGCAGTACGATGAGACACAGAAGACTGAAGAAGACGGAGGACGAGACAGTTCGAGACAGGGATACTCAAGTAGGTTATCTGAAGGTAAGTGGTCAGGTAGTAGTTCAGGGTTGAGCAACGATACCAGACAAGTGTGGTGTGGATGGTGACAGCTGATATAGGGTGAGTTAACAAGGGTAGTTGCTGGCAGGTGTGGGTGATGGAGTGTGTGCTGGTGGTGAGCAGGGAGGATTCTGGGAAGTGTAGTGTGGAGAGGTGATAGTAGACTGGTAACTGAGGATGTGACACTGCATGTGCATGTCTGTTAAATCCATGATACCGTAGGGTATCCCATTTGTCATTTTAGGTTTCAGAAGGGTGCTCGTGTGCGCCCCCTTTGCAGTCGATATGTGCCCTCAATGCACACTTTTGGCGAGCCTGCGCTGAAGCGAGTTCTGCAGCAGACTTTTTACCGACAGTCAAAGTGTCATTACGTCATGAAAGTGCGAACTCGTAGGAAGATCGCGAGTGCCATTTGGGACAGGGATATATTCTCCATAATTTTTATTTTGTTTTTTGGTCTAATCTTTGTATGCAATGGCGGATCCACAACTTATCTTCTTCTATCCTTCCGAGCGAATCTCCTGTAAATGACAAGACTCAGTGTTGGCCTGCAGCAATAACATTAATAAAACACACAAAACATTTTTTAATATGACCTGAATTATCATTATTATTATTATTTAGATGGATTACACTACATGGACGTCATATGGACTACATTTGTGATGCTTTTTGTCTATTTTGGAGCCTGTTCACTTTCACTGTATAGAGAGCAGCCTGGACATTTTGCTAAATATCTCTTTTGTGTTTCACAGACAAAAGACAGTAAATGATGATAGAATTATGATTTGGGGCAGTCGAGAGCTAATGGTTAGCGAGTGCGACTGGTAACCCAAAGGTTGCTGGTTCAATTCCAGTACCAGCAGGAAATGACTGAGGTGCCCTTGAGCAAGGCACCTAACCCCCAATCGCTCCCCTGGCGCCACAGCATAATGGCTGCCCATAGCTCCAGGTGTCTGTATCATGGTTTGCAGTGTGTGTGTTCTCTACTCACTACTCCTAATGTGTGTGCACTAGCTTGGATGGGTTAAATGCAGAGGACACATTCCGAGTATGAGTTACCATACTTGGCCTTCACATGTCACTATCACTTTTTACAAAAAAAATAAAAAAAATAATTAAGGGAACTATTCATATTCAGCTATTCAATATTCGACTATTCATTTTCAACTATTAAAATAATCAACTATTCAACTATTAACATACAAAGGGAACTATTCATTTAGAGTGTCTTAAAAAGGCTCCATTAACTATCTCTGTAAATTCAGCCTAGATTTCAAATGCAAAAATCTAAAGGTGATTTGTACAGTAATACTTAATGATGTGGGTGAAGTAAAAGGTTGCAAGTTCACCAACAAGTACAAGCACAAACAGTCAGTGACATCATAACGCCGCTATATCAACATCATGCCTTCAAGATGAGTACTTTATCCAAGGTCACTGTTCCTGCACTCATTATATGCTTAATAAACAAACTACAGCTGGTTCAAAAAGCAGCAGCTAGAGTTCTAACCAGAACCAGGATTTATGACCATATTAGCCCCGTTCTGTCAACACTACATTGGCTCCCTATGAAACATTGTATACATTTTAAAATATTGCTGATTACTTACAAAGCACGAAATGGTTTAGCTTCGCAGTACTTGAGCGAGCTCTTAACGCATTATAGTCCTTCACGTCTATTGCAATCTCAAAATTCCGGCCAGTTGATAATACCTAGAATATCAAAATCGACTGCTAGTGGTAGATCCTTTTCCTATTTAGCACCAAAACTTTGGAACAGTCTTCCTAAAATTGTCTGCAGGGCTGGACTGGGACAAAAAAATTGGCCCTGGCATTTTGGCCCAGACTGGCCCACTACATATGATCATAAACACCACCCATCTTTGCACGCCCTTGAATATGTTTTTGTTCAACTCCTATTCATTAAAACCACTAATGTCATGTAATGAGTGAGTAGGAACGAGTGAGAGTTAATAGATGAAATAAGTACAAAATTGTAATTTATTAATACAATTGAACTAGGCTATATTCCACAGTGATGCATCCAAAAAACAAGCTATAAGCTGCATTGGCATAGCAATACCAGTGTTTCCCACAGGATCTTTGGTAAAACTGTGGTGGGTGGACCTCTGTCCCTCTAGGGGGGTTCGGGGGCAAAAGTTTGTGCATTTTAATGTTAAATTCATCAATCTGGTGCAGTTTGAGAGTTCAAAATTAAAAGCCCCAACCCCTATTAAGTGTGCAAATTAAACAGAGAAAAAATCAAACCTCTTTTAGTAACAGTGTCTGTCTATATTACACTACTACATAATAATAGTTATAATATTAATCTTAATATGACAGTAGCCATAATAGCCATATATTGTAAACCAAATACACTGAAAAATAAAGAAAACTTTCATAATTAGTTTTGTACTAATTTCTAAACTTGAAAGAGTTTCAAAAGGGCACATGATCTTTTATTTTGACGGAAACTGCATCAAGCTTTTATTTTGGCGGAAAACATGGATAAAAATGTGTCTCATTAAACTTCTAGTAAATTGCTGTAATCGTCAACAATGCAGATGTGGAAATAATGCGTAACTGGGTAATGGGTTCCTACACTCATAGCCAAAGTGTTTTGAAAGTAGTTCTGCTTACCGCGGACTCTACACTTTCTCATCTCTCTCCTGATTCTCCTCACTATCCTCCTCATCAGCCATGCACTGGAGCTGATGAAGGTCCTGCTGCTGCAGAAAACATATATATTTTGACACATTTTACAGCGTCTGCTTGAAGGGCCTGTATCTATTTTTCACGCTATTTCTCTGCACATTCCTTGCGTTTCTTCTCCATCTCTCAGACTATTTTGACAGATACACACTTGACACTGCACGCTCACTCAAAGCCCAAAGGGGGAGGTGTTTAAAGATGTGATTGGGCCAGCCCAGTGTCAATCAAGAAAACAACCAATGGGCCGCTGATCTACGCGTTTCATGGGCCGGTCTGTCAGTGGAAAAAAAACTAACGCTTACTTTTTTTTGACCAATGCATTACACCGGCACTACCCTGCGCCGTCAATTAAACAAAACAAAATGAATGGGCCGCCGATGTACGAGTTTTATGGGCCGTAAAAAAAATTTTTTAAAAAGAGATGTATCGGCCCAAAAAGCACGTCGGTCCACCGGGCATTTGCCCGGTATGCCAGATTACCAGTCCAGCCCTGATTGTCTGGGAAGCAGACACACTCTGTTAGTTCAATTCTAGACTAAAAACACATCTCTTTGACCTAGCATGCACATAACACATTATAGACTTCTATAATTCAATGTTAGGCTGCATAGATTAGGTCTGCCGGAACCGGGAACACTGTCCATAAATCCTGATGTACTTGTTACATCATAAGAAAATTTGCTTTTATGCTAATATTAGTCTCTCTGTTTATCCCAAGGTTTACCGCAATCCGCCGGATCAAGGCTGTATCCAGATCTGATGAAGGACCTGCACCTGGACATGATGACAACGCAGTCCTGAAGTGTCAACTAGACTTCTGAGTCTTCTAGACTAAAATTCTGTATTATAAATTTTAAGGCCAGACAAGTAGTTTGTTGAGGGTTGGTTTGTAAAGAAGGACTACAGGCCTGCGCACATATATATTCAAACACGCATACCTATGGACTAAACACGTAATACGCATGTGCACGCCATCAGCATTCTCACAGGTTCGCATTTTTCGCAAGTTTGCGCAGAGAGAACTTAAGGGTTTTCTGTTAGAACGGCGTCGTGTTAGTTAATAACTAATGATCGTTGCAACGGAAGTGAATCAATAAATATGGAATATCAGGGGGGACAACAATAAAACAAACATTGTAACTATTGTTACACAAGAAAGGATTGAATCATCCATAGAAACACACACTCTACTCCTAAATCACTCAGACCTCTGAACCATTCTTAAGACATGTTCAAGAGGACAAAAAGCTATTCCTGGTGAAATCACTGATGGTATTTACTTCTTTACATGCCCAAGATGACTGATTCTACATGGGTCTTAAAGCACAGTGACTAACAGAAACGACACAGAGCTGTGTGCCTCATGGAGTACAGCACATATACTTTCTACTTTCAGAAGAGTGCTCAGGTCCATAACAATGACTTGCATTGCCCAAGGGCTCAAGGTTTGGCTGAATAAAATGGTCCAGCTCTGTTTTACCTGTTTTATAATTATAAATAAAGAGCCCTACAATAGTTACAATGTCTATACAGTATAGTTGTGTTTTTATAGTCTACAGTCTGGCCTTTATACAACTGAAACTTTTTCCAAGCAATTTGAAAAGAAAAAGAACCCCTATAATTATGATGCGCACTGAGGAACTAAACAGAGATGCTGCGGTAAAATGTTAGCAGTTTAGTAGTCTGGAACTAATGCTATTAATTAATGTGTTTGAATTGGACTCTTGATTCAGCCTAGTTAATTAACTAGAATTGCATTTCCGCAAGGAAATATCAGTGTTTACAGAGCAGCACTGGAATAGGGTTGTAATTTCAGGTTTTAGGCTTTAGTTCTATGGAAATTAAACACCACATGAGAGCTGCATCTTGTTTGCAGTCGGCTACGTACAAGAAAAGATAATCCCTATAGTTAAAAGGCAGTTTTAAATGGGTACTGTAAATACTTGCAGGTGTCGGGTTCATTGTCAACAATAACAAAGGTGTAGATTGATGACGAAGTGAACGAGCGTGGAATCATGGAACTTGTCATCATGGTGATTGATCTATGTTTATGGGGAAATAATATTTATGGATGAGTGAATACATTCATGTTTTTTAACATGACTGTGGTATGAAGCAGGGTGCAATTGCTTATGAGAGACAGATATCAGCGCCACACACGAGTCCCGGGGGATATATAGGAATGAGGACATTTCATTCTACCGAACTACCTGCAAGTGCTGAATTAGTTACTCATACAAGTACGTTTATTTAATGAATTAAAATTTTGAGGTAACGCAGCGCTGTTTCACTTGTTCTACACTATCATAATAAACTGCATTTGAGTGTGTTGAAAGTTATAATGTTATTCTATGTGTAAGTTTGTTGGCTGTATGAGATTAGCACCGTCAACATTAGATCAACTAGAATATTATACGGATCGGTTTCTAACATTTCATCATGTTGAGCTATACAATACTGATTCGTTTTATGTTAATTTTCTCACCTGTCTAATAAAGCACATGCAAAAGCGGTGTCTCTGTCAAGTCGAAGATTGGCACTAAGCTCTCGGCATCTCGAAAACGCCACGCCGATAATTGATCCTGATTTTAATTCTCCTTTTGTTCCAAAGTCTGCTTGCCATGGTCGATAATGTCTGAACAAAACAACAGCGTGAGCATGCCGCTAAAACCTCATAACTGCACCCCACCCTAATCTTGAAGGAAGTGCCGCACACATTTTGGACTGTCTGTTTGTTTGCAATGCAAGGGTAAATTACATTTTAAAAATGGTACAGCATTTTCTTTACTCAAGAAACACTATAACACACAATGCTGTGCCAGGTGAGCTACCGAGCAAGTTTACTATGTCAGAAAAGTCATACATATGAACCTGCTTATGTGATGCAAATGTCAAATGTAGTAGTTTACAAGTCACTGTAGCAAATTAGCTCTATGAAATATTAATAATCAATAATAACTGGTTATAACTGATTATGAATATTTGGATCAGTTAGTATAATTAACTTACTGTCGTAAATTAATATTACAATCAATTAACCTGTTTGTCTCGTGAACACTCAGGATTAATTGTTTATTAACTCTAAGAAATGTACATTTCCGAGGCATGGGAAATGTCTTTCTTAATTTACAGTACTACTAAGAGCAGTAGCAAAAATCTTAAATGATTAGTGACTCCAGTTATGAGCTTGAGACACAGATAACTTTACGTGTGACATGAACAAGATTTTATTAACTACTCTAACATACACACACATACATGCATATAGTTTACCAAGGGAAAGAGAGCTGAAGCAGAATACAGGAAAGCAAGAAATTATAGCATTGTTTGAAATTCAGCGGATCAACAGCCTTGAGCAAACCATCAGTTTAGTTAACACGGCCTTCTTTAAAGGGGTAAGGATACTTAATGTATCAAATAATGAGACTAAGTTTGATACTTGCATGTCTCGCCCATTTGATTTAAACTGTCCTGATGCAATCTGTTGAGGCTCCAGTTGATCTTTGCTGATGTGGTCTTGATGAGAGAGAACCAGTGGTTTTCAGAATATCTTTGGTGAATGGAAAGACAAGGCCGCAGCCTGGCACAAGCTTGGTGGGTCCTTAGAGGCTTCTAGTTCAGCATCATCTTCACGTCAGCATTTCAGAAAGGGACTAAGCGAGAGCTAAGAGCTGATCAGTGACTTTAAAGCGTGAAGATGGCACAACCTCTGGAGCTGTGTGAGCCAATGAGAAGATTTCCCTTTGGAGGGAAATTTTATGACCCATTGTCCCTTTGAACATGCAATTTGATTGGATGTTTAACACAAAAATCTTTAAGATGCTTATAATACTAATGCGTCACAAAGTTAGCAGAATGTAATGTAAATGAACAAAACGGGGATGAAGATTGGAGTTTATAGATACCAAAAATGCCACACATTTGATTTGGTTAACCATATTATCCAAAGTCTGAAATATGAACTCAATAGAGTTTACAAGAATACAAAAGACAACCACATTAAAGGAAAATCGGAAAATAAAGGAGATCGGAAAATTAGATACATGTTTACACATTTCTCAAATGGTTATATATAGAATATATAGAATTAACAGGGTTTATTTCTCCTTCTCAGTGAGAATTAAGTAAGAGTCGCAGCTTTCTGGACATTCTTTTGGATCGTAAAATCCTCTTATCAGTCTCTGTATGTCCTGTAACAAGACACCGCGTTCTGCCAGTGTGTTAGCTTCATTTGGGATGTTAGTTTTTGGGGGAAGTTTCACAGGCATTTGTTGGGAGAGTGAGTTTGCTGGATTATTCATTAAATAAATGAATAATTTGTGTCTGATTGGTCCAGACGCTACATCACTGTACTGTACTGATTGGGATCGCTTTGAGAGACCAATCTACTTTGAGTGTAACAAAACTAGCCAATGCACATTGGCATGCGATAATTGCATCAGCTGCTCTGCCTCGCAGCGCGAGCATATAATGAGCAGAATGTGCATTGCATATTTGTTTTTCCGCTGAGGAGCTGAATGGAGCCCGGGGTCAGCGGTGGTCCAGCAATGGTGGCGACGGGACTCACGTTAGATACGTAACCATTCAGTTCAGTCATGTTCGACATGAGTCGGACGTACCGTACTGACTGGGATGCCAATTAACACGCCACCTAGTGCTGCCACCTTCCAGTGCCTAGTGAAAGCCTCCTGATCCCCCCGCATTTATTGAGGCGGAGATGGGACAGGGCTTAGGCCAGGGAAGTCCACTGCTGTTCCGCATGACCCACTCAGACAGACTTGGATAACACTGGGAAAGCGTGCCCTTTCGGTGGAAAGGGAGACGCTGCGGAAGCCACATCCTGCCCATAGGGAGGTATCATGTGGTAGTTACACATATGGACTGGGCGTTTCCGGGCAGTACAACATATGGAATGTCACTGAGGTGGCTCCGGCCTATAGCAGGGGGGAGAAAACACCGGTCAGAGACGGCGGAGCGGGCTCTGCCAAGGGAAAGACACGGGCTCACCGCAGGGAGACGTACCGTGGAAGAATACACATATGGGATCGACGTAGGGAACACAACATATGGGACCCAGCCTAACACAGGTTCCACCAATGCATACAAGTGCTGGGCCTGGCGTTGAACGCTCCCCCACGTCCGACTGCCGAGGGGTGTGGAGGAACTCAACAGGGTTCGGCTAATGGGAAACTCAACTGAAGCAAGAATGGCACACATGTCCTATCCAGTGGGCCAACCTCTGCTTGGAGATAGCCTTTCCCTTCTGCTGGTCTCCGTAACAGACGAGGAGCTGGTCTGAGATCCTGAGGCTTTGCGTTCTGTCCACGTACAGGGCAGAGCGTGGACGAGGGCTGCCAGCCAGGGCTGGGTCTGTCTCCTCTGGGGGCAGCACTTGCAGGTTCAACACCTGGTCCCGAAGGGGAGTGGTAGGAACCTTGGGCACATATCCCGGCCGGGGTCTCAGAATGACGTGAGAGGGTCCCCTACCCTCTTGATAGAAGCCAAAGCAAGCAGGAGAACTGTTTTTATAGACAGAACTGAGGGGGAGGTCAAGGGGAGGTCTCTGCAGTGCCGTCAGCACCAGATATAGGTACCAAGAGAGAATAGAGGGGGGCGAGACGGATTCAGTCTCCTCACGCCCCTCAGGAACCTGACGATCAGGTCGTGCTTGCCCACGGATTTTCCATCAACTGCATCGTGATGTGCGGCAATAGAGGCAACATACACTTTGAGGGTGGAGGGGGACAGCCTTCGCTCCAACCCCTCTTGCAGAAAGGATAGCACAGTGCCAATTAAACATCTTCGGGGGTCTTCTCGGTGAGAAGAACACCACTCAACGAACAGGTTCCACTTCAGAGCGTAAGCATGCCTCGTAGAGGGTGCTCTCGCAGTCTACAACAGCTTGTGGTAGATCACCTAGAACCTCCGCGTTCACCAGACATGGAGTTTCCAGAAATTTACCACATGGTGCCCCGTCTCTGATAGAGGAGGTCCTCCCTGAGAGGAATGGGTCAGGGAGGAGCTGTCGAGAGAAGCATCAGTTTGGGGAACCAGGTCTGGTTGGGCCAATAAGGGGCAACTAGTAAGACCTTCTCCTCTTCCTCCCTGACTTTGCACAGAGTCTGTGAGAGAAGGCTCACTGGGGGAAACGAATACTTGCGTAGGCCCCGGGGCCAGTTGTGTGCCAGTGCAGCCGTACCGAGGGTCCCCGAAGCAGTCCCATATCAGCTGGACCGCCTAGGGATGATTGAGCATGATTGAGCAGGCCGGGGAATAAGTGGCACGAAGCGACCTCAGATGCTTCTGACTCCACAGGAGGAGATGGTGGGCGTGTTGCGACATGCGAGGGGAGCAACGGTCGAAGTGTTGTCCGTACGGACCAGCACATGCTTGCCCAGGAGCGGCGTCTTGAGGTGGCTCAGAACAAGGTGTACTGCTAGCAATTTGAGGCAGTTGATGTGCCAATGCAGTTGGGGGCCCGTCCCGCCGAAACGGGCGTGGCTTGTAGAGTTCTCAACGGGCCTGAAAATTACAACCCAACCCGACCCGACCCGGCCCGTGGATTTAAAGCCCGGACCCGATGTAATCCGACACATCAACATGAATTATCTGTCCGAACCCGGCCCGCGGCCCGACGCCGCGTCGGATTTTTTATTTATTTTTCTCATACACGTATTATCATGACCAGCAGACGGGAATTCAAATCAACCTTTAATGTTCACGCCTTTTAACAATACAAACAACTGAAACAATAAACTTAAAATATATAAATAGGCTGTAGTAACGACGGTGAATTCACCTGCGGCAAGTTTACTTTTCACCAACTCCATCTTCCTCTCTCCAGGCTAAAGGCGTGCACGCAGCGGCGTCAGGTCTGCCCCCGCCCCTCTCCATGATGCACGTTACACACAGCAGCCAGACTTTCTTTACGGTGAAAAGCAGCGATGATTAATAAAAAAAAAATGTTCACTGAGCGGAAAAGATTAAGCCCGAGGTCCGACCCGACCCGAGTCATTTGATTATATTTTCGACCCGAACCCGGCCCGTACCCGCGGGTCCCGTCGGGTTTGTCGGGCCGACCCGACCCGTTGAGAACTCTAGTGGCTTGGGCCTATAAATACAGCTCGACAGGCTGGTAGAATCTGTTTTTTCATCGCCGAAGCAAACCAGAGCGTGTTGCATGCACGGCAAAGATACACAGTACTCGTTTCCTCTTCTAGAGAGAACCGAGGTTACGTTAGTAACCGAGTGTAAAACGCTGTGCGTGCTGAAATCCAACACCAAAGTCCCAAGGGCAGGTGCCCGGGACTCATATAGTGCACAATCAGCAGGGACTCGCAGAGAGTCCGGGAAAGAGGGGCTAGAATAGCATCATTCCCATAACAAGTAGCATCCTATGAGGAACAAGTTATATCAACAGTGTTCCACACAGTCAGGGCAAAAGAACTCGGCCTGGGCTGGTGAATATTATGGGTCTTACACACTCTCCATAGAGTTATTTAATCGATCAGCTGTTTTCTTGAGACGCAAACAGGTCCTCCTTCGCTCTGCCGAATGTTTTCCACAGCAGTTGGACTGTCTGCGGGTGTAGAGACCATTCTCCTGCCGGAACACTGTTTCTGGACAGTCTGTCTGGTCCCACATTCAGGTGGCCTGGCACGTGCGCTGCTCTCAGCGAGCGCAGATTGTGCTGAGCCCAGACCAGGAGGCGTTCCGTCAGCCTGTAAAGGTTTCGGGATCTGATACCTCCCTGGCGATTTATATAGGCCACCACCGACATGTTGTCCGAACGGACCAAGATGTGGTGTCCTTTTATCTGGGGACAAAAGCGCCTCAGCGCGTTGTCGACTGCCATCATCTCCAGGCAGTTGATGTGTAGAAGCTTTTCCCGTTCTGACCACTGGCCGAAGATCGGTCTGCCCTCGAGGAGCGCTCCCCATCCCGAAGTGGAGGCGTCCGTAGACACTACCTTCACACTCGAGGATGTCCCCAGGCTTACACCTGACCGGTACCAGCCGGTCGCTCTCCAAGATTTCAGAGCTGAGACACATTTCTGATCGACCTTGAGGCGATAAAGACCGGAGGTCCACGCTCGACGTGGTACTCGCGCCTTTAGCCAGAACTGCAGTGGGCGCATGCGGAGCAGACCCAACTGGAGAACTGATGATGCTGAGGCCATGAGACCCAGCATTTTCTGAAACTTTCTGAGCGGGACTAGAGTGCAGCAGCGGAAGGTTTTCGTCATGCGCTGAATATTCAGTCTGCGCTGTGGCGATAGTTGTGCAGCGAGTCCAGTTCTGTGCCCAGAAAGATATTTTCTTTCTGATCACAGCGGGCAGCCTGCCCGCGCTCGACTCTCTTATGGCGGCTTGCTGAGAGAGAGCGAGTGGGGTGAGCCCCGTGGGGCTTGTCATGTCTGTGAGTGAATGTGGGCGCGGGACAGCGGGCACATTTACTACACTGAGAACACCGTCGGCTTGAGCTGACTGTATGTGCGTTGGTTTCGTTTTTACAGAAACCGTGAGACATGCAGTGTGCAGTGTTTGTGGGCACTGGGTCGTGGGCACATTAACTACATTTAATGCACAATCGACATGAGTCGATTTTATGTGTGCGAGCCCTGGAATGTGGCGGGCTGTGCTTGTGTGTAGGAATGAGCACTGGGCTGTGGACATTTTTACTACACTCATAACACCATCGGCCGTGGCCGGAATACCAGAAAATACACTCTTATGAGATTTATCATATGTTAAAAACAGCGTTTGTGTGCAGGCAAACGGGCTGTGGTACCGGCTTGTTTTCTGCAAAATACACAGGAACAGTCGCATTTTCTGGAACTGAACGAGCGAGAAGTTTTGGTGGAAGTCTGGCCGCAGCGGGACTTGAACACCGTCGTTTTCCTAGGCGGGCTAGGAAGACTTTGAGGCCTCGGGCTTTATCTCACCATTGAGTGCAATGCAGATGCAGCCTGTCCAGCGGCGGTGTAAGCGCGACTGTGCATGGCTGAAGTTGTGCGGCAAGCTTTGGATGGTAGCGCTATCTTGGCACGCCGTCCAGCAGAGGGCAGGCAAAGATGGGCCGCTACAGCGTCTTCCACAGGAGAAAGAGAATGGTAGGCGAATAGGGATGACGCCACAATGGATTCAGCGATGCGTGAGCTCCGCTGAAGAGATGAAAAATCAGATTCTACCAGCCTGTCGAGCTGTATTTATAGGCCCAAGCCACGCCCGTTTCGGCGGGACGTGACGCAGTTGGCGCGAAGCGTCCCCATTGGTTCTGACGCCATGAAGGGCCTCTCTCGATAGACTGCTGCAGTTGCCGCAGGGCAGCCAATAGGCACGTCTTGCGTATGTCTGCATGCTGCCGCAACGCGTTTTACATTATTTCAAAATTAAGGATAATTTTTGGCTTCAGTATCTCGAGGAAAAGAGATTTTCCCCTAGCGTAAGATATTACGCAGTACGAGAGACCTCTCGTAAGAGAACCACTCGGCACAGTCTCCAACAGTGTCGCCAAAAAGGCTACCTCATGAGATTGGAGCATCGAGAAAGTGAACTTTGGCGATGTCTCGCACCTCTGCAAGGTTTAGCCAGGGGGCGCTTCTGGACCACCAGGGTGGACATCGTCTGGCCAAGGGCCAGCGCTGTGACTTTAATCATAGTTAGTCACCATGCGCAGCTCAACCCCGACTCGTGCATTATGAGTGTTTTGGCCTTCGACTGTACTTGCAGGGTGGCCATCACATGCAGAGAAGAGGCAGTCTGCAGAAGCACAGCCGCCCCATCGTTGAGGGTAGTGAGAGAGGAAAAACTGCTCTCACTGGTGCAAGCATACAGGGTTATGGTCGCGGCTACACGCAACGTTCAAGCTGTGAAAACAGCTTTTTTGCTCTCTGTGAGATCGCGGACAGAGCTGTCTAACGCTGTAATCCAACACCAGGTTTGAAGAGGCGTTCTCCCAAAGAATCAGACTTGTTTTCTCCTTTTTTAAAGTTAAAACACTCTCAGATAAGATTACAGAGCAGGAACAGTACAACCGCTCGGCTCTGAAGCGAAAAGCAAATATGTGATGCACCTGCTGGTCATTATATGCTCGCACTGCAAGGCAGAGCTGCTGAGGCAATTATCGCATGCCAATGTGCATTGGCTTGTTTTGTTACACTCGAAGTAGATTGGTTTCTCAAAGCGATCCCAATCAGTACGGTACGTCCGACTCACGTCGAACGTGACCGAACTGAAAGGGAACTGAGGATGCAAAACATTCTGCTTTTTGATATTTTCGCAATAAATTAATTATTGTGATTACACATGCCTGTTTGATAAGTTTTTCTTTATATTGTATATATTTGTAAGAAATTTGTAAGATTAGTTTTAGAGGTAGGAGTAGGATTAGCGGCTCAAAAATATTTTTTAAGGCAAGTTTTTTTTTGCCCGTTACGTTTTATATATTCTCCTGGTTATGTTTAGGTGGGGGTAGGATTAACGGATCAAAATGTATCTATAAAACGGTTTAAAAAATGCATCAACATATTTATTGTCAGAGTTATGTTCGAGTTTAGTTTTCTTGTGTTTTGGTTTCATTTTCCCTGTTACCATTTTCCTTGTGTTCCTGGTCATTATTAGTTTCCATAGTTACTCATTTGTTCCTCGCCTGTTCTCAGTTCTGTTGATTACTCTGTCTGTCTGTGTGTTTAAACCTGTAGTTTCCTCAGTTTATTGTTTTGTGTTGTTTATGTTGAACTGGTTGTGTCCTGAGTCTTATTCCTGTAATCTCATGCGTGTTTTCCAAGAAAAGACTTTATTGAATTTTCTACGGCGTGCAATTATTACAGCCACCCAAATCGTTACATTTATGTTATGAATGATTTGTAAGTATCTTACATTTATATAGCTGTAAATACATAATGTTTATGTTTTAGTTGCTGTCAATATGTCCATATTGTACATTTCAGAATCTATCCATACATACAAACAATTGACTTTATTGTAAATGTTATGTACTAATACCTACATATAAATAATGAGACCATGTTGTTAATACTTACGTTAGGGGATTAAGAAAACAGAATGTGCGAGGAATATCAAGCACTGCTAGTATTTACACTAGAAACTAGTTATGCTAATATAAAACCACTAATAATTATAGACCATATGGTTTTGAAAGCTGGGCAAGCAGAAAAATGAATAAACTAACATATATAAATATATGTGTATATAAATATACAAAACAAAACAGAATTCCAAGTCATTTGTTAGCTTTCTGTGATAAACAGATTAAAATGTAAATTATTTACCAATAATCTTCCAATCCAGTGAGTTGTCACCAGTTGTGACCAGACTGCAATTCATTGAGACAAACTCGAGAACTGAATCACTCTGACTTGTGAACAAACCATTCATACAGGTATTGTAAATTGGAACAATTGAATCATTGAAAATATCTGACTCAAAAGAATAACAACAAAGGCAGATGTCAAGTTTATCAGTAAATAACAACTTAAATGTGCTCTGTTCCTCATTCAGAGCTATCACCATAGACAGTATACAGTATAAACTGGACACAGCAACCCCATTGGATTCAACGGAGAAAAGTGAAGTCAATTAGAAGCTCTCACTTCCTAATGGCTGACTGTACTGCGCAGACTCAAACTGAGCTTGACGACGTAGATGTGACGTGAGCAACCCGTCTGTCTTCTAGTAGCTGTGCCAAGAGAAATCTGAATCATTCCCTTCCGAAACTTGCAGAGACGGAGAGCGTGAGTAGGAGGTGTCCATGAGCTAGGAGCAGGAAAAACTTTTGCTAAGTATTCTGATGAATTATTTTGTCATTTTGCCTCCACGTACCCCCGATTGCCCGTGAGCTTCTCCTCCTGTCCATACGGTAATCTCTCTACTATGCGACAGAGAGTCGCGTGGTTATGACGCAATCGTTAGCCTATTTTTACAAAATCTGCTTCTACGGGGCCATAATGTAAGATACAAGGTAATGGAGCCTTTTATACATTTTCATGTTTCTTTAGAAATAAATAATGGACAAATGGAGTCTTTAAACGCCTCAGATGTAAAGTTATTCGCTGTCAAAGTGACGCCAAAATGAATGGGAGTCAATGGGATGCTAACAGCAGGTGGGGGTCCTCTAATCAATGACGGCGCCAGGGGAAGCTTCAATATTTTACGAAACATTGGCCCCCTGGCTATCACCTGACTTCAGATAATTGTGGAATATAGTGCACATGTTTTATGAACCACTTTTATGGTGTTTAAATTGGTTTGTAACAACATTTTTCATTTTCAGGTAAACTATTCCTTTAAGACCCTGAAAATGTTTGGTGAGATAAATATGAGCTACATGTAAAATTTGCATCCAACATCTTTCATACTGTTTCAGGCAGACATACATGTACAGACAAATTGCACTGTCAACTTCTAACAATTTACTGTTTGTAATCAGTCGTCTCAGGTCACCTCTCTGCCGAATCGTTTTTCCAGTTTGCAGTGACAGATAACCAGAGCAGTGATTAGTCAGAGCGTTTTGTCATATAGATCCAGAGGCTTCTGTCATATTTGTCACTTCAGTGACTCAGCTTTCATTTCTATATCATTATACACGAGTGTTTGTTTCTGCTGTGGGGTTATTAATCAGGTAGTGCTTGAACACAAGCAGCCAATCAAGCCTAGATAGTATGAGCAGATAATGTCTGAATATTTACATAATTATCCTATAGCTTATGAATATGAATGAACAAATGTCTTCTACATTAAAGTTAAAATGTTTATTTGACACCATTGAAAACTAGGGCTGTATATCTATCACATTGATTTAATTAATTAGTTGTGAAAAAATTTAAGCATTAAAATTATTAACGTATTTAACGAACCCGCCCATTTCATAAAGTTGATTGGTGACAAACATGAAGCAGGCAGACAACTTACAACATGATGTAGCCTATAGAATGCAGTTAATGCACGTAAAATTCAAGATATCAGGGCAAAAATACCCCTGTATGAGTTTTTGTCTCAAATTTATATTATGATATAGTTAAGCAATATTACACAAGTAACGAGCGCAATATCATATATTGCAATATCGCAATATAACGAGTGCTGTTTTTGTCCCGAAAAGCACAAGTTCAAATGTGATATTGATTTTATACAACAGTTCTTGTCTGCTTTTGCTTAATTTTGCCAACAAAAATAGGATATTACCTATAAAGCACGAAAACTAGAACTGTTGTGCATCTCCAAGCAATGCACAGCAGTGCTTCATTTCAGAATGAATCCGCGTTTTGAGCAAATCAATCGGGTGAACCAATGATTCAATGGCCCATTCATAAAGAGCCATTCACTTCATTCCTGAATGGACGTGACTCACGCAAGTGTTATTTGCTAGTTTCAGACCGACACAGTTATCATTTTCACAGTCTGTGCCATGTTGTTTAAATAGCAAATGCATTTGTGCGCCCATGGGCGTGCTGGTCTGAAAACGAGGTGTGTTCAGGCGCATTGTTGGTGCGTTGCTATTTTGAGGCAACTGAAATAGACAGCGCTGATCTAAAGTCAATGGCGCAATATTTTTTTGTTATTTAAAGAGTGTGTTAGTAATGTGCGCCTATTGGCGGGTCCACAACGCACGTACACTTTGTTCTGTAGATGGTCTGCTCGCGCGCTTTAACCTTGCGTCCGAACCTGATCCGCACGGGTCTTTAGAAAGGTACGTTGACCTGGCCCTGTTGTGGAGTGGTTCCTTGGTTACTGTGGGCGAGGAGGAGAAGAAGCTCCCTGAACCCGCAGTGTCCCCTCAGACCGCGCTCCACGTCTTGCCAGCAATCAAGCCAGCCACCAGATCGGTCTATGGCCGTACAGGACCGATCTCCAGCGTGGCCGATCCTCCGTTAATGTCTGCACGTGCTGCTAGGAAGACCGTCACGTCTGCCGAGCCAGAGACTGTTTACGTCACGTCTGCCGAGCCGGAGACGGTTCACGTCACGTCTGCCGATCCAGAGACTGTTCACGTCACGTCTGCCGATCCAGAGACCGTTCACGTCGTGTCTGCCGATCCAGAGACCGTTCCTGTCCCGTCCCAGAGCCAGAGCCAGAGCCAGAGCCAGAGCCAGAGCCAGAGCCAGAGCCAGAGCCAGAGCCAGAGCCAGTCGCCTGCCCGCCAGAGCCAGAGCCAGAGCCAGAGCCAGAGCCAGAGCCAGAGCCAGAGCCAGAGCCAGAGCCAGAGCCAGTCGCCTGCCCGCCAGAGCCAGAGCCAGTCGCCTGCCCGCCAGAACCAGAGCCAATCGCCTGCACAGTCGAATCAACTCCCTCTTCACCGCTGGTCCCGTCCAACACAGAGCCTTCACCGCTGGTCCCGTCCAGCACAGAGCCTTCACCGCTGGTCCCGTCCAGCTCAAAGCCCTCTTCGCCGCTGGTCCTGTCCAGCCCAGAGCCGCCTTCGCCGCTGGTCCTGCCCAGCCCAGAGCCGCCTTCGCCGCTGGTCCTGTCCAGCCCAGAGCCGCCTTCGCCGCTGGTCTCGTCCAGTCCTGAACCGCCTTCATCGCCTGTTTCATCCAGCCCTGACATGCCTTCGACGCTGGACTCCTTCTACCCGGAGCCTAAGCCCGTTAACCTCCCCAAGAATTTTTGGGGAGGGAGCCATATGTCCTCGCCGTGGCCACCCAAGGGCCCACGGCCGCCCGAAGGGTCTTCACCGCCATGGCCGCCCGAAGGGTCTTCTCCGCCATGGCTACCTCCTCATCCTGCTTCGCCATGGCCACCTCCTCAGCCTGCTTCACCATGGCCTCCTGAAGGGTCGTCTCCTCCCTGGCCGCCTGAAGGGTCGTCTCCTCCCTGGCCGCCTGAAGGGTCGTCTCCTCCCTGGCCGCCGGAAGGGTCGTCTCCTTCCTGGCCGCCTGAAGGGTCGTCTCCGCCCTGGCCGCCTGCACTGCCTGCTCCGCCCTGGCCGCCTGCACAGCCTTCTCCGCCGTGGCCGCCCGAGGGGTCTTCGCCTTGGCCGCCTGCACATCCTGCTCCACTCCGCCCTGGTCGCCCTCGCTCCACGGCCCAGGTCCGCCTTGCCTGTGTCCTGGTTCCGGTTACCAGTACGGGCCTGACCCTCCGTTCCCTCCCCCAAGACCGCCTCCGCTTCACCGCCCTCCTGAACTTTTTGTTGTTGTTTTTATGGGCGTCAGGAGCCGGACGAGGATCTTGCCTCATCTGTGCCTCAACCAACACACCTGATCGTAACACATACAAGTTTCAGTAGAAATTCAGTCAGTACATTCAGCAGTACACTTTAACTGTAAATGCATATATCGAATTTGGGTCACTTTTAAAAGAATGTAAGCTGGATGTCAAAAATTCGGATATAGTCAACAATTCAGAATTGGGCATCAAGACCTAAGGTGTAAATGCGGCCATATTTCAGGACACCTACTGTAAGTTGGTGATACGGGTCAGATAATAGTGATATTTTGTTCAAAACTGCTTACACTTTTAATGGAGACATGGATCATTCGTTAAGATGCCACTTAACTGTTACAGGCTCATACAGAATACATCTGCAGCTGTGCTTGAGATAGATGTGCATGACACCAGTGTCATACTGCGATTTGAGAATAATGAGAGAGCTACTGCAGAGACACAAATTCAATGCCTGTTTCCCCTGGAGCCACACACACAAAGACTCAGTCCCACACTGCAGGCATACACACAGCAGCGGCTTTGATGAGGCTCCAAGCGCACACAAAATGCACCAGCATATGCACACTACCCCAGGTCACATTTGCATCTGGGCATTGTCTGTGGAATACAAACAAAATTGTTATTCTCAAGTTTTGTGCTCGCTTCCGTTTTCATTGCAGTCTCCAACAAACATGCATTCATTAAAATGAATGCAAGTCCTATAGTGTTAGTGCTTGTTTCTACATTCACTTCTTTATTTCATCCATCCATTTCTGTCTGCCTATACATCTGTCAATCCATCCACTTGTTTATCAGTCCGACCATCCAAACATCTAGCCAATTGTTCTTCCATCCATACCTCCATCTGTGTGTCTACCATTACAGTAAGTGCCAATAAACAAAAGAAACCTGTTAAAGTATCACAGCAAATAACAGAAAACGCTCTAACTGTTCTAAAACACTGTTAAACGCCTGTTATTAGAGCAGGGATTTCCAAACTGGGCTCCAAGAGAGTGCAGTGGAAAAATTTATAGAAAAACAGTGGAAAATAAAATAATAATAAAAAATGTAATTAAACAACAACAACAAAAAAAGATTTAATTTATATTAAATCTGTGAATAAAATAAATAAATAGTCCAACAGAACAGTATAGTGAGTAGTTTTCTTCACAGTTTTTTTTTTTTTACAGTATAAACTGGGATTTACATATAAAAATATATAGATAGCTGCCTTTTAAATTTTAGGATGGAGTCCCTCACTCAAGGATAATCAATTATATTTGGGGGTCTGTACTCTGTAGCATCTAAAATATATATATATATATATATATAAAAAAACTTGGATTAAAGAACAAAACCTTTGTGTTTACCCAGGGCTTCTGCTCAGCCCTTTTGTATGAGTTTAAATCAGAACATAGGGACCCTCATCCTTGAAAACAGATCCAGTCCGAACTGGCTGGGAACACTGAAAAAATGACATGAAACAGTTTTACCAGACAAAATTTTGTCTGTGAGAGAGTGTGTGACTCACCAAACTGAATCAAAGGGTAACCACAGCACAGGAAAACTCGCTTAAAACATCAATGAAGTAAAGTGAATTATATCAATGAAAATATCTCTGAAGATTTTCTTCTCTTTCAAAATTTTACCTGAGGATGAAAAGAGAGCCATGTTTTTTTCCCCCCACAGGAAAAAAGAAATAAAATTGCACACCTTTGTTAAAGCACCAGGGGGCTTTTCCACTGCGCAATCATTGATATGCAGAAAGTGTGAACGTGTTGGAGTGAGAATGAAAGAACAGAAACATCAATTAGAAGTGCCTTTGAACAAATGCACAGTAGGGACAAAGGAAAATGCACATTAGCATATCCTTTAATTGTTATGCATGCACTCGGTCTCCCTTCAAAGAACCGAACAATGTGCTGCGCTAAATATGTGCCCATACAACATACTCATTTGTTTTTTTGCAAGAGAACTGCAAAAGAAAGAGAGAGAGAGAAAGGCAAAAAGGCAGTGTTTGCGGTACTACCAGAATTATTCACATGTATCCTAAGTAAAGCAATCAGATAATACATTGTGACGAGACTAGTTTATGTGCTGTGCTTTTTATGCTTGTTAGAGTATCACACTGTTAGCATAGCAAAATGCTAACAGCAAAAGCTATTGAAATTAATTGTTAGTCAAGTATTCTGTGCACTCAGCATGATTATCCAACCCAGGCACATTGGAAAACCATGGTGACATTTTGTGACAAAATGTATAATTTCCAGTGAGTGATGCTAAAAGACTGTTGTGGAACTGTACCAGGTGAGCTACCGAACAAGTTTACTATGTCAAAAAAGCCATATATGGAGCTGGTTATGTTAAGCAAGTGTATTTGTTTATACAAGTCATGCACTACAGTAAAAGTGTTTTGAGGTCATAACATAGTATTGTGCAAGGAACCACAGCGAAATTAGTCTTTATTAATCGATAATCTGCAACTGTAATCATAATTTGTGTGATAAGGAATAAAAGTTGTTGTTGTTTTACTGCCAGTAGTGTTCATTTCAGCTGGAAACTGGAAACTGCAGTGAATTATATATGCATATAAGTTATTGGACCTCTACGTAAATTTTAGCAGGAAACTGCAGTGAATTGTTTATGAATAGGTAAGTTATTGGACCTCTATGTAAATTTGACAAAAATCTACATAGATGCACATATTTCCAATGAGCCTATGTTGTGATCATTGCTATTTGTGTAATGCACGGAATTGCTGCCTATGTACAATGTTTCAAATCAATGAAAAAAGAGGTCCATTTCAGTGTGACGTTTGAAAAAGAGTGTGTCAAGAAGGGAAAAAGGACGAGAGACTTGTGGCACTGTGACAATGAAGAATTTCAGCAATTATGAAAATGTTTGCACAGAAGCTTGGTTCCCCTCCTTCTCTACCACAGGCCCTTCTCATCTCTTGCTTGCCCTCAGTACCCCTCTCTCTCTCTGCCCTCTCATCTTCAAACGCTACTCTTGAGGCAAGGAGTTTGCCTTGTGAATATGAACTGCTGAGATGTCAATATCTGAATTCACTTCAATTTACAGTCAGAGACAGCAGTGGAGAGAAAGAGGGAGAGCGAGATTGTAAAGGAAAAGATAGAAAGAAAGTGTATTAATAAAATACATAATTTTGGCCCCTATATAGAAGTTTGCTATCATAAACACTCTTTCTTCATCTTATGTTGCTCTGTAAACCTCTGTAAATCTGCACACCAGAGACAAGCCACATGTAAATGAAGGTGAGAGATTGCAACATAGAACAAAATGTCTATACGAAAGGAAGTCTCAACTTCCTTTTAAATGAATCTTTAGTTTACGAACATAAACATTCTTCATGCAAGTATTTAACACAAATGCTTAAAGCTACACAAACTTGATTTTGCACATTGTCAGACCGCAATTCATAATTCAAAAGGTGCTATCGCATTGGCATAAGCTGTCTTCTTCTATGGTTAATTTCCATGTCAATTACTGGTATTTGTCTATTACAGCAACAGTTTGAAGAGGATCCTGCTGAACATGTTTGCTGAACAAATTTAACTCTACTTGTTATACAACACTTGCAAGAAATTGTTCAAGCACTGGAGTTTGTGTTTGAGTACTTGCACATAATATTTCTGGCCTAAAATGCACATGTGCATGTGCTGTACAAACACTATTAATACAAAGCAAAATTGGCAATATAATTTTTATTGCAACATTTTATTGGCGATTTGACATACAGTTCTGTGCAGAAGTCTTAGGCACGTTAGTATTTTCATACAAAAAAATGGTTTTGAGCTAGTTATTTATATATTTTGCTGTAGTGTGTCAGTAGGAAATATCAGTTTACATTAACACAAATTCCTTTTGCAATTAATTGTAATAATCCGAATTGAATTTGTGTATGCACAAGGAGTCTGACAACAGCTAGTATGATCCAAACGGAGATCTGATCTCACCATCATCGAGTCTGTATGCAATTACACAAAGAAACAGAAAAAAATTACACAGACTAAATATAGAAGAACTGTGGCAAGAAACCTACCTGCAAAGCTACCTGAAAAAACTATGTGCAAGTGTACCTAGGACAAAGGCTTTTTTTAAACGGAAAGGGTGGTCACCAAATATTGATTTGATTTAGTTAATAGAAGTGAATTGATAAATAAGATCTATATATAACATTATTTTTGAAAGCATCCTCACTTTAGAGCACTTTAAGTGCCTAAAACTTTTCACAGTACTGTAGCTTTGCAGGTAGGTTTCTTGAAGAGTCTTTGAGACGTTGCCGCAGTTCTTCTGGATTTAGTCTACGTTTTTTCTGTTTCTTTATGTAATCCAAGATGGACTCGATGATGGTGAGATCAGAACTCCGTGTGGATCATACCAGCTGTTGTCAGACTCATTGTACACACAAAAATCTTACTGGATTATTATAATTCATTGCAAAAGGAACGTGTGAAAAATGTAAACAGATATTTCCTACTGACACATTACAGCAAAAGATATTAATAACTGGCTTAAAAACTTTTTGTGTGTGTGTATGTGTGTGTGTTTGAAAATACTAACATGCCTAAGACTTTTACATGGCACTGTATGCTACTAAAATATATGATCAGCAAACAGTTTTAGAGATTATGCAGACAAGAGTTGTATTTGCATGAGCAGATTCCCCCACTTTCTCTGTGAAGCACTATAAATCTAATAAATTATTATCAATTGCATAGAACCCTGCTGTCGTAAATGTTTTATCTCATTGTTCTCTCAAAACTACAAACCACAAAAATGTACGTTTAAATCTACATGTTGTCAAACATAGTGCAATTTGTTTTCTGCCAGTTGCGCATGAAAATCAACATTCAACTTTTGTACGCTTGCAAATGACTGCTTCCTGTGTAAGCCTTTCCATCTCAGACTGAAAATAAAAATAAAAATAAAGGAAATTACAAATGTATGTTACAGAATGCTGCACATGATTGGACATGCACATGAGAAGATATTGTGCTAACAAATTAAGAATTTCCAACCATAACTTAATTAATTCCCTTGTTTTATGTAAATTGCACGGTGGCGGAGAAAGCTCAATGCGCTGCAACTGAAGAAAACGTGCAAAAAGAAAGAAAAAAACAGCAGTGCAACCAAATACAGAGACGCGCTGCAAATAGCACAAAGCTCAATGTGCTGCTACCGAAGAAAACACATCCAAATAGAAAAAACACCAGCAAATTAAGAAAGCTGCAAATACTCTCAATGCAACCGAATACAGAAACACGCTGCAAAAACTCACAATGTGAATATATATATCTTCAAAATCAAAAAATATCTTATCAATCGATTCATTGTTTCTTGTAATTGTGACTTTATATCTTACAATTACCTTGTTTTTACTCAGAAACAGGTTTTCCATGATTGGGATTCAACTATAAGTTCTTTAGTTACAATGTCTGTGTAAACTGACATACAGGCGAACATACAGGTGTTGGGGAATCTCCTTTGCCTTATGCAAAAGTCTGTATGCTGTCATGCCAAGCAGAAACTAGGTCACAGGGTTTGAAAGGATGGAAAAGTACCCAAAAGCTCTATACATATATCTAACGGGAAGGTGGACATGGTGAAAGGCACGAGAAGGTACTAAAAACATGTAATATGAGAAGTTTTCAAAAAAGTATATGTAATATGAGATGGTTTTTTTTTTTAAGCGTATGGTCAGAGATTCTCCATCAATAGAAAGAAGGCCTCGGGGAAGATGTTTCTAACGGTGGCGATATCTCGAGGAGGAGCAAAAAGTAAAAGATAACTGTATGGATGCTCATTGGGTACCTAGCGATAAGAAAAAGGTATAAGACCTGAAGGCTGACCATTGTAAGTCAGATGGCCAGCTGGCTTCTCACTTTATTGTTTGTTCAATAAAGTTAATTCTTCTGAGACCTGGAACTTCGACTCTGAAAGATGTCTTTGAGACCTGAACCGGAGACTTTAAATCTGCCACGACACAGGTGGCACTCTCCACACCATAAGGATTCCCTGTACGATACAATGTACAAAATTATATAAATCTATGACACTATGTGGCTCTTTTCAGGTCGAATACTGCATTCAATAGCAAGGACAATGGAAAACCTTTAGAACCGGAGCTCTTTGATCATTAGTCAAACACAGTCAATGCAGAGCATGTTTCTACATGGGGTTGGATCCAAAAGGGAGAAACAATGCAAGAGACACCGAATAGGACTATGATAGAATGAGGTTAGTGAACTGAATGTAACAGAATAAAGCCTTATGACACAGCAGCAGGTGCTCAGAAAACAGATTCCTGATATACTGGGATGGAACTGCAGGGATACAGGTAGGTGATGTTTCTCAAGCGGCACTGCAACTGGGATTTAGTGAGGCACATTGGGCAATTGAGATTACTAGAATGTGCAAAGAAGTATCTGTGGATTTGTGCGCTGAAATAAAATCCACCAGAATAATTATTAACACTGCTTCTGCAACTGTAGTAGTACAGCTGTATTTGTCCACTACAGATTAGCTGCAGCAGAGGAACAATATGAAAATGTTAAAGCTCAGTAAAATTAGTTCCGAAAAACAGCATAGTTATACGCATAGGCAGCAACAACAAAGAATTTGGTAAAAGCATAAAAGCAGGCCAAATTAACAGTTAAACACAAATACACACTCAATTCATTTTAGGAGGAGGAACCTGTGCTATTGAAGATAGCACTGCATCTTCTTGGGGTACCTGTTAGGATGTTAACCATCACAAAACAGGTGTTCATGACCATTTCCTTTGTGAAAAAGTAAGGATGAATGAGGATAAGCAGTGCTAAATTGGATTTACTGCTCTGTTAAACAGAATCACTGTTCGCTTGTTGGCCCACCTGCCACACACCTCTGTATTACTGACTTCCTGTGAGGCCTCATGGGACTGAAAGCACAGAAATCAGGTGCTGACTATGCCGTTGTGAGACTCTTGTAAAATTAATATTAAGTTTGAGGGCCTATCATATCAAACGAGGTGTGTTCAGGCGCATTGTTGGAGACCTGCAGTGTGCTTTCTATATAGTATATATAGATTTTTAGAATGCAGAACGTTTTTGCATTTTTGCTTGCAAATTCCGCCATGTAAATAGACAATCCACCATGGCACGAGTGCAACTGGCTTTTAAATGGAATGGGAGATGAGACTCTGATAGGTTTGTTGCACGTTAACACACCCATTACTCATTAGGAGAATAGGGACAACCCTTTTAGACCATGCAGACCATTTTCCCCGTCATTAAACTAACAAAAGTGGATTCGGACACGCCCTAAGTGCACTTGCACCGTGTGCTTTAAACCATGCGCTTAGATCGTTAAAATAGGGCACTGAAAGTCTTAATTCTAACACTAAATCCATTTTTTAACTATTCATGCTTTAGATTTGGACATTTTTGAACATTTGACTTTTTTTCCCCTTTTTTTTTTGCAAACCATATTTTGGCTAATCCACGCCTTGGTTGGATTCAGTACCCAGCAAAACAAAGCTGTTGATCTTGGCCAACATCATTAATCTGTGTGTTAATAAAAATGTTAATGCTAAATGTTAATGCAGTGAAAGAGAATCAGGTTAATATTCATTAAATATGTGTGGAGGAGCCTCTGTGCCTGACAAAATTAAATACAGCAGCTTTGCAGCTAACCCAGACTGACAGCTTAAACTCATTTGGAGCAGACTGAGGAAGGGGGTGGGGGGTGGGGTGGGGTGGACCTTTCACTAAATTAGCAATTTCTCTGCTTTAGCCCAGTCAAATTTTCCAAGGAATAAGCATTCTTGTGTAAAAGAATTTAAATCTGGAGATGTACCAAAAGGCTTTTTTTTTTTGGTGGAGATTTAACAGGGTCATATAGTAAAAAAATAAAATAATAATGTTTTCTCTATGATCTTAAAAGTTTGATGTATTGTGTAAAAAATAAATGCTGATATTTTTAACTGTTCATCAAAGAAAACAGTACCATGGTTTCCATAAATTATTAGGCAGCACAACAGTTTTCAACATTGATAAAAATAAGAAATGTTACGGTAATACTTTATAATAATGTTCAGTTATAAGTAATTTATAAGTTATTAGTTAATGATGAACTAATCATTTAAACATGATGGATGAACTAAATTAAACATTTAGGGCCGGGGGCCCCTAGTATCGTCACCACCTTTCGCCCTGCTAGAGATGGCGATTAGTTAAAAAAAATCGACATACATACAGTATTTTATTGATTTATAATTGATTAATAATATATCAACAAGTAACTTATTTACCATGTACTAATGATCTGTTTGATTTATTTCATTATTTACAATTTTTGTAAGATAACTTACAACATATTTGTAAATTGTTAGCATAACACTCATCATTTATGAACATATAGTCAGGTTTTGTAAATGATTAGTTCATCATTAACTAATTACTTATAAATGACTTACAGTATAGGCTACCTGAACATTATTATAAAGTGTTACCTGGGGGGGGGGGGGGTAAAAAGATAAAAAAAAGATAAAAAAGATAAAAAAGTCCTTTAACAAAGTTCCTGCAAGTTGAAGGGCACTTTCATATGCCAACAAGCTTTTAGAGACATTAGGTTAGAATTCACTCAACCTTCTTTCTTTCAGCTGCAGTGGCTGACCCACAACTAAAAATACCCCTCCACTGAAAATGAACAAAAGGAAAAGAGAAGTTTTCTTTTCATTCGTTGTATCCCTCCTGGGCTATTCTCTCCCATCCTTTTAACTGAGATCAGAGAAAAGAGAGAATAAACAGGCAAGCGGTTGGTGACACTTCAATTTATGGGCTGCTTCAAGCTATAACTCAGCGTTTACAACAGCGCCACAGTCACAGAAATACACACATGCACAACTAAAAAGCCAAAACCAATCAGGCAGATGGAATACCAGTGCCTTAGATTTTCAAATAAAAAAAATGGCTGGAAGTGTGTCTAATCTAGATCAGAGAAGGCCATTAGAACATATAGCAGCGCCTCTTCTAAAACTGTGCCCTTGGGTAAAGGACTCAGCCATGCATTATCGCCGGATATACTCGGCAGAACGGATCATATCTAATGTGTGTTCTGTTGATTATATAACCGTGTCTGCTGGATGACTGTAATATGATTATGGGCAGCAGTATAATGAAGTTCTGGATTCAAATGCACTGACACATCAAATGTATGCGTTTGGCAGATGCTTCTATCCAAAGCAACTTAGCATTGAAGATACATACATTTTATCATGTTTGTGGGAAAAATCTTTTGTGCTACAAGAACCAAAAACACGCAATAGGAAGCGTGTTCATTCCTAATACATATGCACATACTGCTGGAAGAAAAAAAGTAATTTATAGAGATGAATGATTCATTATCAGGTATTTCTTATGTCTTTAAATAGCACACAGAAGAATCCTCATCCATTAAGATGTCAGATATACACTAATTTATCCATTACCTCAAACCATTAATGTACACATTAAAGCATTACCTCAAATGTACCATTAATGCTAATGATAATGAAGGAAAAGCCATTGTTAGTCTTTCATGAGAGAATTTACTTGAGAGATTGTTATATGGTATCTAAGAGAGAGAGAGAGAGAGAGAGAGAGAGAGAGAGAGAGAGAGAGAGAGAGAGAGAGAGAGAGAGAGAGAGAGAGAGAGAGAGAGAGAGAGAGAGAGAGAGAGAGAGAGAATGACTCTTTAACTCATTCTCATCAAACACAGAAATGATATACGCCACAGAGACGCCCTACATGCTCATGATAGTTCACATTAGTTTATGGTTGGCACCGAAATGCACAGTAACAAATGCCTGTCAACACAATATGACAATCACACATTATTTTAAAATCCCTTTTAAAACTGTGAAGATGACCTAAAAATGTTTAGTTTCATGCAGTATTATATTTTTGCAATATTATTTTTTCAGGCCATAGGAGATATTAAACTTCAAATTCATGTTTTTTGTTTCATAAAACCATTCTGTCACAAGTCTTGCTGTGTGTATTGGTGCATTATCATGCTGATACACGGCACCCCCTTCAGGGTACAATGTTTGAACCATTAGGTGCACATGGTCCTCCAGAATGGGTCGGTAGTCCTTGGCAGTGACGTGCATATCAAGCACAGTAGGGAACGCCATGATATTGCAGCCCAAACCATCAATGATCCTCCTCCGTGCTTCACTCTGGGCACGCAACAGTAGGGGGTTACACCTCTTTGGGACTTCTCCACACCGCAACTCCCATGGATGTGGGAACCAAAGGTTTAGCTATAGCAGCCCAACCATGAATATTGACTCTGTGGAGCCCCTGACGAACAGTTTTGGTAGAAACAGTCGATGTGCGCATTTAATTCTGCAGTGAGTTGGGCAGCTGTGATTTTATGTTTTGGCTACAATCCGAGTAAGTAGTTTCTAATTATTGGGCAAAAAACCTCTGCACGTATTAACCTAGAAAACTGTCTAACAATTGATGGCTGCTCTGTCAAGTCTTCGTCGTCGGTTAGGAACCTGGATGTGCTCTTTGATACCGATCTTTCATTTGAAAACCACATTTCTAGCATCTGTAAAACCGCATTCTTCCATCTTAAAAATATATCTAAATTACGACATATGCTTTCAATGAAAAACGTGGAACAGTTAGTTCATGCGTTCATGACCTCAAGGCTAGATTATTGTAATGTTCTTATGGGCGTTTGCCTTGCATGCTCAATAAACAAACTCCAGCTGGTCCAAAACGCAGCAGCTCGAGTTCTTACCAGAACCAGGAAGTATGACCATATTGGCCCGGTTCTGTCAACACTGCATTGGCTCCCAATTAAACATTGTATACATTTTTTAATATTTGGTGATAACTTACAAAGCACTAAATGGTTTAGCTCCCCAGTACTTGAGCAAGCTCTTAATGCATTATAGTCCTTCAGGTCTATTGCGATCTCAAAATTCTGGCCAGTTGATAATACCTAGAATATCAAAATCAATTGCAGGTGGTAGATCCCTTTCCTATTTAGCACCTAAACTTTGGAATAGTCTTCCTAGCATTGTTCGAGAAGCAGACACACTCTTTCAGTTTAAATCTAGATTAAAAACACATCTCTTTAACCCGGCATACACATAACACATTATACATTTCTATTATTCAAATCAGTTAAATGATGTTTTATAAACAAAGTTCGGGAGGAGCACGTTCAAATAATCAATCCAATCTACTCGTCATCAAACAATTATGTCTACCCTAATCAACATGACAAGAAGTATATATATATCCACTCTGTCAACTCACCTAACATTCCTTGACAGTTTTCCAGCATCCCTCCACCACCCCGACTCCTCACACTTGGCTCAATCTTTTACAGCCAGGAATACGGGGGGAGTACTCTGGGTTCGGGCCGAATACCGAGCCCGGAGCCCTCTCCTCGGACAGCACGCCAAATACGCATTTATTCTATCTGACTTATTTGTAAGTGTGAACTAGTGAAATGATTATTAGGCTGCATAAATTAGGTCAGCCGGAACCATGAACACTTCCTATAATACCCAATGTACTCGTTACATCATAAGAAGAATGGCATCTACGCTAATGTTAGTCTTTCTGTTTATTCCGAGGTTTATTGTAGTCAGCTGGATCCGGGCCGTATCCAGATCAGATGGTGGACCTGCGCCTAGACACGACCACAACGCATGATGTAGTCAGCCGAATCTGGGACGTATCCAGATCAGATGGTGGACCTGCGCCTAGACACGACCACAACGCATGATGTAGTCAGCCGAATCTGGGACGTATCCAGATCAGATGGTGGACCTGCTCGTAGACACGACCACAACGCATCCCTGAAGTGTCAGCAGAGATTGTGTCAACTAGACTCACCCCTGTGAAGGCCTCATCGACACAACAGCCATCGGCACTGATCCTCAACAAACCCGTCTCCATACCGGTGTGATTACTACGATCTTTAACCAGATGGAACTGGATAAATATTCTGAATGTTCTGAGCCAATCTGACTTCTGACCTGTAATGCTGCCTGAATCATAATCATAGACTGTTCGTTCGTTGGCCAGAGGAGAACTGGCCCCCGACTGAGCCTGGGTTCTCCCAAGGTTTTTTCTCCATTCTGTCACCTGATGGAGTTTTGGTTCCTTGCCACTGTCGCCTTTTTCTCCTCTGTCTTTTGGCTTGCTTAGTTGGGGACATTTAATATTCAACAATATTATTGATCTGCCTGCATTGACACCATTATGAGAACTGAACTGAGCTGAACGATGACATCATGGTTTTCTCCAGAGCGGCTATATATATAAATAAATGAACTAAATTAATAACTTTTTTACAACAAAAATGAACCATTACTGAACTTACTTAAGCTGGACTATGACGCAATTTTTTTCTAGAAACAAACTTTGTTGCATTATTTTCCTGTTATCACTGTAAAGCTGCTTTGAAACAATCTGCATTGTAAAGAGTGCCATATAAATAAAGGTGACTTGACTTGACTTAGTACCTGGACATCCCTTTCAGACATCTTTCTCTAGCGTCAAAAGTTACTCCTGCTGGATGTGGTTCGTGCTACGTGGTGGTATGCCGACATTACCCTGAAAAACCATAGCTCTCAATACACCACAAAGACTTGCTGTCCTGGTCACAGATGAGCCAGCGAGACACACAGCAAAAATGTGTCCTCTTTTAAAATTTGAACTCTGATATGTCACCCATTATGTTGTGTGGATTGCAATATTTTATGTAGAGCTGTGGTATTGCTCTGTTAATTCAACACTCACCCTCTGCTCTTACTGATGGAATGTAAAGTCAGTGAAGATCGGTCACCAGGCTGCACACACTGTATATAGGCGTGAACACCAACATTATATTGGCCAGTGTTTCAGTTTCATTGTCCAACCCCTGTATATACACAAGAGATTTCTAACAAAAACATCAAAAATCTTACCAACCCCAATATATATATATATATATATATATATATATATACAGTATATATATACTTTACTTTATATACATTACTCCAGTCTTCAGTGTCACATGATTTGCAGCTCAAGAAACTTTTCTTATTATTATCAATGATTAAAACAGTTGTACTGCATTTCTTTCAGGATTCTTTAATGAACACCATTTATTTGAAATAGAAATATTTTGTAATAATATTAATATATATCTTAATATTAAATAAAATTATATATGTCTTGACTGTCACTTTTGAACAATTAAATGCATCCTTGCTGAATAAAAGCATATTTTACACATATTTCTATTTATTACCACACAACAAGGTTGGGAGTTTATGTGAGGTAAAAGCCTTCAGGACGGGGTCAAGTAAGGAGACAGAGCCGTCTTTCCAGACTGCTTCCTCTCTGTCAACTCAGATTACAGAACATTTAAAGCTGCTCTTCTCTCTTCAATTACTGTCATTCTCATCCTTGGGATGCTTTATGACTGCCCATTGTCCCTGAGGGTATGCACACTAAAAGCATCTGAAAATCTGTATTCCAGTAATAGTGTTCAGGTAATGTTCTAAAGATTCATTATTCTGATAATTATACTTTAAACTAGATGACATACTCTAAATATAATGTGAGTGTGTGGTGCCGCCACAATGCTAGTGTGTTCTAGATTCTTACTGGCCCAAGTCATTGCTCACTATCAAGTATATGTGGTATTAAGGTCTGACTCTGATGCCTCCTTCTAAATAAACATGTTTCAGCCCATTTTATCATCCAGCAAGCAAAATGATTAGTCTGATCACTTATCAGCAAGGATGCATTAAATTGATCAAAAGTAACAAAGTAAAGACATTAACAATGTTACAAAAAAAAAAAAAAATAATAATAATAATAATCCCCTGGTTTCACAGACAATGCTTAATCTAGTTTGAGCTGTTTTAACTGAAAGCAACTTGCACTGATATCTTAAAATATGTCAGTGCCATTGTTGAAGATGCACACCAGTAAGTTTTTTTTCTCTTTTTTTTCTCTTTTTTTTCTGAAGCATAAATTAACACTTAAAGGGTTAGTTCACCCAAAAATGAAAATTATGTCATTAATGACTCACCCTCATGTCGTTCCAAGCCCGTAAGACCTCCGATATTTTAGATTTAGTCCGAGAGCTTTCTGTCCCTCCATTGAAAATGTATGTACGGTATACTGTCCATGTCTGTATTACCTTTTCTGGACATGGACAGTTTACCGTACATACATTTTCAATGGAGGGACAGAAAGCTCTCGGACTAAACCTAAAATATCTTAAACTGTGTTCCGAAGATGAACGGAGGTCTTACGGGCTTGGAACGACATGAGGGTGAGTCATTAATGACATAATTTTCATTTTTGGGTGAACTAACCCTTTAAATGCCCTAACTGAACTAAGGCATAATCCTGACTTAATCCAAGACCTGTCTGTGAAACTTGACCTATATTTCAGATAAATGCTGTTCTTTGACTTTCTAATGGCTTTCTATTTATCAACGATTCCTGAAAAAAATGCATCAAGGTTTCCTATAAAAAAAAGAAGGAAAAAAAAAAACCTATTGAAAGCAACTGTGATTTCTGAAGGATCACGTCAAACTGAAAACTGGAGTAATAGCTGCTGAAAATTCTGATATTACACAAGGTTATTATATTTTAAAATGTAATAAAATAGAAACAAATTATTTGAAATTGCAATAATAAAAAATGGTTTTACTGTATTTTTGATCAAATAAATGCAATTCTTTTTTTACAAATCATACCAACCCCCAACTTTTGAATGGTAGTGGTGTTAATGTATATTGTAAAAAAAAGCTGCTAGAAATGTGTCACACACACACACACACACAAACATTTCAAAGGCTCAATATGACATTGAATTCAAATGGGAAATCTGGTGGTTTAATTTCACAGATGGATGAAGGTTATGCTGAGAGAGACTTTTCCTTACATGAAGTTTTCTAGAGGTTTCTTCTTCGCCTCTAGCTTTACACAGATTTCTTGTATCTTTCTTATACACCCACCCACAGAGTGGATGATTGGAGCAGACCTCAGCCTATTACGTCTGTCAGGCCCCATCTGCACATGCAAACAACATTATTTCACCATCTGTGTGTTGCACCATCCAAACGCTCACGTCTGTGTTGCTGTCTGAAGCTTACAAGATGCAGTGATACTTAGTGACAGAGCAAAGAGACCAATCACACTTCAACTTCAAAATGGCACAAACATAAACATACACAAACACGAAAACACATTTTTTCACAGTTAAAAGAGAACATGCACTCTTATGATGTGTTACTGAACTTGTTAATGCACTAAGTGTATGTGTGAGTGAGTGGAGATGTGTCACTGTAACATCTGAGTCAGCATCTTTCTCTCTCACATATGATACATCTACAAAAAAGGAATGTTCTGGGTTAATTAATTAAATATGACTAGCAACAGCATCTGTAACAATACCACAGACAATAAATTTGACTTTTACCACTCAGTTTACCACCCATTTTGATCCACTAAAATTACATCTATAACATAAAATTAGATATTTGTCTTAGATATATATATATATATATATATATATATATATTTTTTTTTTTTACATGGAAAATGTAATATAATCACTACAAAAAAAAAAAAGAACACAAATTTCTGTGTTTCAACCCTCTGTAATATCTTGCCCCATAGACATCAATGTAACTGTGTAAGTGTAAATATATTTTTTCACTTGTTTTTAAACAAGAAAGAGAGAATATTATCTGTGGAAATATCGTCACGGATCGGACGCTGCCGACAGAAATGAACCTGTCTTGAACCCGGAACATTTCTTTAATTACAAACCCAATAAAAATGCTATTATACGCTCTTTACAAAAGCAATTTAAAAATGCTTTCCTTATCACCCGTAGATGATCATTATAGCAAAAAACAAAAAAATGTAGATGGTGATATTCATCTCTCTCAAAAGGCCATCTGACTACATAACCACATTAATTTTGAGTAAGGCGTAATTTCATTCCATCTTGGCATAATCAGTTTTGTGAGTGGAAAGCCGGTGCTACATCTTTTGAAATATTGCTAAGCAAGAGACAAGGGAAACCATTATTTGCTTATACCATGAAATACATGTTGATATCTGGTCATTTGAAATCTGTGAGTCTGATTTTTCATACAGTGAACATTTCATGGAGGGAACATGAAAGGAAAATCGCAGAGAATTAATCCTGGTGGAGAATCCAAGCCTCGGGCATGGAGTGAGTGTACGTGAGAGAAAGAAAGATATGAAGAGAGAGGAAAGCAAATAAGACAGTAAGGGACAGCGTGAGCAAGAAACAGCTAAGGATGATGGAAATATTTTCCTGATTGATTAATGTCGTGTTGCAAACCACTGATTTATACCCCTGATCACTTTTAAAGGAACAGTTGTTCTAAACCTGTGTGCTGTCATATTTACTACATTAAAAAGAATCTTCAGGTGGTCTTTTCCATACAAGTCATAATCATCACAACCATCACAATCATCAATCATCATGAATTATGCCTTTAACACAAACTCTATCAGGTCATTTGAACCACACAAACTATAAATCATCAACATATGCTGCAGATATTATTACCATCTCTCTCGCTACTGCAGCCTCTCCTTATTTATCCCGCTCTCTCCTATCTTTCCAATCTTGCTTTCTGAAACACGCTTACACACCGTTTCACACACACTGTCAAAATTCCAGTGGACTGTGCAAATATTCAGCAGTCATTAAGCCAGCATTTAGGAAATCAAACACAGTTATCACACTCTAAAAAAATTATAGGTTGTTTCAACCCATGTTTGGGTCAAATATGGACAAACCCAACCACTGGTTTACAATTTTTAATTACATTTTTGAACCCAACAGTTGTGTTTGTACACAGAGTTCAAACAACCCAGCATTTTTTAGAGTGAAATATCTGGAGACATTAAGTATAGGGCTCGAAGCAAAAATGCTACTGGGAGTGACACAAAAAAAACACCAGACATTTAATATGTTGAGGCAAAAAATGTGCAGCTTTACAAGGAATAGTAGGGAACTCCTCGAGATGATGAAGTCGATGAAGAAGAAGGCAGTGGTCCCCAGTGCTTCCCAACCTATTTTTTCTTAAGTGTCCCCACAGCCCCATCAATAATGCTCAAGTATCCATTCATGAACACCAAACTAGAAAAATGTGCCTTAAGAACTATAAATAAAGCCATTTAGTGTAACATTTCAAAATGATTAATCGCTTAAAAATAATCAAGCAATAATGTATGTGTAAAACAGAATCACATAACATACATGTTTCATTTATTTCCTTATTTCCATGTGCCCCTTACAACCTGCTTGAACGATGTGTGTGTTGCCGCGTACCAGCAGGTGTGGTGTCTCCCTGTCCAGATGTTATTCCATAACACTGTGCATTTTGTAGCATGTCCATTTCTCTGGAAGTACATAATTGGACTCTCTATCCTTCAGTGTACACGTTTGTGCACATGTATGTGTTCGTGTGTGACTAAGGACACTTACCTGCTCTTTTGGCAGGCGGCGCAGATATAGCCCCTCTCGCTCTGGCTGTAGGTGCAGCAGGATTTGCAGACGTTGTAGTGGCAGTCCAGACACGGGCGCTTGGGGTTGAGCAGGAAGGCGAAGGGAGAGCAGCAGCGGATGCAGCAATGCTCGTTGAACTTGTGCTGCTTGGACAGAAGCAAACAACGACTGCCCTCCTCCTCCAGCTCCTGCTTCATTTCACTACAGAGAGAGACAGGCGGGATTGGAGGGGAGGGGTTGGTGGAAAGCGAATGAGAGAGGGAGTGGGAGGGGATAAAGAGAGAGAAGGGGGGTGTGAATGAGGGGATGGAGAGAGAGAGAGAGAGAGTGAAGGAGAAAGGTGAGCAAGTGCATATGAAGGAGAGGTTGAAGGCACACAGTCATGCAGAATAATTGGAGACGCTGCGAGGAATGAAAAATTAAAGGGAGAATAATTCTGGAGAACAATTATTCTATTCCTTTTCTCTTACTAAAATTCTGTTTACACACGTACACACACGCACGTACAAAAATACAGTATGAGGATAAGGGCTGGACGAGGATTGAAAAACAGACCACACAGCAGATTCCCACTGTATAGTTGTGAAACCTAGCGAGGTACTTTCTAAGTTGCAGTTTACACAGACAACATTCTATTTTTTGCATTCCACTGCACTGCTCTTCCATTGTTTTTCTATGTAAACATGCGCTAGACTGGTGCGTTTCACCGCTGCGCTCATATTCCGCAACTTTTGTAGCATCTCGCGATTGGCGCTCAAGTTAAAGGAGAACTCCGGTCAATTTTAACATTGAGCTAATTTTTTGGTACATTTGGAGTGCTGTCAATACAGAGAACAACGACAAAAATCGGTGTTGCCTACACCGAGTTATTCTATTTTTAAAATTTGCACCCTATTGACTTCAATGGGGCAAGTAGTAAGCCTGCTTTTTAGCCTCTTAACATCCTTTAAGTGTCATTACAAGTGCACAGAAAATGTGAGTGATTCCTTCCGAGTGAACACGGGTGGATCTGACTGCAGTAGATGTTAGAGATATTAATAAAAATGAAGTTAATTCAGCCAGCGTTCATACCTTTGTTTGCATCCTGTTTTCGGTGGAAGGCCATAGTAGTCGATTGTCGAGTTCACGCGCGTGATCATAGGTACTTAACCTATGCGCGTGAACTCGACAATCGATTACTATGGCCTTCCACTGAAAACAGGATGTAAACAAAGGTATGAGCGCTGGCTGAATAAACTTCATTTTTATTAATATCTCTAACATCTACTGCAGTCAGATCCACCCGTGTTCACTCGGAAGGAATCACTCACATTTTCTGTGCACTTGTAATGACACTTAAAGGATGTTAAGAGGCTAAAAAGCAGGCTTACTACTTGCCCCATTGAAGTCAATAGGGTGCAAATTTTAAAAATAGAATAACTCGGTGTAGGCAACACCGATTTTTGTCGTTGTTCTCTGTATTGACAGCACTCCAAATGTACAAAAAAATGAGCTCAATGTTAAAATTGACCGGAGTTCTCCTTTAAAACCTTTAGAAAATGTGTCTTTAGACCTCGCGTTTTTTCCCCCATTTCACTGCCCTGCATGTCCCTCCACAGTTGGACCTTGTACGGTGCGAGGACGCGGCTTTCCGGGGGGTTTCATTAGCCGCGTTTCCACTGTCGGGCCAGTGCGAGCCAGGGCTTTAAACGGGCCGTCCCTGGCTAAAGAAATGTAGAAATGAGCCACACTGCACTGGGCCAGAAGCTCCACAGTGCTTCACTAAAACACGCCTGTAACACGCCACTCTGGAGCAACGTCACACTAACCCATTATTTCACCAACAAATGGAAGTTTTATTTTTTAAAAAGCACAAAAAACAAAACAAAAAACATTGGAAGTTTTATCAGAAAACTAATCAGAAAGAAATCACTGGAAACTAGCGTGATCGCAAAACAAACATGATAAAAGTGACCGTTTGCTGGCATTTTTGTTGTTTACTTGAATATTTAAAACCCAAGAGTCAATGTTTTACCACAGGTTTACAATAAAAAGTGATACATTGATCATAATGAATTAATTTGTGTCAAAATTTCACATTAGTCACACAGAAATAAAGTGGTTTACCGTTAGGTCTATTTAAAAAATAATCATAAAAAAAATAGACCTGTTTAAGAAAAGAAAAGTCTGTTTCTGTTTATTTGGTAGTTACAGGACATATTTACATCACATTTAGAAAGAACGATAATTTCTACAAATATTCCACCAAAAATACGACCTAAGGAGCTTTAGCACTCTCTCCCAGTAGGCTATAGCCTACAGTTCTCTTACGAGAGGTTCTCTCGTACTGCGTAAGAACTTACGCTTGGGGGAAAGTCTCTTTCCGCAAGATACTGAAGCCAAAAATTATCCTTAATTTTTTATATAATGCAAAACGCGTTGCAGCAGCATACAGACATAGGCGAGGCAGCTTGCGCGCCTATTGGCTGCCCTGCGGCAACTGCAGCAGCCTATCGAGAAGGCCCTCTTGACGCCTTGACCAATGGGGGTGCTTCGCGCCCATTTGCATAGCGTCCCGCCGAAATAGGCGTGGCCTAGGGCTATAAATATAGTGTCGAGAGGCTGGTTCACTGATTTTCATCTCTTCAGCGGAGCTCACGCATCGCTGGACCCTGAGAGAAGCCGCGCCGTCTGAAGAAGCCTTTCAGCGGGACGAGTCTGCATCGAAGCCGCTGGCCGCGCCGCCTTCTGCTGACATTCCTGCTGCGCTATCCGGTGCACTATATCCTTTCCTTGCTAGTGTGTGTTCGCCCCGCGACTCACACTTTTTTCTCTCTAAAAGAGCCGAGCGTCTTTTTAAAGATGCCTCGCACCTTCTGTGGCTCGTGCAGAGCCCCTCTCAGCGACGGGGACCGCCATGTTATTTGCGTTTCCTGCCTGGGAGAAGATCACGCAGCTCTCGCGCTCGCTGACGGCGGATGCCCTCATTGCGAGCTGATGTCTATGGCGACTCTGAGGACTCGCATAGCACAGTTTCACGAGTCTGCACCCCAGCCCGCCGCGCTGCCGCGCCGTAAGAAGCGCCGCGCTCAGCGAGGCCCTGATCCTCCTCCCACTGAGGCAAGCTCGCCGCTTCGCCCGCCAGCTTCACCGCCCGCTTCACTTGAGTCGATCACCCCCGGACAACGGCCGCTGTCTGCCGCCGTTTCTGTCGCGGATGAATCTGATGATGGGGTCTGCGTTGCACACGATGGCCACGCTACAAGTTTTCCAAGCCAACCTTCTCTGCAAACTTGATGAGGAAGGACTGGAAGCTGTAAACGTCGCGGATTTGAGAAACGCTACAGACCTCGCTCTTCGCGCTACTAAATCTGCTGCACAGGCCGTAGGGCGGATTATGGCCTCTCTCACCGTTGCTGAGAGACACCTGTGGCTAACACTGTCTGAGATGCCGGACTCGGAGCGCGCTGCGTTCCTCGACGCTCCCATCTCCTCTGCTGGGCTCTTTGGATCGTCCGTCAAGGATTTTGCGGACAGATTCGCTGAGGTACAGAAGACATCGTAGGCCATGAAACATTTCCTGCCCAAGCGCGCTAGCTCCGCAACAGGTCGCTCTAAACAGCCGTCTGCTCGAAGCTCACAGCCGCAGCCACCGCCCGCCGCCGCCTCACAGCGGAAACAGGCCCGAAGCTCGAGACCGCGCTCTCGCTCTGCTGGCCGCCGCCCTCTACGTGGTCCCCGGCCAAAGATCGAAATCAAGCCCGAGGCCTCAAAGTCGTCCTAGCCCTTCTAGGAAAACGACGGTGTTCAAGTCCCGCTGCGGCCAGACTTCCACCAAAACTACCAGCTCGCTCAGTTCCAGAAAATGTGACTGTTCCAGCTTATTTAGCAGTAAACAAGTCGGTAACACAGCCCGCTTGCCTGCTTACAAACGCCGTTTTTACGGCGACCCAGATGTATCCCTCAAAGAGTGTAATTTCTGGCATTCCGGCCATGGCCGATGGTGTTATGAGTGTAGAAAAAATGCCCACTATCACGTGCTCATTCCTACACACAAGCACAGCTCTTCACACAGAGCTCGCGCTCATAAAATCGACTCAGGTCGATTGCGCATTAAAAGTAGTGAATGTGCCCACAACTCAGTGCCCACATACACTGCACACTGCATGTCTTCCGGTTTCTGTAAAATCGAAACCAAAACACATATGGTCACAGGCCAAAGGTGTGTTCAGTGCTTCTCATGTGCCCGCTGTGTCGCGCCCATATGCACTCACAGACATGTCAAACCCCGAAGGGTCTCGCCCGCTCGCCTTCTCTCAGCTACTCGCTGTATCAGAGTTGAGCGCGGGCAGGCTGCCCGCTGATATCAGCGCGCCCCCCGCCTCGTCTGCCGCAAGCACGGCACCTATGTCTCAGCACATAAGAGCTCTTCAGCCGCCACACTGTCACGGCCAGAGCGCAGACTTCATTCAACCCCTAGCTATTCATGCGAACGCATGGGCACAGCTTCCCGGGGTATCAGAATGGGTGCTGAACATTATAAGAAGAGGCTATTCGCTACAGTTTGCTCGACGCCATCGCCGCTGCGAGGCGCGAGTCGAAACTACGGTAAAGAAGGAAGTAGCTCATCTACTTCGAGCCGAAATAGCGAAACTATTGAGCAAAGGGGCCATAGAACCCCTATCTCAAGCTCAGAGCGAAGGGGGCCTGTACAGCAGATATTTCCTGGTACCGAAAAAAGACGGGGGTCTCAGACCCATTTTAGATCTAAGACGGCTGAACAGAGCGCTTTCGAAGCGCCCTTTCAGAATGATCACGACCAGACAAATCCTCTCGCAAATTCGCCAGGGGGACTGGTTTGCGTCGATAGATCTGAAAGACGCGTATTTCCAGAAACAAATAGCGTCACGTCACAGGCGATTTTTGAGATTCGCCTTCGAGGGCCAGGCATATCAGTATACAGTCCTACCGTTCGGCCTGTCTTTAGCACCCCGTACGTTCACGAAGTGCATCGACGCGGCCCTCGCTCCCCTGAAAATTCGGGGATGCTAGTTTTGAACTACTTGGACGATTCTCTAGTTCTGGCTCAGTCTCGTACAGAGCTCATAGAACACATGACCGTTTTGCTCGAGCACCTCGAGAAATTAGGTCTCACAGTCAATTGGGCGAAGAGCTCGCTGTCTCCCAGTCAGGAAATATCCTTTCTGGGCACAGACCTGAACTCGCTGTCTATGACAGCTCAGTTATCGCCACAACGCAGACTGGCCGTTCAGCGCATGACGGAAAGCTTCCGCTGCGGCGCTATGGTCCCGCTCAAACAGTTTCAAAGGATGCTGGGCCTCATGGCCGCAGCATCGCCAGTGCTTCAGCTGGGCCTCCTTCGGATGCGCCCACTACAGTTCTGGCTACAAGCGCGTGTGCCGCGCCGAGCGTGGACTTCCGGTCGTGTTCGCCTCAAGGTCGATCAGAAATGCGTTTCAGCTCTGAAACCTTGGACGGCGACCGACTGGTACCGGTCAGGAGTAAGCCTGGGGACTTCCTCGAGTGTGAAGGTGGTGTCCACGGATGCCTCCACCTCGGGATGGGGAGCGCTGCTCGAGGGCAGACCGTTCTTTGGCCTATGGTCAGAACGGGAAAAGCTTCTACACATAAATTGCCTGGAAATGATGGCAGTCGACAAAGCGCTCAGGCGCTTCTATCCCCAGATAGCAGGACACCACGTTTTAGTCCGTTCGGACAACATGGCGGTGGTGGCCTTTATAAATCACCAGGGAGGTGTCAGATCCCGAACCCTTCACAGGCTGACGGAACACCTCCTGGTCTGGGCCCAGCACAATTTGCGCTCGCTGAGAGCAGCCCATGTGCCCGGCCACTTGAATCTGGGACCAGACAGACTGTCCAGGAACAATGTTCCGGCAGGAGAATGGTCCCTACATCCACAGACAGTCCAATTGCTGTGGAAGAAGTTCGGCAAAGCGGAAGTAGACCTGTTTGCGTCTCAAGAAAACGCTCACTGCCCGATATACTTCTCCAAGAGCAGGGACGCGCTGGCTCACGTATGGCCCCGCTGCCCGCTCTATGCCTTTCCCCCCATTACGCTTATACCTCAGGTAATAGAGCGGATCAGGGAAAGTGGATGCTTGGTGCTACTAGTAGCTCCGTTCTGGAAAAACCAGGTTTGGTTCCCAGTTCTGATGCAACTAGCGAGCTCTGCCCCATGGCCGATACCGCTGAGGAGAGACCTCCTCACCCAGGCCAAGGGCTCGATTTGGCATCCTCGCCCGGAGCTTTGGGCCCTACGCGTGTGGGCCATCAATGGGTCACCTCCCTACGGGAGTGCTAAACACGATCACGCAGGCTAGAGCTCCCTCTACGAGACGGCTCTATTCCTCAAAATGGTCTGTGTTTTCTAGCTGGTGCACAGCCCGTGGTGCGTCGCCCCAGGACTGTGGGGTGACGGACGTTCTTTCCTTCCTACAAGAGCTTCTGGAAAAGGGCAGAACCCCTTCCACGCTCAAGGTTTATGTGGCAGCTATAGCGGCGTTTGCTAAACCAACGCTAGGCCAGTCACTTGGGAAGAACGATCTGGTCATTCGCTTCCTAAGAGGAGCGAAGAGGTTAAACCCTCCCAGACCTCCTTCAGTTCCCATATGGG